>NW_027254201.1:6245774-6613098 GCF_044704955.1 Pristiophorus japonicus
GGGGAAACAGTAAGACAGACTTTGGAGCAAGGGTCTCGTTATTGTGAAACAGCAAAGGAAATATATATTCTAGAAGGATAAATCAAAAACGAAATGTGACCCTGACACCCAGAAAGATGTGTTGAGGCAGAAGATTAAATGCTGGATCCTTTTCTGCAAAAAATTCCTTTCACAAACATTTCTCTGACCGAAACTGCAGAAAACAAAAATATTCCTTTCAAAGTCATTAAACTCCCGAATTTCCGCGCCCCCCCCAATCTCCTGAATCAGGTGCCTGTCGTTATGCCGATTCAGTCCATGTTCCTATGCAATGTTCTGCTTCCACCCACAGTATGAAATGTGCCACTAACATATAGAATCATGGAATGGTTATAGCACGGAAGGCCATTCGGCCCGTCGAGCCCGAACCGACTCTCAGCGAGTCCCACTCCCCCGCCCTTTCCCGTAGCCCCGCAATTGCTTTTCTTTCAGACACTTATCCAACTCCCCTTTGATAGATAAGATTGAGTCTGCCTCCACCGCACATTCAAGCAGTGCATTCCAGAACCTAACCACTCGCTGCTAAATGGCCACCTCCTGTTCCTGTGTGAAAAGTCTGGGAAACACTTGACCAATTCGTGCCACACTCATGCCCGTCCTAAATATACCATCGTCATTCTATTCTCATAAAACCAGTTCTTGCAGTGCAGGCCAGCTGTGTAGGTTATGGCTCTGGTTATGTTTTTAACAGTATATGACCGCAGCATTTCCATAGTTCAGTGCTTATTTCGTTTGCCTAATATGCGAAAGTGGTTCGAAACTGTGCGAAATCATTTAAAAATGTGTTTCTTTAAATATTAGTAAAAATTAAATAATTCACAGTAGTGGTCCAATCTTAACAAAGTGCATCTCTCACAGCCCTGTTACATTTCCTGTTTCTCTCATACAGTTCTGTACACTCTCAAACACTCCCCAGTGTCTCTCACTCCCTCCCGTTTCCAGCCCTGACGGTGCAGAAACCCGTCTCAAAGCTGCACATTCCGTCTGCTTTCAGTTGAGTTGTGACAGATTATTAAAAGATCCTGCATTGCCGCCTCGCTTCTCAAAAGCAGATCAAAGCCGCAAACAACCCATCGACTAATCGCTCGTCCCCAGCTCCGAATCACTGGACCACCAGGGAACGCTGCATTGCTGCATTGCTGAAGCGTAATAATTGATGTCATTAATGTCCTTTTCAATCCACTTGTTTCACATAGAAACACATTGTAACCGTGATCTGAATGTAACGCAATGTGATTCTTTGAAATCACCTTTAAATGATTGGGAAAAACAAGTCCTCATGCCACCGAAAAAAGCTTCGATTCCAGGTCAGGGCGGTAACTTTTGAAACACAGTTTCTAAATTCAAAGCCTTATAAAATTGATGACATGCAGTTGATGTGAAAAAATCAGAATTGATTTCATCACCGTTAATTAACCGACAACCTTATGCAGAATGAAAGAAATAATACTATACTTACTGAGGGACAGTGGTATCTCCTATCATTCATTTTCTCTTTACATGTGATGAACTTTTATGCCTATCTCATTAACATACTGTATTTTATGAGAATAGTTTAAAATTGTAAATGTTTATGACTCAGTTATAAAACCATTGATTGTCTGTGTGCCTATTCTTGATAGGAGGAGCACTTGAGACCGAAGTTCCAGTTCTATATATGTATCAATAGTATCAATTTCCACCAGTTTCTTTAAACTCAATAAATTAATGTATTTCTATTGGGCTGGATGGAGGAACATGATCCATGTAAAAATTGTTATCGTTTTACATGCACTGAATGCTCATAAAAGTATTGGAGTGGGAACTCACTGGAAGACAGAACAGCTGGCAATGTTTGCGGAATATATTCATGCAGCCAAAACTCACAATGACAAACTGGAACTGTGCAGCACTGAATCTTCAGGGGAAAGAAGTTAGAGGCTTCATCCGTGGGTGGGCCCGAAACACCAAACTTTCAGTTAACAGCCGAACGCGCTAACCAATTGCGCCACAGAGACTGATGCCATTGCATGTTGTAAACAACCAAAACCAAGGTGTCAGTCAGTTAAAGCTTCAGATAGCTCCGACCGGGATGGAACTTGTCCACTCACAGTTGTACTTTTCCCAAATAAATGGAGGGACATTCATTGTGGATGCGTGGAGGCAGTCTGGACCCGCACACAGCAGACACTTTCATGTCACCGCCAACCAGCTCTCCCACAACCGGTGTGATCTACATTCCAGCCTTCAGGTGCCATGTCTGTGACGAAGTATTCTGACTTTCCCGAAGGCGGTATTAGGTTTTAATTCGTTTCAGTTCCTGACTGCGGATATTCCTATGATTAAACGTGTACAAAATGCTTACAGGGACAGTTGGTCTCACCGTTTTTTGGTTGATGAAATTTCAAAGATTGAAATCGACGCAAATCAACCCCAAACCTCGTCACCTACTCCCTAACTTGACAAAATGTTGCATTCTGTTATCATGCCAAGCATTTTGGATTAAGGCATTAAAATGCCAACGTACTTTTTACCTGGCAAGACTAAAGTACAAGCTGTGATGAACAGAGTGATATAGTGGAGGGCGTAGTGTGTGGGGTCAGTTTGCCTTCCTGACCAAAGCGGTTGTGGGTCACTCCCACTCCCTGGTTCTCGAGGCTGGATTTATTAATCAGGGTGTGATAAAGTACAGCAGACAACTGTTTTGTGCAAAGAAGGTTTGGGTTTTATTCAAGATAGCAAATAACACAAAAACACAGCAATAACACTGTAAAATCATACAAAAGCTTCTGGACAATGGGGAATACTTTGTTTCAGGTAATAAACACAACAGAAATACCTCCGACCTCCCACTTAATCTTGAACTAAAATAGTTTCGAGGGCAACAGGAACAATGCTCACCAATCCTTCCTTTCACAGTTAGGGCTGTTTTGTGGTTTCCGGGTTCTTTGGTTACAGCCGGTTTACGTTGCCATAACCCAGACGTGGCAGAAGACCTCTGCTGCGTCTTGAAGCCATTGCGGCAAGTTCTTTTTTCCGATATCGCGATGTTTCTTCCTGCGTTTTCTTGCCATGTTCTCTCGATCTTGTTGTTCCGAAGTTCTTGCTCAGAAAAGTTATTTCTGTGATGGCAGAATAGAGATAGCTCTCTTGGTACGATAGGCCATTAACTATACTCGGAGAGCCTGTTTAATCTTCGCGCCAAATCTAACATTTCTTTTGTTGATGTTTTGCTGCCCAGCTAATTGAAACTTGATTCAGTTTTAAACTGGCGTTGATAGACTTTTCTGAATTGATGAGCTCTTGTCCATTGTGATAGCACTGCTTTTTGCTTCGGGAAGTCTGGCCTGAGGCAGATATTTCTATGCCTGTTGAAAAGGTGTTGGAATATGTATGTGACATTTGTGTCCTCTGGGTGGGGTGGATAATGTTTCTTCAGTGGTCGATACTTTAAATGCTAATGTTTTCTGGGTGCCGGTTTCGAGGGTAAACAGTTCCCAGACAATTCGATTTACTCCAATGTCCAAACTGGCCTTTGAGAGATTGACCCCAGACCTTTCCTTGCAGACCCAACATTCAGCATCTAAAAGTCCCAAACTTGGTTAAAAACTCGTTGATTTCTTCCATAAGCATTTTAGGATCTCAAAATTTCTGTTTGTCATTCCCAAATTAAATTTCCTTTCCAATGAATCCAAACACTGATTGATGTTCCCACGAATTTTGCAACCCTGCAGTCCCCCCTTTGACACTCTACATACTTGAGTGTCATGTTAGGTGACCAAAATACCTGACACCCAAGAGTCAACCTTCACCTGTAATTAGCGAGCTGAACCCAAACATACATCGCCCTTGAATTTTATCACTGTTTACAGGTAAATACAGTCATAAGTTACATTACAGCATAGAGTGGGTCCAACACCCGTCCATTGCTCCAGTTTCACAAAAATACACAGTAAAACACACACAGTAAAACCCTTTTACCACTTGACCTCTGTGTTTTTACAGCAGGTGGAATCTAAACCGGACCTCACCGGGTGACTGCGATTTTACTGCAGTGTTCTATCATATTTTGTGTTTCCCTCCCTGATACAATCCTTAAGTTCTGCTCGGGCTGGTCCAGCTGAGACCGAAGACCTCGGCCGCTCATCCTGCAGGTAGTACACCATCAAAAAAAATCATCACGATCTGGCGGAGCACGAAAACGTGGGAAGCTATTCTGATCCAGGAAGGGAACTCTATATTTCTGAAAATATACCACGGTGGTGGAACTATGATCTCTGAAATTTCGCCCCCTGTCTGAATCGATTTTTTTCGAGAATATGGAAATGTTTCTGTGATATTTCTACAACTTTTAGTAGGGCGGTAAGATGTTCGGTTCGTCGGGTGATTTGTTAACCAAAATGTATGACATAATCCTGCAGGTTGGTGATGTTTTCAATTTCAGTGAGGTGAAAAGTGAGGTGTTCGGGAATGGGAACAATACATTCCTGGGCCACTTGCACTTCTGCCTCAGGTTTGAAGCAAAAACTGCTTTCATGCATCGGACACCAGATGTGCTGTCCATGCTGGTAGTGGGGCGCACTGGTGGTGACACAATATGTCCCAACTGTGGAGGAACATGGTCTTGTGCAATAACCTCTATGGTATAGTTGATAGGCTGTGCGCCAGCAGCTTTAAACCCGCACTGTGGTTTAGAATAGGTGTTCGAGTGCTGGGGACACAATATTATGTGTGCACCCAGGCTCCAGCACCCAGAGAGGTCAGTACCCATCATAGCTTGCTCCCACTTTATGACCTACAGTGGGACCGATGTGAAATGAACGTGTGTACCCCCTTGAATGATCCCAATCTTCTCCACTCTGTATACCGGTGCGGGTCGGGCTATCCCACCCATGACCGACATCCTCACTACTATTCCCATGATTGTGTAATTGGAACAGCCGCAAACCACTGGGACAGGGTAGGCTTCAGAAGCTAGGTGGAGCTGGCAGGAGTTTAGTGAATTACTAAATGTGTGCAGTGCTGTGAGGTGCTTGTTGCTGATCTAGGAGCTGTAGGCAGACTAACCATATTTCTTTCTCCACAGAACGCTTTTGGTTCTTACTCTCAGTCCATTTGACTGCAGCGTCCACAGGACGCTCAGCGCGAAATAGGTTCAGTGCCCATTTCTTTGTTATATTGCCTTTCTTGAATATGTAAGAGGAAATCCTCTCTTCCATTTTGCTTCTTTCCTCAAAAACAGTGCTGACTGCATCACACCCTTTTGTCCAAAGTCCTTCCGCGGTCGCCATTCTGTAGGGGGGGTGGTGGGTTTGTCAGCTTGCCTTCCTGACCAGAGCGGTTGTATGTCGTTCCCACTCCCTGGTTCTCGACCTTGGATTTATTAATCAGGGGTGTGATAAAGTACAGCAGACAACTGTTTTGCACAAAGAAGGGATGGACTTTATTCAAGAAAGCAAATAACACAAATATACTCCAATAAAACTGTAAAATCTTACAAAATGGGGAATACTTTATTGCAGGTAAAAAAACACAACAGAAATACCTCCTAACTCTCACTTACTCTCTAACTAGGTCACACTCTACGGCTCCAGGGATTCATACTTGGGGAAGAGTGACCATAATATGGTAGAATTCTTTATTAAGATGGAGAGTGACACAGTTAATTCAGAGACGAGGGTTCTAAACTTAACAAAAGCTAACTTCAATGGGATGAGGCGTAAATTGGCCAGAATAGATTGGCAAATTATACTTAAAGGGTTGACAGTGGATCGGCAACGGAAAACATTTATTGATAACAATGATGAACTTCAACAGTTGTACATCCCTGTCAGGAGTAAAAAATAAAACAGGAAAGGTGGCTAACAAGGGAAATTAAGGATTGTGTTAGATCCAAGGAAGAGGCATATGAATTGTCCAGAAAAAGCAGCAAACCTGTGGACTGGGAGAAATTTAGAATTCAACAGACGAGGACAAAGGGTTTAATACGGATGGGGAAAATAGAGTACGAGGGGAAGCTTGCCGGGTACATAAAAACTGATTGCAAACGCTTCTATTGATATGTGAAGAGAAAAAGATTAGTGAAGACAAACGTAGGTCCCTTGCAGTCGGAATTAGGTGAATTAACAATGGGGAACAAAGAAATGTCAGACCAATTGAACAAATACTTTGGTTCTGTCTTCACGAAGCAAGACACAAATGACATTCCGGATGTATTAGGGGACCGAGGGTCTCGTGAGAAGGAGGAAATGAAGGATATCCTTATTAGGCGGGAAATTGTGTTGGGGAAATTGATGGGATTGAAGGCCGACAAATCCCCGGGGTATGATTGACTGCATCCCAGTGTACTTAAGGATGTGGCCCTCGAAATACTGGATGCATTGGTGATCACTTTCCAACAGTCGATCGATTCTGGACTGGAGAGTAGCGAATGTAACACCACTTTTTCAAAAAGGATGGAGATAGAAAATTGGAAATTATAGAGCGGTTAGCCTGACATCAGTCGTGGGGAATATGTTGGAATCAATTATTAAGGATTAAATAGCAACGCTTTTGGAAAGCAGTGATAGGATCGGTCCAAGTCAGCATGGATTTGTGAAAGGGAAATTATGGTTGACAAATCTTCTGGAAATTTTTGATGTTGTAACTTGTAGAGTGGTCAAGGAGAATCAGTGGATGTGGTGTATTTGGACTTTCAAAAGGCCTTTGACAAGGTTCCACATAAGAGATTGTTGTACAAAATCAAAGCACATGGTATTGGTGGTAATGCACTGACGTGGATAGAGAATAGGTTGGCAGAAAGGAAGCAGAGAGTCGGGATAAACGGTTCCTTTTCGGAGTGGGAGTCAGGGAACAGTCGTGTGCCGCAGGGGTCAGTGCTGGGATCCCAATAAACATTAACGATTTGGATGAAGCAATTTGAGTGTAATATCTCCAAGTTTGCAGATGACACTAAACTGGGTGGCGGTATGAGCTGTGAAAAGAATGCTAAGAGGCTGCAGGATGATTTGGACAGGTTCAGTGAGTGGGAAACTGCATAGCAGATCCAGTATCATGTCGATAAGTGTGAGGTTATCCACTTTGCTGGCAACAACACGGAGGCACAATATTATCTAAATGGTGGCAGATTAGGAAAAAGCGAGGTGGAACAAGACCTGGGTGTCATGGTTCAACAGTAATTGAAAGTTTGCATGCAGGTAGAACAGGCGGTGAAATAGGCAAATGGCATGTTGGCCTTCATAGCTAGGGGATTTGAGTATAGGTGCAGGGAGGTCTTACTACAAAAGTACAGGGCGTTGGTGAGGCCCCACCAGGAATATTGTGTTCAGTTTGTGTCTCCTAATCTGAGGAAGGATGTTGTTGCTGTTGACGGAGTGCAGCGAAGGTTCACCAGACTGATTCCAGGGATGACTGGACTGACAGATGAGGAGAGACTGGACCAGCTGGGCCTTTCTACACTGGGGTTGAGAAGGATGAGAGGGGATTTCATAGAAATGTATAAGATTCTGACGGGACGGGACAGGTTAGATGTGGGAAGAATGTTCCCGATGTTGGGGAAGTACAGAATTGTCTTAGGATAAGGTGCAGGCCATTTAGGACTGAGTTTAGGAGAAATTTCTTCACTCAGAGAGTGGTTAACCTGTGGAATTCCCTACCGCAGAGAGTCGTTGATGCCAGTTCATTGGATATATTCAAGAGGGAGTATGATATGGCCCTTATGGCTCAAGCGATCAAGGGGTATGGAGAGAAAGTGGGAAAGGGGTACTGAGGTAATGATCAGTCATGATCATATTGAATGGTGGTGCAGGTTCTAAGGGCCGAATGGCCGAGTCTTGCATCTATTTTCTATGTGTCTATGTTAACTGGCTCAAACTCTAGTGCTCCAGGGATTCATGCTCACCAGATCATTCCTTTGACAGCTCGGGTTGTTTCACGATTTCGTGGTTCTTTGGTTTTTGCCGGTTTGCCTTGCCGTACCCCGGATGTGGAGAAGGACCTTTGCTGTGTATTGAAGCAAGTTCGGGTGAGCCCGCTGATGTGGTTAGACATATTTTGGATTAATCTCTGGTGAGTACCCAATTTCCTTTGTAATCAATAGGGTTTTAAGTTGTTTAGGTAATTTTTACCTGCTGGACAGTCTAGGCACAAATTGTAGAGTGGGAAACTTGCATGGACCCCGGTTTTCTTGGTGGTTGATTTTCCTGGTTAGTTTCTTCAGTCACTGTGGTCCGGTTGATGGCTGTTACCTAGTCAGTTGGAATTGGTGTTCCACTGATTGTTCTTTGCAGTTCTTTTCATCGATGTCGTGATGTCTCTTCCTGTGTTTTCTCGCCGTGTGCTCTCGATCTTGATCTTGTTGTTCCAAAGTAATGGTCAGAGAAATTGGCTGCTCTTGGTACGATAGGCACCCAGTTATACTCTGAGAGGCTGCTTAATCTTCGTGCCAAATTTAACGGTTTTTTTGAGTTTTGCTGCCCATTGCTTTTAAGTGGTCTTCTTTCTGTAAGTTTTGGTGGGCTAGCTAACTGACACTTGATTAAATGTTTTAATCCTGTGTTGGTCGACTTTGGGATGGCGATTCTTCTTATTTATGAACCAATGAATTCTTGTCCTTTGTAATAACACTGCTTTGGCTTCGGGAAGTCTGGGCTGAGCCAGATATTTCTATACATGTTGAAAAGCTGTTGGAATATGTATGTGATATTTGGGTCCTGTGGGTGGGGTGGGTAATGTTTCTTCCATGGTCGATTGTTTAAATGCTAATGTTTTCTGGGCGCCTGATTATGGTTAAAGAACTCCCCCAGTCAAAGTGATCAGCTGCAATGCACAAATTCTAAATCCCACCCCTCTGTCACTGCAGCTTTCCCAACAGGCCCAAACTTGCATTTTAAAAGCCCAAACTTGGTTAAGACTCGTAGATTTCTTCCATATGCTTTTTAGGATCCCAAAAGTTATGTTTAATAGGCCCAAATCGAATTTATTTTTCAGTAAGTCCAAACACTCGAGGGTTTCCACGAATTTTGTAATCTACATAGGCAGTCCCTCGGAATCGGAGAAGACTTGCTTCCACTCCTAAAGTGAGTTCTTTGGTGGCTGAACATTCCAATGCGGGAGCCACACAAGCCTATCACAGGTGGGACAGATAGTCGTTGAGGGAAGGGATGGGTGGGACAGGTTTGCCGAACGCTCTTTCTGCTGTCTGCACTTGATTTCTGCATGCACTCGGCGTTGAGCCTCGAGGTGCTCAGCGCCCTGTCGGATGCACTTCCTCCACTGAGGGTGGTCTTGGGCCAGGGAATCCTGGATGTCAATGGGGATGTAGAACTTTATCAGGGAGGCTTTGAGGGTGTCTTGTAGAGTTTCTGCTACCCACCTTTGGCTCGTTTGCCATGAAGGAGCTCCGAGTAGAGCACTTGTTTTGGGAATCTCGTGTCTGGCATGCGGACTATGTGGCCTGCCCAGCGGAGCTGATCGAGTTTGGTCAGTGCTTCAAAGCTGGGGACGTTAGCATGAATAAGGTCGTTGATGTTGGTGCGTCTGTCCTCCAAGGGGATTTGTAAGATCTTATGGAGGCATCGTTGGTGATATTTCTTCAGCAACTTGAGGTGTCTACTGTACATGGTCCATATCTCTGAGCCTTGCAGGAGGGCAGGTATTATTACTACAGCCCTGTAGACCATGAGCCTGGTGGCAGTTTTGAGGGCCTGGACTTCAAACACTACTTTCCTCAGGCGGCCGAAGATTGCACTGGCGCATGGAGGCCGTGTTGATCTCGTCGTCGATGCCTGCACTTTTTGATAGGAGGCTCCCGAGATATGAGAAGTGGTCCACGTTGTCCAGGGCCGCGCCGTGGATCTTGATGACTTGGGGGCAGTGCTGTGTAGTTAGGACAGGCTGGTGGAGGACCTTTGTCTTACGGATGTTTAATGTAAGGCCCATGCTTCCATACGCCTCAGTAAATACTCGACTCTGTCCTGGAGTTCAGCCTCTGTATGTGCGCAGACGCAGGCCTTGGTGAGGCCTCATTTGGAAAATTGTGTTCAGTTTTGGTCTCCTAATATGAGGAAGGACGTTCTTGCTACTGAGGGAGTGCAGCGAAGATTCACCAGACTGATTCCCAGGATGGCAGAACTGACATGTAAAGAATAACTGAATCAACTGGACTTATATTCACTGAAATTTAGAAGAATTTGAAGGGATCGCAAAGAAACATGTACAGGTGTGACGGGATTGGACAGGTTCGAGGCAGGAAGAATGGTCCAGATTTTGGGGAAGTTCAGATACAGGGGACACAGTCTAAGGACAAGGGGTAAGTCTCTTAGGACCGAGATGAGGAGAAACTTCTTCACTCAGAGAATTCTGAACCTGTAGAATTCTCTGCCACAGAAAGTTGTTGAGGCTAGTTCGTTAGCTATATTCAAAATGGAGTTAAATGTGGCCCTTACGGCTAAAGGTATCAAGGGGATGCAGAGAAATCAGGAAAGGGGTACTGAGGTGAATGATCAGCCATAATCATATTGAATGGTGGTGCAGGCTCGAAGGGCCGAATGGCCTACTCCTGCACCTGTTTTCTATGTTTCTATTTTTCTATGTTTCTATGCAAAGCACTGAAAAAAATGGTTGAAGTATCGACTCTTCCTCAGTTAGTATTTCGTTCATTGCGCAAAAGAAGGTGAGGGCTGTATTAATGATGCTTTCCCATCAAAGCAACACAAAAGTTTAACAAAAAACATACGGTGACTGGCAGGTGAGCACTGCTTCTGACAGCCGGTGAAAATGGGCGGGGATTTTAAAGCCCCTTGTATTGTGAAACCTTCATGTCGCCAAACATTTTCTATGTGCTGTATAGACCTCGTGGCGCAACGTTAGCACGTCTGACCCCAGATCACGTCGAAGTCTCTGTTCTTCAGGATAATTCGGGAATTAGTAGTTTTTTTGCTGTCTCTGAATAACCGTATCCTTGCTCCAAGCTCTGTCTCACTCTTTCCCCGGAATCAGGCAAAGATACGCCTGCTGCCCTCATTTATTTCATGTGACCAGACACAAAACTTCAACATAAACCTGCAGTTGGTCACATATATCCCTAAATAGTCAGGTTGGCCGAGTGGTATTAGGTTGTGTATTTCGATTGCAGTCTCCACTGGAGCTGTGGGTTCACATCACACTTCTGACACTTCCACTTTTTAAACATTAAGTGTATTTAATTGTATGTTTGACACCACGACCAATTGCTTGAAAGTGGGATTCAGCAGTTCACATGCTCGCTTGACACTTCCGTCTGACCGGGTGCTGAAAGTGGAGATGTTTCTGCAGTGTTCCGGTTAACACGTTCGCCTCACACGCGAAAGCTCATCGGGCGGGAATATTTTCTGGAGCTTTCTCCTCATGCATGCTCAGGGGCGAGTTTGTTCTCCCGTGAAAGGTCTTAAGATCATAAACATGTAAGGATTAGGGGTCGGAGTAGGCCATTCGGCCCCTCGAGCCTGGTCCACTATTCAAGAACATCCTGGCTTTCCTCGACAACAATTTTAAACATCTGGGGTGGAGCCAACAGGCGCCTGAAACAACTTCTGTCCCACACTGAAAGTTCTCAATCCTTCTCCTCCGCTGCCCTTTCCAGAAATGTCATGGATTACCCAGCCACCGTGTTCACTTCCACATTCTCAGAGTGGGGCCACAGAGGCTCCTCTCTTCTCACCACGATCAACGAACTCGCCCAGTTTAAAAAATTAAACCCGGCACACGTGCCCGGCGAAAGGAAGGTGAAGTCAGATAGTCTGTAAGCTCGGTCTGTCACAGAAAGAGTCGGTATTCATGGTGATTACCGCAATTATTAATCGTCTCACAGACCTCAATTATTTTTATGCGATGAATTCATCAACGATTGAAACTAGGTTAGTGCGCCGGATCGTAACCCATCGACCACCAGGGAACAGTTATGATACATGTCGATATATTTGTATATATTTATATATGAACCTGAATATCGACGGCTAGCTCCCTAGACCTCATGGCGCAACGGTAGTGCGTCCAACTTTGAGTGAGAGAAATTGTTCCACAGTGACATCCATTTCATCTTTTGTCCCCATTTAAACAAGAGAAACTGAGACAGGGGGAATAAATAGAGAAATAAAAGCCCTGGGATATAGACAAGTGGAAGAGAGAAGGGGAATGATACTGTCTCCACCCAGAACTAATGCAGAAACCACTCTGCTGTGCTCGGGGTGGCCACCCGCAGCCTGGATACACGAACGCGAGAACACCAGCGGCATGACGGGGCCATAAAAGGAACGGCGAGCGGCCCTGGGAGCAGCTTGGAGGTCCCGGCAGACTATCCAAGGGAGCAGCGCGAGCTGGTGCAGGAGGGCGGCGGCAGCGAAGAGTGACACAATCAAGGTCCAGGCCGGTGATTGGAGCGTGGGCAGATACAGCAGGAGCGGCGAGATCGGGGCGAAGGAGTGGCGAGAGACTGTGGAGGGACGTGATCGGGGCGAGGGAGGCATGAGCTCAGGGCCAGTGTCCCAGGGGCAGCACGGGCCAGCCCACACTGTGATATGTGTGTGCACTAGCTCCGTGCAGCAGAGCTAGTCTCCAGTCATCTTGGTTAATCCTTGCCACTGGACCAAGACCTCGCCCTGTCAAGCACGTGTCATTGCTGGGGTGCAATGGCCCCCACACGTTAAAAAAATCCACGCACAGGCATCTTCCACCCGACAGGATGTAGTGCGGGTCCTTCATTGAAGCAACTGTGAACTCATCCTTTTTCGGCGTGGAAGCAAGTCATCCTCGTTTCGAGGGATCGACTATGATGACGATGATGGATACATTAGTGTCCCAACAGCTCATTTACTGAAGGAGTGGACCATGCAGCGCTTCTGAAAACATTTCGAAAATGCAAAGACACCGATTTCGTCTCATGTGCTCCTCCGATCAAGAATAGTAACACATATTAAAAATGCTTCAATAATGATTACATGTTATCTCCACATTTGCTAAGCACGTTGGTCTCGTGGTATGATTGTTGCTTTGGGGTTGTTACTGGAAATTTGCGAGAGATCCTGGTTTCAAATCCCAGAGCAGTTTTGAATTTGCATCAAACATTTGCAAATAAGGACTTGCATTTCTGCAGCGTTTGTCAGGAACTCATGACGCCCCAAAGTGCTTTGCAGTCGTTGAGTTGCCTTTGAAATGTTGTCACGTGAGGAAAGATGTGCGCAAATCACATCTCACGCACCTCAACTCTTTGCAAAGGAGTTCATAGAATCAAATAAGTTTACAGCACGGAAGGAGGCCATTTCGGCTCATCGTGTCCACGCCCACCAACAAGAGGATCTCCAGCCTAATCCCACTGTCCAGCTTTTCGTCCAAAACCCTGCAGGTTACGGCACTTTAGGTGCACATCCAATCACTTTTTAAATGTGGTGAGAGTTTGTGCCTCTACCACCCTTTCAGGCAGTGAGTTCCAGACCCCCACCACCCTCTGGTTGAAGACATTTCCCCTCTCATCTTTCTACCAATTACTTTAAATTTATGCCTCCTTTTTGTTGACCCCTCTGCTAAGGGAAATAGACCCTTTCTATCCACTATATCTGGTACCCTCATAAATTTATACACCTCAATAAGGTCTCCTCTCAGATTCTGTTCATTCGAAAACAAATCCAGCCTATCTAATCAGTCCTCATGGCTAAGATTCTTCACTCCCGGCAACAGACTTGTAAATCTCCTCTGTACCACCTTCAGTGCAATCACGTCTTCCTGTAATACGGCGACCACAACTGCACGCAGTACTCCAGCTGTGACATACCCTGTTCTATCGACTCCATCTCTTGTATTCTATGCCTCGGCTAATAAAGGCAAGCATTCCATATTGCTTCTTAACCACCTTAGCTACCTGGCCTGCTACTTTCAGGGATCTGTGGACATGCACTCGCTGGATTCTGGGGAAGACCCAGCAGATTGGAAGAATGCAAATGTAATGCCACTATTTAAAAAAGGAGACAGAAAAAATCAGGAAACTATAGACCAGTTAGCCTAACATCTGTGGTTCGGAAAATGTTGGAATCCATTATTAGAGAAGCAGTAGCAGACAATAGAATCATCGAAACATAGAAAATAGGTGCAGGAGTAGGCCATTCGGCCCTTCGAGCCGCACCATCATTCAATAAGATCATGGCTGATCATTCAGCTCAGTACGCCTTTCCAGCTTTCTCTCCATACCCCTTGATCCCTTTGGCCATAAGGGCCACATCTAACTCCCTCTTGAATATATCTAACGAACTGGCATCAATGACTCTCTGCGCCAGAGAATTCCACAGGTTAACAACTCTCTGAGTGAAGAGGTTTCTTCTCATCTCAGTCCTAAATGGCTTACCCCTTATCACTTAGACTCTGACATCTGGTCCTGGACTTCCCCAACATCGGAACTTGTCCAGTCCCGTCATAATTTTATATGTTTCTATGAGACCCCTCTCATTCTTCGAAACTCCAGTGATCTCTCGATCACTTGATTCCCCGAGACTCAAAAATCTATCTCACGCAGCCTTGAATATATTCAGAGACTCAGCATCCACAGGCCTGTGGGGCAGAGAATTCGTAAGATTCATAACCCTCTGAGTGAAGAAATTCCTCCTCATCTCTGTCTTAAATTGCAGAACCCTTAATCTGAGTCTGTGCCCCAAGGTTCCAGACACTCCAACCCTGGGGAAACAACCTTTCAGCGTCTACTCTGTCAATCCCCTTCAGAATATTGTGTGTTTCAATAAGATCACCTCTCATTCTTCTAAACTCCGGAGAATATCGGCCCATTCTACACAATCTCTCAACTTAAGACAGTCCTCTCATCCCAGGAATCAATCTGGTGAACCTCCGTTGTACCACTTCCCAGGCAAGTATAACCTTCCTTAAATAAGAAGACCAAAACTGTGTGCAGTACTCCAGGTGTGGTCTCACCAGGGACCTGTGCAATTGCAGCAACTCTTCCTTACTCTTGTACTGTGGTCTATATATTAGGTACTATGGGGCGAGTGCCCTGTTTTTTTGCTGATATGACGGTTGTATAAAAAGTTATTAAAATTTGACAGTTCCTCGGCCAACATATTTGTATTTCCTTCAGTGTACTCCTGACTCTTCAAGGGCTAGAATTTCCCCAAGAAGTTTTGTCGGCGCACTGAGCTCAAGTGAACCGATTGCTCGCTGGAAATGGCGCGGGGAAAAACTCGCCCCATCCTGGCCGCTGTGTACAGTCCCCGGAGTCCTGTCGTGTGTCGATGGTAAAGTGGAGGGCGGAGCCAAATGCCTGCGCCGAAAACACTGCCGGCACCTTCGCACATGCATAGTAGGGAGAGAAAATTTGGCACTCTGCCATTGTCAAACAGTGTCAAACCCGATGAAAAGCATAGCAGCTTCTCAGCACTCCGCTCGCTCGGCCGGCTCTCCCCCCGTCCCTCCCCGATAAAACGCATAGCTGCAGCAGCTGCAACGTCTCCGGTCCACGAGCTCACACTTCTCCGGTGTGTCTTCCCTCCCCAATCCCAGGGATACAGGGACCGATTGTAATGGAGCCAATTTTGCTGATGATACAAAGATGGGTGGGAAAGTAAATTGTAATACAGCAAAGAAAATTTCAATTATGGGAGAGCAATATGGAAAAGTGCAGTGACGCCGACGTGATATAAACACGCAGCCTTCTGATGTGCAGTCAGACACTCTACTTTTTCACCACGAGGTCGACAGTGCAGAGTGTCCATGTTTGTGTCCATGAAGGTTCCTGAAACACAGTTTCCTTTACCCTGCATTGGTTCAATTAAAGGGCTTTAAAATCCCCGGCCACTCCCACCGTGGTTCAGACAGCATCAGAAGCAGTAATTACCTGTCACTCGTCGTCTCACACCCGCTTTCATTACCTGCTGCCAGCGGACTGCAGAAAATCAAGTTCATCATCATCATCGGCTGTCCCTCGATGCGAGGATGACTTGCTTCCATGCCAAAAAAGGATGAGTTCACAGGTGTTTCAATGATGGACCTAACATTCCATGTCCCGAACTGCATGTTGAAGGCTGGAAGATGCCTGTGCGTGAATTTTTTAAAAGTGTGGTGGCCGTTTCACCCCAGCTATCACACGTGCTTGACAGAGCGAAGTCTTGGTCCAGTGTCAAGCGTTATCCAAGACGACTGGACACCAGCTCTGCTGCACAGACCCAGTGCCCACACATATCGCAGTGTGGGCTGGCCCGTGCTGCCCCTGGGCCACTGACCCTGAGCTCACGCCGCCACTGGGCCACGATCACATTCCTCGAAAGTCTCTCGCTGCTCCTGCTGTACCTGCCCAAGCTCCAATCACCGACCTGGACTTTGATGACGTCACTCTTCGCTGCCGTCGCCCTCCTGCACCAGCTCGCGCTGTACATTGCCGTGGTACCCAACCACGCTGCACCCAGGCCGCCGCTCATCGCACCTTTTATGGCCCCGTCCTGCCGCTGGTGTTCTCACGCAGGTCGGGGCCTCCACGCTGCTCCCAGCAAATCCAGTTACACGCCGTTTCACGGCACAATTCTTAGCTGTGATGGTAAGCTGACTAGATTTAAAGCTATCGCAGAGACTGCACGCAGTGTTCCCTGATAATCTAGTGTTTATGATTTGCTGCTCTTACTGCCATGGTCTGGGTTTGATTCCCGGTTTGGAAAATAATTTTTACAGAGCAAGTTGACAAAAATAATTCAAGTCTGTGAGAGACTGAATAATTGTTGCACTCCTCATTAATCCATCCACATGTGTAGCACATGAAGGAAATTTAAATATTTTTGCCGAGCAACTGTCGAATTTTAGTAACTTTTTATTAACCGTAGAATCAGCAGAGAAACAGGATATTCGGCCAATAGCATTTCATATATAGCCCATAGTACAAGAGTAAGAAAGTCTTGCTACAATTGTACAGGGCCCTGGTGAGACCACACCTGGAGTACTGCGCACAGTTTTGGTCTCCTCATCTGAGGAAGGATACACTTGCCTTGGAGGTGGTACAACAGAGGTTCGCCAGATTGATTCCTGGGATGAGAGGACAGTCCTCTGGTGAGAGATTGTGTAGAATGGGCCGATACTCTCTGGAGTTTGGAAGAAAGAGACGTGATCTCATTGAAATGGACAATATTCTGAAGGCGATTGGCTGGGTACGTCTTGAGAAGCCCGGCTTGCTCAGTCGGTCAAGTATGAGACTTTGAATGTCAGGGACGTCGGCTCGAGCCCCACGTTGGTCGATTACTTTCATGTTCCTTTCGCGGGTAAGTATCATTATGAACCCATCACCTTCTTTTGCACAATGATAAAACTGCAAACTCAGGGATGTTGATAATTTCATCAAATAATGAGAGCAGCGCCTCAGACCGGTCGGCCGTCCGTACTGTTAGATGCGCCAGTTAAAAGTTATTACTCTGGAAAATTTTAGACTGGACGCTTGTTCAGGTTTGCTGGAAGGCCCAGTGACCGGGATATCCTCTCCCCCGGGGTTTTCCTGAGCCTCTCCTCGGTGCACGGCGTGCTTTGGCCCGTGTCTGAGGTTGCTTCCATCTCAGGGATGGACAATAACCCTCTGAGCTCTGGAACTGGGGAAGAGCGAATAATTAACGAATTTTTTGTCGCTTTCAAATGCAGCTTAGATCTGCTGGGAAAAACCGGTAGCATTTCTTTCAGTCTGTGAAACAACGCTAACAGGGACAGTCAAAACTTCAATAACTGAAATTTAATAATTCATGAAACTTTAATCCTTGAAGAAGTTTTATCCCCGATCTGATTTTACACAACCTGTATTTGAGGAGATTGGTTTTCAATGTTCGTTGCTCAAGCAACAAGGTATTCAAAAAAGGTTTTGTTCAATTTTATTGCAGACAAGTTTTTGCTTGAGATGTAATGTTTCTGCGCAGGCTTGAACCGGGAACTTTTCACGTGTGAGGGAAATGTGATAACCACGACACGACAGAAACTGCTACTGAGCTCAGTGCCCAGAGAGAAATGTTAAGCAACAAGCTGAAATGCTCAATCCCTCTCTCTGCAAAAAGTTCCTTTCACATTCATTTCTCTGACCAGAACTGCACCAAACAATAATGTTCTCCTTTCAAAGTCATTAAACTCCCCAATTTCCACATCTGCAACTTTAAGGACAAGGGCAGAAAGCGTTTTCATTCAGAAAATTGCCGGAAACCCCTGTGGTTAATGACAGGGCTTTTGATGGTTGATTTCTGTAAACACCTTGTGATATGTATTTAACCTTTGACAACCTGTATCACACCACCATCAGAGGGCCCACCTGTTGGAATTCCAAGTGATCCCAGCATCCCTTGGGAGCACGGTATATAAGCAGGCCACCCATGATGTACCTGCACTCTGGAGTCTTATTAAAGGAGCTAATGTCACAATTACTCATTGCTCACAGTACTCAGTTTCATCCTTTATTTTGAGCTTATCAATTGGCGATCAGACACCGAACAACCACGCGAAAATGCAAGGAACATTTGGTATCCTGGAGAAGTTCTCAGAAGGGGACGACTGCGAAGCCTTCGTGGAGAGATTCCACCAAAACTTCGTGGCCAACGAGCTGGAAAGGGACGATAACGCTGCCAAATGAAGGGCCATCCTCCTTACCGTCTGAGGGGCAACAACCTATGGTCTCATGAAGAATCTTCTCGCTCTGGTGAAACCATCAACTAATTCCTATGAATAATTGTGTACGCTGGTCGAGGAGCATCTAAATCCTAAAGAAAGCTTTCTGATGGCGAGGTATCGGTTCTGCACGTGCCAATGGTCGGAGGGCCAGGCAGTGGCGAGCTGTGTCGCCGAACTGAGGCGCCTCGCAGGACATTGCAAATTTGACGGATTCCAAAATGAATGCTGAGAGACTTTTTGTGCTTGGCATTGGCCATGAGGTAATCCTTCGCAAACTGTTCACAGTTGAAACTCAGAATCTAAGCAAAGCCATAACGATAGGTCAGGCAATTTCCACCAGTTCCTTTAAACCAAATAACAGAATTTATTTCGAGTGGACTGGATGGAGGAACATGATCCATGTAAAAAATTGTTATCATTTTACATGTACTCAATGTTCATAGAAGTATTGGAGTGGAAAGTCACTGGATAACAGCACTGCTGGTAATGTTTGCGGAATATATTCGTGCAGCCAAAACGCACAATGGCAACCTGTAACTGTGCGGCACCGAATTCTCGGGGAAAAAACATTCAAAAGCTTCGTTTTTTGGGTGGGCTCGAACCAACAACTATTTGATAAACAGCTGAATGCAATAACCCATTGCCCAACAGCAACTAACTTAAACATACGTTGCAAGACATCCCAAACCAGGGTGGCAGTCAGTTAAAGCTTCAGATTGCTCTGGCCGGGATGCAACTTGTCCACTCTCAGTTGTACTTTTCCCAATTAAAGTGTGGGGCATTCGTTGTGGATATGTGGAAGCAGTCTGATCCCGCACACTGCAGACACTTGCATGTCACCGCCAACCAGCTCTCCCACAATCGGTGTGATCTACCTTTCAGCCTTCCAGCCTTGTCTGCGACGAAGTATTCTGATTGTCCCGAAGCCGGTATTTGGTTTTAATTCCTTTTCAGCTCCTGACTGCAGATATTCCTGTGATTAAACGTGAACTAAATGCTTACAGGGACAGTTGGATTCATCATATCTTTGCTTGGTGAAATTTCAAAGATTGAAAGTGATGCACATCAACCCCAAACCTCGTCAACTGCTCGCTAACCACAACACGCTGCTCCCGTGAGATGCAAGCCCAGTTGCTGTTTCAAGCTTGAATGCAGGTACAAGCAGAACTCATTCAAAGAAAGTCCAATCACTGAGGCACCTGATCATTTGCACCAACCTCCTTCGCAAAGTGTTGAGGTTCGTGTGGGGTGATTGGGGCACATCTGTCCCCACACTACAACACTTCAAACATAACTCAACGGCTGTAAAGCGCTTTGAGCGTCATGAGTTCCTGAATGCAGAACTAGAAGTCCTTCTTTGCAAAGTTTCTATGCAATTTCAAAATTATCAGCAAAATAATGGGCTCATCCAGGGTTTGAACCCAAAGCTTCTCACAATAAAGCTGAATGGAGAATTATGCCCCGAGACCAACAAGCCAACTGTTTGACAAAAATGGAGGTAACGATTATAAAAGTATTATTTTGTGTGTCGCTATTCTTGATTGGAGGAGCACATGAGACCGAATCAGTGACGTTACTTTTTCGTCCTGTCTACTGAAGTGCCACACGGTCCCACTCCGACAGTCAATGAGCTGTTGGGACGTTAGTGTATCCAGGCTGCGGGTGGCTACCCCGAGCGCAGCAGAGTGGTTTCTGTATTAGTTCTGGGTGGAACAGTATTTCCCCTTCTCTCTTCCTCTTGTCTGTATCCCTGTGCTTTGGTTTCTCTATTTATTCCCCCTGTCTCATTTTCCAGTGTTTAAAGGGAACAAAATATGAAATGAGTTTCACTGTGGAACAATTTCTCTCACACAAAGTTAGATGCACTACTGTTGCGCCATGAGGTCTAGGCAGCTAGCCGTTGATATTCAGGTTCATGTATAAATATATATGAATATATCGACAAGTCTCGTAGCTGTTCCCTGGTGGTCGAGGTGTTAAGTCCGGCGCACTCACCTGGTAACGATTCTCGGTCAATTCGTCAAATAAATATAATTGTGGTCTGTGAGACGATTACTAATTGCTGTAATCAACA
Source organism: Pristiophorus japonicus (assembly GCF_044704955.1). Classification (NCBI taxonomy): domain Eukaryota; kingdom Metazoa; phylum Chordata; class Chondrichthyes; family Pristiophoridae; genus Pristiophorus; species Pristiophorus japonicus. Next base: position 6,266,521 of record NW_027254201.1, read on the forward strand.
TGAATACCCCATTATTTTCTGTTACGGACCGAGCTCACAGATTCTCGTGTTCTCCTGCCCGTTGCCGGACATGTGTTTGGGGTTTAAATTTACAAACTGGGCAAGTTCGCTGATCGCGGGGAGACAGTTGGAGACTCTGTGGCCCCACTGTGAGGATGTGGAAGTGAACACGGTGGCTGGGTGATCCGTGACATTTCTGTAAATGGCAGCGGAGGAGAAGGATTGAGAACTTTCAGTGTGCGACAGAAGTTGTTTAAGGTGAGCCAACACATTCCTGATCCTCCTCCCTTCTTAGCTAATCGCCGGAGTCGAGGATGACTTGATTCCACGTTAAAAATCAGTGGTGATCAGCACAGAGGGAGCTCACTGGTCAGCTCCCCTCTGTTTTGCCAGCTGTGCCAGAGCTTTCCTTAGTGTAGTGATTATTACGTTTGCTTTATCCGCGAAAGGTCACCGATTTGATCCTGGCCAGAAGCATTATGGTTGTCCGTGCTGTGGATGAACAATCAGAGCTAAGTCCAGTCTTCTGGCAAAGGCTGCCTGACCTGCTGAGATTTCCAGCATTTGCTGTTTTTATTTGCCATTTATTCTCCTGGCAAAAGGGCTCCCTTATTCCTTAATTGCTCTTTATTTCACTTCAATAAATAGATAACTTTTAGTGAAAGAAAACGGATCCACCGGGGTCCCTTCGCGTGTGAGGCCAACGTGATATCCGCTATACTTCAGCCCATCAAAGGGCGAGAAACCACTGAATATAAAGGATAAGTTCACAAATATCGTGGTCAGTGCAGTCTGTTCAGTTGGTAGAACATGAGACTTTCATCTGAGCATCTGTGATTCGAGTCCCACGTTGGGTGATAACTTTTCATTAAATTTTATATTACTTTCACGGAAAAACATCATTCATTAATCCATGATCTTCTTTTGCACAATTAAAGAAAGGCTAACTGAAGGAGAGTCCATAATTGAATCGTTTCTTCTCTGCACTGCAAGTAAACTCTTCAACCATAAACCATTTTACTGTGCTTTCGGGGTCTGGTTCAAAATATTCATTCCTGGTAACATCAAAAGGAGACTGGGGAAACAGTGAGACTGACTTCAGAGCAAGAGACTGGTTATTGTGAAACAGCAAAGGAAATATAAATTCGAGAAGAATGACATAGAAAACAAATGTTACCCCGACACCCAGAAAGCAATGTTAAGGCAGAAGATTAAATGCTGCATTCCTCTGAGCAAAACATTCCTTTCACAAACATGTATTTGACCGAAACTGCACAAAACAAAAATGTTCCTTTCAAAGTCATTAAACTCCCGAATTTCCTCGCCCCCCGAATCTCCTGAATCAGATGCCTCTAGTTTTGCCGATTCAATCCATGGCCATTTGCAACATTCTGCTTCCACCCACACTATGAAATGTGCCACTAACTTACAGAAGCATGGAATGGTTAAAGCACGGAAGGCCATTCGGCCCGTCGAGCCCGTGCCGACTCTCAGCGTGTTCCACTCCCCCACCCTTTCGCCGTAGCCCTGCAATTGTTTTTCCTTCAGACACTTATCCACCTCCCATTTGAAAGAGAAGATTGAGTCTGCCTCCACCGCACTTTCAAGCAGTGCATTCCAGATCCTAACCACTCGCTGCTAAATGGGCACCTCCTGTTCCTATATGTAATGTCTGGGAAACACGAGATCAAAACCTGCGACACTCACAGCCTTCCTAATTATAGCACCATCATTCTATTCTCATAAAACCAGCTCCTTGAAGTATCGGCCAGCTGTGTTGGGTAAAGCTCTAGTTATGTTCCGACCAGTACTTCAACTGCAGTGTTTCCGTAGTGTAGTGGTTATCACATTTGCCCAATGTGTGAACAATTCCTGGATTGAAACTGAGTGGCAACATTTAGAAAACTTGTTCAACGAAATAAAAAAAAACTGAATAATTCACATTAGTGGTTCAATGCTAGCAAAGTGCAGTGAGCCACAGCCCTGTTATATTTGCGGTTTCTCTGTACAGTTCTGTAGACACACAAAATCTCCACAGTGTCTCTCACTCCCTCCCGTTTCCAGCCCTGGTGGTGCAGAAAGCCCCTCTCAAAGCTGCACATTCCGGCTCCTTTCAGTTGAGTTGTGAGAGATTATTAAATGATCCTGCAGCGCCGCCTCGCTTCACAAAAGCAGATGAAAGCCGCAAACAACCCATCGACAAATCGCTCGTCCCCAGCTCCAGAGTGAGTTTGGCCGGGACAAGCAGCAACATTCCGGCCCCGCACTCTCCAATCACCAGCTGCAGGAATGCAAGTCGTTCTTTGCAAAAGTTCTATGCAGATTCAAGGCCTCGTCCGGGATTTTAAGCCGGTACCTCTCCCAAATTTCAATCAACAACCCCGAAGTGAGAATCATCGCCCGAGACCAACGAGCCGACTGCTTGACAAATGTGCAGATAATGTGTATCCTTTATAAAAGCATTTATTGTGTGTTGTTATTCTTGATAAGAGAAACACATGAGACCGAATCAGTGAATTTGCTTTTTCGACCGGTCTTCTGAAGCGCCGCACAGTCCCACTCCGAAAGTCAATGAGCTGTTGTGACGTTAGTGTATCCAGGCTGCGAGTGGCCACCCCGAGCGCAGCAGAGGGGTTTCTGCATTAGTTCTGGGTGGGGACAGTACTTCCCCTTTTCTCTTCCTCTTGACTATATCCCTGTATTTTGGTTTCTCTATTTATTCCCCCTGCCTCAGCCTCTAGTGTCTAAAAGGGAACAAAAGATGAAATGGGCGTCTCTGTGGAACAATTTCTCTCACTTAAAGATAGATACACCACCGTCGCACGATGAGGCCTAGGCAGCTAGCCGTTGATATTCAGGTTCAGATATAAAGATATCTAAATATATCTACATGTATCATAATTGTTCCCTGGTGGTCGAGGGGTTAAGTCCGGCGCACTAACCTGATAACGATTCTTGGTCAATTCGTCAAGTAAAAATAATTGTGGTCTGTGAGATGAATAGTATTTGCTGTAATCACCATGAATAACCCCATTACATCTGTCACGTACCGAGCTTACAGGTTATCTTGTTTCTCCTGCCATTTATGGGACACTTGTTTGGGGTTTAATTTTACAAACTGGGTGAGTTTGCTGATCGCGGGGAGACGGTAGGAGATTCTGTGGCCCCACTGTGAGGATGTGGAAGTGAACACGGTGGCTGGGTGATCCGTGACATTTCTGTAAAGGGCGGCGGAGGAGAAGGATTGAGAGCTTTCAGTGTGGGACAGAAGTTGTTTAAGTTGAGCCAACACATTCCTGATCCTCCTCTCTTCTTCGGTAATCCCCGGAGTCGAGGATCTCTTGCTTCCAAATTAAAAATCAGTTGTGATCTGCACAGAGGGAGCGCACTGGTCAGCTCCACTCTGTTGTGCCAGCTGTGACAGAGGTTTCTGTCGTGTAGTGGTTATCTCGTTTGTTTTTTCGTGAAAAATCCCTGGTTCGATCCCAGCCAGTAGCATTATGTTTAAACATGCTGTGGATGAACAATCAGAGGCGAGTTTATTCTCCAGGCAAATGCTGCCTGACCTGCTGAGATTACCAGCATGTGCTATTTATTCTGTAAAACTCGAAGTTTAATCAACATTCAAAGATTCCCCATCTGTGTGAAGAAACCCTAAGGAAGGATCATTTCGGACTCGCTTAAAATGAACTTTGGGATTTGAAAAGATGCATGAGTCTGCAGGGGAAAAGAAGCTGCAAACCAGGGGACCACGAACCTCTGAAAAAGCCAGTCTTTGGGTATTGGAGCTAACTGCGATATTGGAGCTAAACAAATTGTCTGGAGAACTGTGTAAACTCCAAAACTCTTCTCCCGAGGAGGCATTAACATAGCAACAACTGACCCAGAGATTGCCTGCTATAACTCTAAGCATGAAACCCATCCAGCACATGCACAATGTTAAGCACCTATGCGGCCTGCATGGAAAACCCAGGCCTTGGCAGACAACATAAACACCAAAAATAATTCATATTTCGCAACTGGAATCCAACAGATCGACACATCCTGAACAAGTTATCGTTAACGAGCCCGCCAAAATTTAACAAAGAATTATCAAGCCCGCTAAAAGTAAGACAAATAATCGTGATTGATTTGGCGCACAGATTAGAAAGGCTCTCAAGGTATAATTGAGGCCCTGTGTTACAGCCAAAGATCAGACTTTGATTCTTCACCAGCTCGGTATAATTCAGACCTGGCAGACTTTGACATCAGCACACCAGCTTTAATTAACCTGGTTCTTCAGAACATCGACAAAGACAGCATCGCAAACAACCTGGACACCAAGCACGCCGCGGCAGCAAGAAGATCATGAATCAACCACCAAGATATTACCAGCAACCAAATTGGTAATATTGAGCCACCACGAGCAATGATTTCCAAACCGAAATCAACTCGACAAAAACCCGAAGATTCGCAAGCTGTTTGCACTATACAAGCTCTCCCTGAGCTACCAACGGGTAAAACATTACCTGAAAGAACTTTAAAACCTACTGCAGAAGGAAGAAAATGGTTACTCACCCCATAAATCCAATATGCACCCTACCGCATCAGCGGACACGACCAAACTGAAGGCTACACAGAAAGAAGTCTTCCACGACGTTCGGGGTACGGCAAGCAGAATCTACAGAATCTACAAAACCATGAAATACCACTGACTATCAATAAGAGGATTGGTGAGCATTATCCCTGTTGCCCGAGGGTTTAACCAAGTCAGGTTTAGGTATTGGGAGGTGGGAGGTATATTATTTTCTGTAACCCATTTTGCAGGTGTAATAATGTGTTCCTTCTAGAGATTGTAAGTTTGGACATTGTACTTATCTTTCCTGAATAAATTCAAAGTTTCTTGCACCAAAACCAGTTTTCTCTTGCAATTTGTCACATCCCCAAATAAATCCAAAATCCAGAACCCAGGGAGTGGGAGCGATTCGAACAACTCAGAAGGTCAGAGGTGAACCTAACCACGAGACCACCCGCTACAGTGACTGTATTTCAAAAAACGTTACTTTTATTCATCCTACGGAATGCATATTGCAAAGATAATCTCAGCACACATTGTGCAGGCAAAGGCAGCATTAGACAACAAACTAATTTCTGCTCCGATGATTTGAAACAGGTAATTGATGGTTGAACACACGATTTGACAACTCGACTTGGAGATCAAACATCAATGACAAAGGCAACAAAACTGCCCACCAGCACTAGGTGTCTTTCACTTGTTTGTCGCAAAATATCCCAGTCCTCTGACATCCCACTAGCCTTGGCACATTGTATGCCCTTGTTTTCAATTTGATACCATCCATTATTTCCTTAGTTAGCCACGGATAAGAATCCCTTCTCTTACAGTCTTTCCTTCTCATTGGGATATATGTTTGTTGCGAGTTATGAACTATGTCCTTAAATGTCTGTCACTGCGAATTAATCGTCCCATACTTCAATCTATTTTTATAGTCCTTTTCAGCCAACTCTGCCCTCATACCTTTGTAGTCTCCTCTATTTAAGCCTGTTGTGAGAACCAACTTTCTCACCCTCCAACAGAATTTGAAATGTACCCATATGATGGTCACTCTTTCCTGGACGATCTTTTACCACAAGATAATTTATTAATCCTGCCTCATTACTGTAAGGGGGTGGTCTCTATGAGGAGGTCAGGTTCTCTTCTCATCAAATTGAGCAGTTCGAATTGCTCCCACTCCCTTGAGTTCTAGACTCTGGATTTATTTGGGGGGTGTGACAAAGTGCAAAGCACACTGGTTTGATGCAAAAGAACTTTGTTTTTATTACAGTCAAGAAATTACAAACATATAATTACTCTAATAAGAAAGTACTGTGTCAAAACTTATTCAAACTTATTAATGAACAATACCTTACAGACTCAGAGGGGGTTACAATAGCTTATAATGACTCTAATAGAGAACAACCCATTACATTCAAAGGGGGTTTCAGTAGAATTACACATCCCACCTCCCAATACCGAATGCTAGCTAGGTGAGACTCCAGGGCAGGCAGGGCCTATGCTTACCAATCGTTTTGACAGTTAGCGGTAGATCGCGGTTTCGGGGTTCGCTGGACGCGGTAGGATCTGCTTGCCATACCCCAAATGTCGGAGAAAACTGCTTGCTGCACAATATTCAGTTGGGTTGAGTCGGCTGATGCGGTAAGGCGCGTTTTGGATCTATGGGTTAATTACCCGGTTTTCTTTGCTAAAAATAGTTTTCTACAGTCTTTTAGGGAATGTTTTACCCATTAATAGTTCTGGATTAGATTGTAGAGTGGAAACTTTTCAATTCTTCGGTTTTTCCCTGTTAGAGTTTTGTTTTGAGTTTGGTCGATCGCGGTGGTTTTTCATTGATACTGCGTTGGCTGTGGTCGGTTTCTGCCGCAATGGTGATGTTCTTCCTTCCTCCAGGACTTCAGGACTTCGAGGTTGGAGAAGTTAGTTCATAACTGTCGCGTTGGTTTCTCTCCTTGTCTTGATGACACAAGTGCAGCATGGTGCTAGACGTAGTTGAAAGTGTGTCATAGTTTGTATTGAAACAGGGGACCAGTTATATCGTTTGATTAGTTCGAATCTTGGCACCAAATCAGTTCAGAATTCTTTGTTTAAATTTGGCAGGTTTGAATCTTCTCTGTAATATTTTGGCAGGCCCGTTAAAAGTTGATGTGTTTTGGGTGGTTTGATGTTCGAAAATGTTTCCTGATGGAAATATTAGCTTGCTCATTGCAATGTCCTTTTATACTTAAATTTTCGCATACAGGCTGGCTTGGGCCTCTTTGTGACGTATATGCTGAAATGATTTCCAGTTTCAAGTTGATGGTTAGCTATCTTTGGGCCATTTTGTAATATTAATATCTCTTGTGGAGAAAGATTCTCGAATACACATTTCCCCACACCCAGCAAGTCTCACTAATCAGTTTCTCTTCTGTAAGTCCTTTTCGTCCTGCCTACAGCCTTGAATTTGTCTTGTAAAAGTTCAAAATTCAATAAAGTTCATAGTTCATTACATAAGCAATTTAGGGTTCCAAATCTTTTGGTAGGTAGTCCCAGATTAAATTTCCTTTCGAATCAGCCAAAAAAACAGGGTGGGGTGGGCACTTCTTGTGAATTTTGCAACCTCTTCAGTCCCCCCTGTTGACACTACACACATGAGTGTCATGAAGGTAAGCACAATTCCTGCTCCCGATTGTCAACCTTCCCTGCATTTACACTTGCTAAGCTTTACCCTGCATCCCCCATTTTAATGCAATGCAATATGCAGGTGAATACAATTATAAAAATTCGTTTATAGTAGAGAGGGGATGCCCCTCCTTACTCGTTTTTTCAGTATAATAACGGTATACAGTCAAACACAATTTAAGTAGAGTCAAATAAAAGCACATAGTCAAACACATTCTTAAGTCCAGTAAAAAAAAGGTACATAGTCAAAACATTTTAAGTAACATTCTTATAACACTCGCGATGTTGCAGTTGACAACAGGTAAAACTAAACACAAATTAAACATGGCAGTATGGTGTCACCCCTCCCTGCGCGATTCCCTAGTTCGGCCAAGGAGAGTACACCACCCTTTGCTGCCTGACCTTACGACCTCTGCATTTCACTCAGCAAGTTAGACCAAGACAAGGATAATCGCGAGATGACAAATAACTAACATGTGGGAAGCGATTTGGATCAAGACTGGGACTTCTATATTTCTGAAAAAGTCCCACCAAGGCGGAATGGTGATCTCTAGAATCCTTTTCCCTATCTCAATGGTTTTCTGTTCCAGAGTGTAGAAGTGTTTTTGTGAGACAATTACAGTTTTTGCAGAGCGGTAAGATGTTCGGGTAGAGGAGGAATTGCATAGTCAAATGTACAACATAATCCTGCAGATTTTTAATGTTTTCTTTCACAGTGAGGTGGACAGTGGAGGTTTCAGGAATGGGGACACACATTCCTGGGCCACTTGAACTGATGCCTCAGGTTTGAACCAGAAGTGTCCATATTGGTAGTGGGGCGCACTAGTGGTGACACAGTATGTATGCTACCTGTGGAGGGACATGGTCTTATGCCATTACCTCCACGTTACAGTTGATAGGCTGCAGCTTTAAACCCACAGTGTGGTTTCGTATACGCGTTCAAGTGCTGGGGACACAATATTACGTGTGCACCCTGCTCCATCTCCCGGAGAGGTCAGTACCCATCATAGCGTGCTCCCACTTTATGACATAGGGTGGGACCGCTCTGAAATGAACGTGTGCATCTCCTTGAATGAATCCAATGTTCCCCACTCTGTACACCGTTGCGGGTCGGGCTATCACACCCATGAATGGCATCCTTAGTACTATCCCCATGATGATGTGATTAGAACGCCCGCAATCAACTGGACAGGGTAGTCTTCAGAAGCTAGGCCGAGCTGGCACGGGCTTAGTGAATTACTGTGTGGGTAGAGGTGCTTGTTACTGATCCAGGAGGGGACTGAATATTGTTTTAAATCCTCGAGGATGTTGCGGCCCTCGCCCAACCACCATGCTCCATACAGCACACACACCTCGTTCTGTGCAGCCTGGTCAGAAGCATTCCTACTCTCCCGTATCAGTGCATTTGTTCTCTGTGCAGGTTTTTCCAGCTCTGCCACTATTTCTTTTAAATGGACAGTCATAGCTTGGTCCTCGTGCAGTTCTGATTATACGGGAATGGGGAGTTTGTGAGGCGAGAGGCCTATAAAAGCCTAACAGTTCGAGGAGTTCGGTGGCAGTCAGGAGCAGGGAGTTCGTGAGGCGAGAGGACCTATAAAGGCCCAACAGTTCGAGGAGAGTGGCATCAGTCGGGAGGCGGGAGTTCGTGAGGCAAGAGGCCAATAAAGGCCCAACAGTTCGAGGAGAGAGGCAGAAGTCGGGAGGTGGGAGTTCGTGAGGCGAGCGGCCGACAACGATACAGCAGTCCGAGGAGAAAAGCAGCAGTTGGGAGGCGGGAATTGGTGAGCCGAGAGGCCTATATAGGCCCAATAGTTCGAGGAGAGAGTCGGAATGTGGGAGTTCGTGGGGCGAGACGCCTATAACGGCCCAACAGTTCGAGGAGAGAGGCAGCAGTCGGGAGGGAGGAGTTTGTGAGGCGAGAGGCCTATGAAGGCCCAACAGTTCGAGGAGAGAGTCGGGGTGTGGGAGTTTGTGAGGCGAGAGGCCAATAACGGCCCAGCAGTTCGAGGAGAGAGTCGGGAGGCGGGAGTTCGTGATGCGAGAGGCCTATAAAGGCCCAGCCTGTGCAGCTGCAGCTGGGTGAGAAGGCAAAAAAGAAGTAGAAAGAAATCGAAGGGTGACGTCACAGCCACGGGGGTAAGTGATTGGCTGGTGATTGGTGAATCGCTTTTCTTTTTTCTTTTCTCAATCAGTAAGTAATTTTAGCATTGTTGTTGCCAAATTAAGTTTATCCCGGGGTTAATTCATGGCAGGAGATATCGGAGAAATGTTATGCTTCTTCTGTACTTTGTGAGAAATCAGGGACGCTTCCGGTGCCCTGACGATTATTTGTGCGGGAGGTATATCCGCCTCCAGCTCCTGATGGACCGCATGGCTGCACTGGAGCTGCGGGTGGATTCACTCTGGAGCATCAACAATAGTAGGAATGACGTGAATAGTACGTTTAGTGAGTTGGTCTCACCGCAGGTAAAGGGTACAAAGCCCATCCAGATAGTAAATGGGTGACCAACAGGAAGAGCAGTGCAAGGAAGGTAGTGCAGTGGTCTCCTGCGGTCATCCCCCTGCAAAACAGATACACCGCTTTGGATACTGTTTAGGGGGATGATTCATCAGGGGAGAGGAGCAGCAGGCATGTTCATGGCACCGTGTGTGGCTATGATGCACACGATGGCAGGAAAAGAGTAGGAATGTGATAGTGATAGGGGATTCATTTGTAATGGGAATAGATAGGCGTTTCTGCGGCCGCAACTGAGACTCCAGGATGGTATGTTGCCTCCCTGGTGCAAGGGTCAAGTATGACTTGGAGCGGGTGCAGGACATTCTGAAAAAGGAGGGTGAACAGCCAGTTGTCGTGGTGCATATAGGTACCAACGATATAGGTAATAAAAACGGGATGAGGTCCTACGAGACGAATTTAGGGAGCTAGGAGCTCAATTAAAAAGTAGGACCTCAAAAGTAGTAATCTCAGGATTTCGACCAGTGCCACGTGCTAGTCAGAGTAGCAATCGCAGGATAGCACATATGAATACATGGCTTGAGCAGTGGTGCACAAGGGAGGGATTCAAATTCCTTGGACATTAGAATCGGTTCTGGGGGAGGTGGGACCAGCACAAACAGACGGTCTGCAACTGGGCAGGACCGGAACCAGTCTCCTAGGGGGAGTGTTTGCTAGCGCTGTTGGGGAATAATTAAACTGACATGGCAGGGGGATGGGAACCCATACAGGGAGACAGAGGGAAATATAATGGGAGCAGAAGCAAAATATAGAAAGGAGAATAGTAAAAGTGGAGGGCTGAGAAACCAAAGGCACAAAACAAAAAGAACTACACGACAGAAAAATTCTAAAAAGACAAGCCTGAAGGCTCTGTGCCTCAATGCGAGGAGCATTCGGAATAAGGTGGACGAATTAACAGCGCAGACAGCAGTTAAGCAGTATGATGTAATTGGCATCACGGAGATATGGCTCCAGGGTGACCAAGGCTGGGAACTCAACATCCAGGGGTATTCAACATTTAGGAAGTATAGGCAGAGAGGAAAAGTAACGGGGTGGTGTTGCTGGTTAAAGAGGAAATTAATGCGACAGTAAGGAGAGTCATTAGCCTGGATGATGTGGAATCGGTATGGGTGGAGCTACGGAATATCAAAGGGCAGAAAACGCGAGTGGGAGTTGTGTACAGACTACCAAACAGCAGTAGTGAGGTTGGGCACAGCATCAAATAAGAAATAAGGGATGTCTGCAATAAAGGTACAACAGTTATCATGGCGACGTTAATCTACATATTGATTGGGCTTACCAAACTGGTAGCAATGCAGTGGAAGAGGATTTCCTGGAGTGTATTACGGATAGCTTTCGAGACCAATATGTGGAGGAACCAACTAGAGAGCTGGCCATCCGAGACTGGGTGATGTGTAGTAAGAAGAGACTAATTAGCAATCTTGTTGTCCGAGGCCCCTTGGGGAAGAGTGACCATACTATGGTAGAATACCTGATTAAGATGGATAGTGACACAGCTAATTCGGAAACTATGTCCTGAATTTAAAGAAAGGTAACTTCGACGGGATGAGGTGCGAATTAGTTTGTATAGACTGGCAAAGGATACTGACAGGTTTGAAAGTGGATATGCAATGCAAACACTCAAAGATCACATGGATGAACTTTAGCAACTGTACAGCCCTGTTTACAGTAAAAATAAAACGGGGAAGGTGGCTCAACCGTGGCTAACATGGGAAATTAAGGATGGTGTTAAAACCAAGGAAGAGGCATATAAATTGGCATCAAAAAGCAACAAACCTGAGGACTGGGCGAAATATAGAATTCAACAGAGGAAGACTATGGGTTTCATTAAGAGGGGGAAAATAGGGTAGGAGAGGAAGCTTGCAGGGAATATAAAAACTGACTGCAAAAGCTTCTGTAAAAAGGTGAATAGAAAAAGATTAGTGAAGACAAACGTAAGTCCTTTCCAGTCGATTTATGTGAATTTCTAATGGGAAACAAAGAAATGGCAGACCAATTGATCAAATACATCGGTTGTGTCTTCACGAAGGAAGACACAAATAACCGTCTGAATTTATTGGGGACCGAGTGTCTACTGAGAAGGATGAACTGAATGATATCCTTATTAGTGAAATAGATGGGATTGATGGCCAATAAATCCCCGTGGACTGATAGTCTGCATCCCAGTGTCCTTGAGGAAGTGGCCCAGAAATAGAGGATGCATTGGTGATCATTTTCCAACAGTCTATCGAATCAGGATCAGTTCGTATGGACTGGAGGGCAGCTAATGTAACACCACTTTTCAAAAAAAGGAGGCAGAGAGAAAACGGAAAATTATGGACCGGTTAGCCTGACATCAGTAAATGGAAAAATATTGGAATCAATTATTAAAGATGAAATAGCAGCGCATTTGGAAAGCAGTGACAGGATCGGTCCAAGTCAGCATGGATTTATGAAAGGAAAATCATGCTTGACAAATCTTTTGGAATTTCTTGAGGATGTAACCAGCAGAGTTGACAAGGGAGAACCAGTGGATGTGGTGTATTTGGAATTTCAAAAGGCTTTGGCAAGGTCCTGCACAAGAGTTTGGTGTGCAAAATCAAAAAGAATTGTATTGGGGGTAATGTACGGACGTGGATAGAGAACTGGTTGGCAGAGAGGAAGCAGAGAGTCGGGATAAATGGATCCTTTTCAGAATGGCAGGCAGTGACTTGTGGAGTGCTGCAGGGCTCAGTGCTGGTGCCCCAGGGATTTACAATATAGTTTATCTATTTAGATGAAGGAATTGAGTGTAATATAGAAACATAGAAACATAGAAAATAGTTGCAGGAGTAGGCGCCTCGAGCCATCACCGCCATTCAATAAGATCATGGCTGATCATCCCTCAGTACCCCTTTCCGGCTTTCTCTACATACCCCTTGATCCCCTTAGCCGTAAGTGCCATATCTAACTCCCTCTTGAATATATCCAATTAACTGGCATCAACAGCGTTCTGCAGCAGGGAAGTCCACAGGTTAACAACTCTCTGACTGAAGAAGTTTCTCCTCTTCTCAGTCCTAAATGGCCTGCCGTTTATCCTAAGACTATGTCGCCTGGTTCTGGACTTCCCTAACATCGGGAACATTCTTCCAGCATCTAACCTGTCCAGTTCCGTCAGAATATGACACGTTTCTATGAGAACCACTCTCATCCTTCTAAACTCCGGTGAATAAAGGCCCAGTTGATCCAGTCTGCCCACATATGAAAGGCCAGCCATCCCTAGAATCAGTCTGGTGAACCTTTACTGCACTCTCTCAATAGCAAGAATGTCCTTCCTCAGATTAGGAAAACAAAACTGAACACAATATTTCATGTGAGGCCTCACTAAGGCCCTGAACAACTGAAGTAAGACCTCCCTGCTCCTACATTCAAATCCCCGAGCAATGAAGGCCAACATGCCATTTGCCTTCTTCACCGCCTGCTGTACCTGCATGCTAACTTTCAGTGACTGATGAACCGTGACCCAAGTCTCGTTGCACCTCCCCTATTCCAAATCTGTCGCCATTCAGATAATATTCTGCCTTTGTGTTTTTTCCTATGAAATGTATAACCTCACATTTATCCACATTATGCTGTATCTGCCATGCATTTGCTCACTCAACTAACCTGTCCAATTCACCCTGCAGCGTTTAGCGTCATCCTCACAACTCACGCCGCCACCCAGTTTAGTGTCATCCGCAAACTTGGAGATATTACACTCAATCCATCATCTAAATCGTTAATGTATATTGTAAAGAGCTGGGGTCCCAGCATTGAGCCCTGCGGCACTCCACTAGTCACTGCCTGCCAATCTGAAAAGACCCTTTTATCCCGACTCTCTGCTTCCTGTCTGCCAACCATTTTTCGATCCACGTCAGTCCATTACCCCCAATACCATGCGCTTTGATTTTGCACACCAATCCCTTGTGCTGGACCTTGTCAAATGCCTTTTGAAATCCAAACACACCACATCCACTAGTTCTCCCTTGTCCACTCTGCTGGTTACATCTTCAAAATATTCCAGAAGATTCGTTAAGCATGATTTCCCTTTCATAAATCCATGGTGACTTCGACCGATGCTGTCACTGCTTACCAAATGTGCTGCTATTTCATCCTTAATGTTTGATTCTAACATTTTCCCCACTACTGATGTCAGGCTAATCGGTCTATAATTACCCCTTTTCTCTCTCCCTCCTTTTTTAAAAAGTGGTGTTACATTAGCTACCCTCCAGTCCATTGGAAATGATCCAGAATTGATAGACTGTTGGAAAATGATCACCAATGCATCCACTATTTCTGAGGCCACTTCGTTAAGTACTCTGGGATGCAGACTATCAGGCCCGGGAATTTATCAGCCTTCAATCACATCAATTTCCCCAACACAATTTCCTGCCTAATAAGCATATTCTTCAGTACCTCCTTCTCACTAGAACCACTTTCTCCCAGTACATTCGGAACGTTATTTGTGTCTTCCTTCGAGAGGACAGAACCGAAGTATTTGTTCAATTGGTCTGCCATTTCTTTGTTCCCCATTATAAATTCACTTGGATCCGATTGCAAGGGACCTACATTTGTCTTCACTAATCTTTTTCTCTTCACATATTTAGAGAATCTTCTGCAGTCAGTTTTGATGTTCCCTGCAAGCATCCTCTCGTACTCTATTTTCCCCCTCTTAATTAAAGTCTTAGTCCATCTCTGATGAATACTAAATTTCTCCCGGTCCTCAGGTTTGTTGCTTTTTGTGGCCAATTTATATGCCTCTTCCTTGGCTTAATACTATGCTTAATTTCTCTTGTTAACCATGTTTGAGCCACCTTCCCCGTTTTATTTTTACTCCAGACAGGGATGTACAATTGCTAAAGTTCATCCATTTGATCTTTAAATGTTTTCCATTGCTTATCCACCGTCAACCCTTTAAGTATCACGCCTCATACCGTCAAAGTCACCTTTCCTTAAGTTCAGGACCCTAGTTTTCGAATTAACTGTGTCACTCTCCAACTTAATAAGGAATCCGACCATATTATGGTCACTCTTCCCCAACGGGCCTCGCACAACACGATTGCTATTTCGTCCCTTCTCGTTACACATCACCGAGTCTAGGATGGCCAGCTCTCTAGTTGGTTCCTCGACATATTGGTCGAGAAAACCATCCTCAATACACTGCAGGAAATCTTCCTCCATGCATTGCTACCAGGTAGGTTATCCCATCAATATGTAAATTAAAGTCACCCATGATAACTGAAGTACCTTTATTGCATACATCCCTTATTTCTTATTTAATGCTGTCCCCAAACTCACGACTGCTGTTTGGTGGTCTGTGCACAACTTCCACGAACGTTTTATGCCCTTTGTAAATCCGCAGCCCCACCCATACCGAATCCACATCATCCAGGCTAATGTCCCTCCTACTAATGCATTAAATTCGTCTTTAACCTGCAACAATACCCCACCTCCATTTCCTCTCTGCTTATCCTTCCTATATGTTAAATACCCCTGGATGTTGAGTTCCCAGCCTTGGTCACCCTGGAGCCATGTCTCCGTGATGCCAATTACACCCAACCCGTTAACTGCTTTCTGCGCAGTTAATTCATCCACCTTATTCCGAATACTCCTCGCATTGAGGCACAGAGCCTTCAGGCCTGTCTTTTTAACACACATTTCCACTTCAGAATTTTGCTGTAATGTGGCCCTTTTTGTTTTTTGCATTGGATTTCTCTGCCCTCCACTTTTACTATTCTGCTTTCTATCTTTTGCTTCTGCCTCCATTTTAATTCCCTCTATCTCCCTGCATAGGTTTCCTTCCCCCTGCCGTGTTAGTTTAACAGCACTAGAAAACACTCCCCTAGACATTGGTTCCGGTCCTGCCCAGATGTAGACATTCCGGTTTTTACTGGTCCCACCTTCCCAGGACTGGTTCCAATGTCCCAGGAATTTGAATCCCTCACTTTTGCACAACTCCTCAAGCTACGTATTGATCTGAGCCATCCTGCGATACCTACTCTGTCAAGCAGGTGGGACTGTTAGCAATTCCGAGATTACTAGTTTTCAGCTCCAACTTTTGAATGTAACTCCTAGCTCCTTAAATTCAACTCTTAGCACCTCATACCATTTTTTACCGATATCGTTGGAACCTATATGCACCACGACAACTGGCTGTTCACCCTCCATTTTCAGAATATACTGCACCCGCTTCAAGACATCTTTGACCCTTGCACCAGGGAGGCAACATACCATCCTGGAGTCTCGGTTGCGACCGCAGAAACTTCTAACCCCTTACAATCGAATCCCCTATAACTTTAGCTCTCCCACATTTTTACTGCCCTCCTGTGCAGCAGAGCCATCCACAGTGCCATGAACTTGGCTGCTGCTGCTCTCCTCTGATGAGTCATGCCCCTTAACTACTGCAGAAACTCCTCTGCTGCACTCGTGGTGGCCACCCGCAGCCTGGATACACTAATGGGAGAACACCAGCGGCAGGGCGGGGCCATAAAAGGAACGGCGAGAGGCCCTGGGAGCAGCTTGGAGATCCCGGAAGACTACTCCAGGGAGCAGCGCGAGCTGGTGCAGGATGGCGGCGGCAGCGTAGAGTGACGTCATCAAGGACCAGATCGATGATTGGAGCTTGGGCAGATACAGCTGGAGCGGTGAGATTGGGGCGAATGAGCGACGAGAGACTGTGGAGGGATGTGATCAGGGCCCAGGGGAGGCTTGAGTTCTGGGCCAGGGGCCCAGGGTTAGCACGGGCCAGCCCACACTGCGATATGTGTGTGCACTAATTCCGTGCAGCACAGCTGGTCTCCAGTCGTCTTGGTTAACCCTTGCCATTGGACCAAGACCTAGCTCTATCAAGCCCGTGTGATGGCTGGGGTGCAATGGCCACCACACCTTAAAAAAATCCACGCACAGGCAATTTCCACCCTTCGGGATGCATTTTGGGTCCTTCATTGAAACACCTGTGAACTCATCATTTTTCGGCGTGGAACGAAGACATCCTCATTTCGAGGGAACGCTGTTATGATGACGATGATGGATACATTAACGTCCCGTCAGCTCATTGAATGCAGGAGTGGGATAGTGCGGCGCTTCAGGAGAAATGTCGAA
The DNA here is from genome assembly GCF_044704955.1 of Pristiophorus japonicus. NCBI lineage: Eukaryota > Metazoa > Chordata > Chondrichthyes > Pristiophoridae > Pristiophorus > Pristiophorus japonicus. The sequence continues at coordinate 6,283,347 of NW_027254201.1, forward strand.
AAGGCAAAGTCACTGATTCCGTCTCATGAGCTGCTCCGATCAAGAACAGCAACACGCACTAAAAATGCTTCATTAATGGTTAAATCTCATCTCCACGTTTGCTAAGCAGTTGGTTCGTTGGTGTAAGGGTATGATTGTTGCTTTAGAGTTGTTAATTGAAATTTGCTCGAGATCCTGGTTTCAAATCCCAGATGAGCACTGCATTTGCATCAAACTTTTGCAAATAAGGACTTGCATTTCTGCAGCGTCTGTCAGGAACTCATGATGCCCCAAAGCGCTTTGCAGCTTTTGAGTTGCCTTTGAAATGCTGTCACATGAGGAAAGATGTGCACAAATCACCTCACACGCACATTAACTCTTTGCAAAGGACGTCATAGAATCAAAGAAGTTTACATCACTGAAGGAGGCCATTTCGGCCCATCGTGTCCGCGCCGGCCAACAACAGGCTATCCAGCCTAATCCCACTTTCCAGCTCTAGGTCAATAACTCTGCAGGTTTCAGCACTTCAACTGCACATCCAAGCACTGGTTAAATGTGGTGAGGGTTTCTGCTTTTAACACCCTTTCAGGCAGTGAGTTCCAAAACACCACCACCTTCTGCGTGAAGAAATTTCCCCTCTAAACTTCCTGCCCATTACTTTAAATTTATGCCTCCTTGTTATTGACCCCACTTCTATCCACTATATCTCGGTCCCTCATAATTTTATACACCTCAATGAGGTCTCCCCTCAGGCTCTGTTCCATGGAAAGCAAATCCAGCCTATCTAATCTGTCCTCATAGCTAAGATTCTCCACTCCGGGCAACATCCTCCAAAATCTCCTTTGTACCATCTTCAGTGCAATCATGTCATTCCTGTAATATGGCGACCAGAACTGCACGCGGTACTCCAGCTGTGACCTAACCTGCACCACCGACCCCATCTCTTGTATTCTGTGCCTCGGCTACGAAAGGCAAGCATTCCATATTCCTTCTTAACCACCTAAACTATCTGGCCTGCGACTTTCATGGATCTGTGGACATGCACTCGCTGGATTCAGGGGAGGAACCAGCAGATTAGAAAACTGCAAATGTAATTCCCCGATTTAAAAAAGGAGGCAGACAAAAATCAGGAAACTATAGACCAGTTAGCTAACATCTGTGGTTGGGAAAATGTTGGAATCCTTTATAAAAATGCAGTAGCAGGACATCGAAACATAGAAACAAAATATGTGCAGGAGTAGGCCATTCGGCCCTTCGAGCCGCACCACTGTTCAATAAGTTCATGGCTGATCATTCAGCTCAGTACCCCTTTCCTGCTTTCTCTCCATACCCCTTGATCTCTTAAGCCATCAGGGCCACATCTAACTCCCTCTTGAATATATCTAACGAACTTGCAACAACAAATCTCTGCGGCAGCGAATTCCACAGGTTAACAACTCTCTGAGTGAAGAAGTTTCTCCTCATCACAGTACTAAATGGCTTACCCCTTATCCCTCAGACTCTGATCCCTGGTTCTGGACTTCCCCAACATCGGGACCTGTCCAGTCACGTCAGAAATTTATATGTTTCTATGAGATTCCTTCTCATTCTTCTCAACTCCAGTGATCTCTCGATCCCTTGATTCCCCGAGACTCCAAAAATCTATCTAACGCAGCTTTGAATATATTCAGAGACTCAGCATCTAGAGACCTGTGGGGCAGAGAATAACACAGATGCATAACCCTCTGAGTGAAGAAATTCCTCCTGATCTCTGTCTTAAATGGACGACCCCTTAACCTGAGACTGTGCCCGCTCGTTCTAGCCACTCCAGCCCGGGTGAATCAATCTCTCAGCATCTACCCTGTCAATCCCCTTCAGAATATTGATTGCTTCAATGAGACCACCTCTCATTCTTCTAAACTCCGGAGAGTATCGGCCCATTCTACACAATCTCTCAACTTAAGGCTGTCCTCTCATCCCAGGAATGAATCTGGTGAACCTCCGTTGTACCTCCTCACAGGCAAATATTTCCTACCTTCCATAAGGAGACCAAAACTGTGCGCAGTACTCCAGGTGTGGTCTGACCAGTGCCCTGCACAATTGTAGCAAGACTTCCCTACTCTTGTACTACGGGCTATATATTAGGTAATATCGGGCGAATGCCGTTTTTTTCTGATTCTACAGTTGCATAAAAAGTTATTAAAATTTGACAGTTGCTCGGCAAACATGTTTGTATTTCCTTCAGTGTACACCTTGTCATTCGAGGCCTAGATTTTCCCCAAGCAGTTTTGTCGGCACGCTGACCTCAAGCGCACCAACATTGTGCGGTGGAAACGGCTCGGGGGAAAACTCGCCCCATCCTGGCCACTGTGTACAGTCCCCGGAGTCCTGGCGTGGCGTCGATGGTGAAGTGGGGGGCGGAGCCAAATGCCTGCGCCGAAAACACTGCCGGCACCTTCGTGCATATGCAGTATGGAGAGAAAGGTTGCATTCTGCCATTTTTAAACAGTGTGAAACCCGATGAAAAGCACAGCAGCTTCTTAGCTTCGCCGGTTCATCGGCGGGCTCTCCCCCCCATCCGTCCCCGACAAAACGCACAGCTCCAGCAGCGCAAACTTCTCCGGTCCACAATCTCACACTTCTCCGGTGTGTCTTCCCTCCCCTATCCCAGGGATACAGGAACCGAGTGTAATGGATCGAAGATTACTGATGATACAAAGATGGGTGGGAAAGCAAATTGTGATACAGCAAAGTAAATCTCAATTCAGGGAGAGCAATATGGAAAAGTACAGTGATCCCGACGTGATATAAACATGCAGCCTTCTGATGTGGAGTCAGACACACTACCGTTGCATTGTGAGGTCAACAGTGCAGAGTGTACATGTTTGTATACATGAAGGTTGCTGAAAAACAGTTTCATTTACCCTGCATTGGTGCAATGAAAGTGATTTAAAATGTTCGGCCACTCCCACCGTAGGTCAGACAACATCAGAATCAGTGCCCACCTGTCACTCACCCTCTCACACCCGCTTTCATCACTGCTGCACGCGGACTGCAGCAAATCCAGTTCATCATCATCATTGGCAGTCCCTCGAAGCGAGGATGACTTGCTTCCTCACCAATAAACAATGAGTTGTCAGGTGTTTCAATGATGGACCTATTATTCCATGTCCCGAACTGCATGTTGAAGGGTGGAAGATGCCTGTGCTTGGATTTTTTTAACGTGTGGTGGCCGTTGCACCCCAGCCATCACACTGGCTTGACAGAGCGAGGTCGTGTTCCAGTGGCAAGGGCTATCCAAGACGACTGGAGACCAGCTCTGCTGCACGGACCCAGTGCACACATATCGCAGTGTGGGCTGGCCCGTGCTGCCCCTGGACCCCTGGCCCTGAACTCACGCCGCCCCTGGGCCCCGATCACATCCCTCCACAGTCTTGCGCTGCTCCTGCTGTACCTGCCCACGCTCCAATCAACGACCTGGACTTTGATGACTTCACTCTTCGCTGCCGTCGCCCTCCTGCACCAGCTCGCGCTGTACTTTGCCGTGGTACACCACCACGCTGCTCCCAGGCCGCCGCTCAGCGCTCCTTTTATGGCCCCGACCTGCCGCTGATGTTGTCACGCAGATCGGGTCCTCCACGCTGCTCCCAGCAAATCCAGTTACACGCCATGTCACCGCACAATTCTCAGCTGTGATTATAAGCTGACTATATTTAAAGCTATCGCAGCGGCTGCAAAGAGTATTCCCTGGTCGTCTATTGGTTCGGATTTGGTGCTTTCACTGCTTTGACCTGGGTTCGATTCCTCATCAGGAAAAGCATTTTTACAGAGCAAGTTGACACAAATAATTCAAGTCTGTGAAATACTGAATAATTGTTTCAATCATCATTAATCCATCCACATGTGTTGCACACTGAAGCAAATACAAATGCGTTTGCTGAGCGACTGTCAAATTTCAATAACTTTTTATACAACCGAAGAATCACCAGGAAAACAGGATATTCGGCGCATAGTACCTAATATGTAGCCCACAGTACAAGAGTAAGGAAGTCTTGTTCCAATTGAACAGGGCCCTGGTGAGACCACACCTGGAATACTGCACACAGTTTTGCTCTCCTTATCTGAGGAAGTATACACTTGCCTTGGAGGTGGCACAACAGAGGTTCACCAGATTGATTACTGGGATGAGAGGACTGTCCAATGGTGAGAGATTGTGCAGAATATGCCGATACTCTCTGGAGTTTCGAAGCATGAGAGGTGATCTCATTGAAACGGACAATATTCTGAAGGGGATTGACAGGTTAGATCTTGCGAAGCCCGGCTACCTCAGTCGTTGGAGCATGAGTGTTTTACTTGCAGTGTCGTGGGATAGAGCCCCAACGTTGGGCGATTACTTTTCCTGTAAATTTGATGTTGCTTTATCAGGAAAACATCATTAATGTACCAATGATCTTCTTTTGCACTATGATACAAATGCGAACTGAGGGAGAGTTGATAATTTAATCAAATAATGAAAGCAGCGCCTGAGATCGCTCGACCATCCTTATTGTTCGATGCTGAAGTTGCAAGTTATTATTCTGGAAAGTTTCAGACCGGGCGCTTGTTCAGTGTTGCTGGAAGGCACAGTGACCGGGATATCCTCTCCCCCGGGGTTTTCCTGAGCCTGTGCTCGGTGCAAGGGGAGCTTTGGCCAGGTTCCGAGGTAGTTTCTATCACAGGGATGGAAAATTACCCTCTGAGCTCTGGAACTGGGGAAGAGCGAATAATTAATGAGTTGTTTGCGGGTTTCAAGTGCAGCTTAGAGCTGCTGGTATAAACCGATCATGTTGTTTCACAGAATGAAAGAAATGCGAAAAGATACAGTTGAAAATTCAATAATTAATGAAACTTTAATCCTTGATGAAGTTTTATCTCCTATCTGATTTTTCACACTCTGTATTTGAGGAGACTGGTTTTAAATGTTCATTGCTCATGCAACAAGGTATCTATAACAACTTTTCTTCAATTTTATTGCAGCCAGGTTTTTGCTTGAGTAATAATGTTTCTGCCCAGGCTTAAACAAGGAACTTTTCAGAGTGTGAGGGAAATGTGATAACCACTGCACTACAGAAACTGCTACTTAGCTCAGTGCCCAGAGAGAAGTGTTCAGCAATAAGTTGAAATGTTCAATCCCTCTCTCTGCAAAAAGTTCCTTTCACAAACATGTCTCTGACCGGAACTGCACCAAACAACAATGTTCTCTTTTTAAAATCATTAAAATCCCCAATTTTCACGTCTACAATTTTAAGAACAAGACTGAAAGCGCTTTGCGATCAGAAAATTGCCGGAAACGCCTGTGGTTAATGAGAGGGCTTTTGATGGTTGATTTCTGCATACACCTTGTGTTATGTATTTTACCCTTGACAGCCTGTATCACACCACCACCAGAGGGCCTACCTGGTGGAGTCCCAAGTGATCACAGCATCCCTTGGGAGCACGGTATATAAGCAGGCCACCCATGCAGTACCTGCGCTCTGGATTCTTATTAAAGGAGCTAAGGTCACACTTAGTCATTATTCAAAGTACACAGTATCATCCTTCATAATGAGCGTATCAATTGGTGGCGAGACAATAAACAACCACGCAAAACTGCATGCAACAGTTGGTATCCTGGAGAAGTTCACAGAAGTGTACGATTGCGAAACCTTCGTGGAGAGACTCGATCCATACTTCGTGGCCAACGAGCTGGAAGGGCACGTCAACGCTGCCAACTGAAGGGTGATTCTCCTTACATTCTGTGGGACAGCAAACTATGGCCGCATGAAGAATCTTCTAGCTCTGATGAAACCAACAACTAAATCCGATGAAGAATTGTGTACGCTGGTCCGGGAGCATCTAAATCCTAAAGGAAGCGTTCTGATGGCGAGGTATCGGTTCCACACGTGCAAACGGTCGAAGGTACAGGAAGTGGCGAGATATGTCGCTCAATTAAGGGGCCTCGCAGGACATTGCAAATTTGACGGATTCCAAAACGAATGCTGAGAGACTTTTTGTGCTTGGCATTGGCCATGAGGTTATCCTTCGCAAACAGTTGACTGTTGAAACTCAGTTTCTGAGCAAAGCCATAATGATAGGTCACACAATTTCCACCAGTTCCTTTAAACCCAATAACGTAATTTATTTCTGGTGGACAGGATGGAGGAACATGATCCATGTAAAAAATTGTTTTTACTTGAACTGAATGTTCATAAAAGTATTGGAGTGGGACCTAACTTGATAACAGCACAGGTAGCAATGTTTACGGAATATATTTGTGCAACGCGCAATAACAACCTGGAACTGTGCAGCAACGAATCCGCGGGTAAAAAATAGTTAAATGTTTCGTCCTAGGATGGGCTCGAACCAACAACTTTTCAATTAAGAACCAAACACACGAACCCATTGCGCCACAGATACTAACTTGAAAGTACATTGCAAGACATCCCAAACCACGGTGTCAGTCAGTTAAAGCTTCAGATTGCTCCGACCGGGATGGAACTTGTCTATACTCATTTGTACTTTCCTCAAATAAATGAAGGGACATTCATTGTGGATGCGTGAAAGCAGTCATATCCCGCACACTGCAGACACTTCCATGTCACCACCAACCAGCTCTCCCGAAACCCCTGTGATCTACCTTCAAGCCTTCCACTGCCTTGTCTGTGACAAAGTATACTGATTGTTCCGAAGACGGTCTTATGTTTTAATTCCTTTTCAGCTCCTGACTGCAGATATTCCTGTGATTAAACCCGAATAAATTGCTTACAGGGACAATTGGATTCATCATATCTTCGCTTGGTGAAATTTCAAAGATTGAAAGCGACACATATCAACCCCAAACATAGAAACATAGAAACATAGAAAATAGGTGCAGGAGTAGGCCATTCGGTCCTTCTAGCCTGCACCGCAATTCAATGAGTTCATGGCTGAACATGCAACTTCAGTACCCCATTCCTGCTTTCTCACCATACCCCTTGATTCCCCTAGTAGTAGGACTTCATCTAACTCCTTTTTGAATATATTTAGTGAATTGGCCTCAACAACTTTCTGTGGTAGAGAATTCCACAGGTTCACCACTCTCTGGGTGAAGAAATTCCTCCTCATCTCGGTCCTAAATGGCTTCTCCCTTATCCTTAGGCTGTGTCCCCTGGTTCTGGACTTCTCCAACATTGGGAACATTCTTCCTGCATCTAACCTGTCTAACCCCGTCAGAATTTTAAACCTCGTCAAATACTCGCTAACCACAACACGCTGCTCCCGTGAGATGGAAGCCCAGTTGCTGTTTCAAGCTTGCATGCAGGTAAAAGTAGAAATTATTAAAAGTAATTCCAAGTCCCTGAGGCACCTGATTATTGCACCAAACTCCTTCGCAAAGAGTTGAAGTTCGTGATGGGCTGATTTGGGCACATCTTTCCCCACACTACAACACTTCAAACAAAATTCAACGGCTGTAAAACGCTTTGGGGCGTCATGAGTTCCTGAAAGGCGCTGCAGAAAAGCAAGTCCTCCTTTGCAAAATTTCTATTCAATTTCAAAATTCGCGGCAGAATAATGGGCTCGACCAGGATCTCTCGCAACTTTCTATTAACAAGACACAAACGAGAATCATACCCCTTGAACAACGAGCTCACTTTTTGACAAACCTGGAGATATGTTGTAACTTTTATAAAAGCATTTTTTGTGTAGCTATTCTTGGCAGAAGGAGCACATGAGACCGAATCAGTGACTTTGCTTTTTCGAACTGTCTTCTGAAGCGCCGCACCGTCCCACTCCAACAGTCAATGAGCTGCGGGTGGCCACCCTGAGCGCAGCAGAGGGGTTTCTGCATTAGTTCTGGGTGGGGACAGTGTTTCCCCTTCTCTCTTCCTCTTGTCTGTATCCCTCTGCTTTGTTTTCTGTAGTTATTCCCCGGCCTTATTTTATATGTTTAAAAGGGAACAAAAGATGAAATGGGCGACATTCTGGAACTATTTCTCTCACCCAAATATATCTATTTAGTGAAGTGAAATAAAGAGCAATTAAAGAATAAGGGAGAAGCCACTGTCGCCCTTTTGACAGGAGAATAAACTCGCCCATGGCTGTACATCAACAGCACGTTTAAACATAATCTTCCTGCATGGGAACTTTCGCGTGGAAAGCAAACGTGATAATGGCTCCACTGCGGAAACCGCTCTGACCAGAAGTACAGCAGAGGGCAACTGACCAGTGAATGCCTTCTGTGCTGATCGGGAATGTGTTGCCTCGCCTTAAACAACTTCTGTCCCTCATTGACAGCTGTCAATCCTTCTCCTCCACTGCATTTACACAAACATGTCACTGATCCACACCCACCACCCGACATCCCCATCGTGCTATCTTCCATGTTAGCACAGTGGGGCCGCGGAGGCACGTACTCTCTCCCCGAGATTAGTGAACTCAGTCAGTCTGTAAAATTAAAGGGGAAAAAGTGTCCCGCAAAAGGTAGGGGAAGGAAGAGAACCTGTAACCTCGGGTTAATTTTTTGTCAAAGGCGTCCCGTCCTGTTGTTTATTTCCAGCAGTTTCCTACTTTCATAGGTGGAGATACCGGGGCTGGACCTTGTTCCTAAAATACAGTGAGGTAGGGATAAAAGTTCCTCACGTACTCAGGGCAAAATAAATGATTGAAGTTTTACAATGGATTAATTAATAATGTTTAATTCAATGAATCATTTTTTCCACATGAGATGCATGCAACTCTTTATTATAAGTTTTTATTTTTGATGGAAGTGCAATTTCCCTGGCCGGAAATCGACTCAGGGCCGCGGTGGTGAGAGCGCCGAATCCTCATCACTGGACCGCCAGGGAACGCTGCATTGCGGCATCGCTACATCGTAATGCTTGATGTGATGAATTTTTATCGTTATCTCATTTACACGCTGTATGAGAAAGATTTTAAATTGTAAGTGCTCATGACTCAGTTGTAAAACCATTGATTGTGTGTGAGTCTATTCTTGATCGGAGATGCACTTGAGTCCGAAGTTTCAGTTCTATATATGTAGCAAAAGAATCAATTTTCACCAGTTTCTTTAAACCCAATAACATAATTTATATTGAGTGAGCTGGATGGAGGAACATGATCCATGTAAGAAATTGTTATCGTTTTTCTTGAGCTGAATGCTCATAAAAGTATTGGAGTGGGAACTCACTGGATTACAGCACAGCTGGCAATGTTTGCGGAATATATTCGTGCAGCCAAAATGCACAACAACAACCTGGAACTGTGCGGCACTGAAACCTCGGGTGAAAACAGTTGAAGGCTTCGCCCGTTGGTGGTGTTGAACCACCCACCTTTTAGCTACCAACCAAATGCTCTAAACCATTGCGGCACAGATACACACTGCAAGACATCCAAAACCAGGGTTTCAGTCAGTTAAAGCTTCAGATTGCTCCGACCGGGATGGAACTTGCCCGCTCTCAGTTCGACTTTTCCCAAGTCAAGTGTGGGACATTTATTGTGGATGTGTGGAAGGAGTCTGGTCCCGCACATGCAGACACTTCCATGTCACCGCCAACCAGCTCTCTTGCAACCGGTGTCATCTGCCATCCAGCCTTCCGGTGCCTTGTCTGTGACGAAGTATGTTTCAAAAGTTTTGGCATGGTTGGTTCCATGGTGTAATGGTGAGCACTCTGGAATTTAAATCCGGTGATCTGAATTCAAATCTCAGTGTAACTCAAGTTCTTGTTATCGCAGCTGCTGAAAATTTGGGACAAACAAGTGAAAGCACCTGGTGCTGGTGAGCAGTTTTCTTGCCTTTGTCATTGATGCTTGATCGACAAGTCAAGTTGTCAAATTGTGTGCTCAACCTTCAGTTATCTGCATCAAATCAGCGGAGGAGAAATCACTTCGTTGTCTAATGCTGCTTTTGTCTGCACAATGTGTGCTGAGATTATCTGTGCAATATGTATTCCGCACGATGAATAAAAGCAATGCCTTTTGAAATGCAGGCACTGCATGTTTTGCTCTCGACAACACGTTGCATTTTCTTTTCATTGATTTTACATTAATTCATTGCAATGCCAACGCATTTTTTACTTGGCAAGATCGATAATTAGCAGAGCGTAATGAAGAATCGCAAAGTTTCTGTTTAAGGAATGGACTCAGTCGAGAATATGTTGTGGATTTTATTTTTCAGAGGCTATTTTCCCTGTGCTGGTGTCTTCCCGCGCAAATATGTGAAAAACCTGCTTTTGTTAAAACACCAGAGACCGAATGGCAGTGAGCTGGGACAAAAGACCTCTCAGTCATCCATTGACAAAAGAGCTGTCAGCCAGGAAGGGGGGACACTGACAAAGCCACTCTAATTTGTAAAAGCACTTCTCACCTCCATCTCAGAAGGAGACACAGAACAATGAACCCACCAGCCTGACCAGCCAAGGAGGAGCCGGGCCTTTCCCAACACAAAGGCTCAGAGAGATGCCCAGACTAAGGGCCATCAGTCCAATGCATGGGTGGGATGGCTCATCACTGACTAAATACCCATGCTTAGAAACAAAGGGGTTTTAAAGACTGGCGGGAAAGATAGGGGTAGCAAGACTCCCAGAAAGACAGGGGCCTTTCCACTTTATTTTTTGCTTGGCGCTTGGTGTGAAGCTTGGAGCTTGCAGCTTGTGTCCAGAGAGAGCTCTCTCTCGCTCTCGCTCTCGCTCCACCGATCGATGTCGCAGAGGAAGGGGTCGCAGTACTGCAGAAGAAGCCGCCGAGACTGAAGACCAGGCAGTGACTTACCACAGCTGAGCTGAGCAAGGAAACGGGCTGCGTGTGGTGGTGAACATGTTCGCAAGTATCCGAAGCCAGTAACCAGATATCCCAGCCAGCTGGGTAAGGGCTCAGGGTTTTCTCAGAAGTGATGCTTTGCTGAGCTATTCTGTGGAGGGTAATTCATTGGTACGGGTGGGGTTAGAATCCACCATGGAATTACTGCGTGTTACAAGGTCGCATTTCTGTACTGTATGTATGTTGTTTGTAATCTGGATTTTATTCTCCACAGAGACAGTGATTTCGTTTAGTAGAGCATGTTTTAGCCAGTGTATGCTAGAACAAAAAAATATACTACGATTTATCACCGAAGCATTCCTTTCCGTGACTCATTTAATTTAAACTCTGAATAATAATTCCCGGATCTAAAACTTTCGTAAGGTGGGGGTGTTTCAAACCGTCCGTCTGGCAATTGGGCGAGGATCACAAACACTTTACCAAAGGATATACTTGCTTTGGAGGCAGTTCATAGAAGGTTCACTCGGTTGACTCCGGAGATGAGGGGGTTGACTTATGAGGAACGGTTGAGTAGGTAGGGCCTCTACTCATTGGAATTCAGACGAATGAGAGGTGATATTATCGAAATGTATAAGGTAATGAGGGAGCTTGACCAGTTGGATGCAGAGAGGATGGTTCCACTAATCGGGGAGACTGGAACTCGGGGTCATAATCTCAGAATAAGGGGGCGCACATTTATATTTGTGATGAGGAGGAATTTCTTCTCTCAGAGGGTTGTAAATCTGTCGAACTCACTGCCTCACAGAGCTGAGAAAGCCACAACATTAAATAAATTTAAGAAAGAGATAGCTTCTGAACTGATAAGGGAATATGGCTTATGGGGAAAGGGCAGGGAGCTGGACTTGAGTCCATGATCGGATTAGCCATGATCATATTAAATGGCGGAGCATGCTCGATGGGCCATATGGCCTACTCCTGCTCCTAGTTCTTAAGTTCTTATGTCCTGAATAGCGACACACAAAAAAATGCTTTTATCTTGGTTACACCTTATCTTCACGTTTGTGAAACAGTTGGCTCGTTGATCAAGGGCTTTGATTCTCCGTTCGGAGTTGTGAATTGAAATTTACGAATGGTCCCTTGGAGCCCTTATATTGCTCGCAAATTGTGAAATTGCATCAAACTTTTGCAAAGAAGGACTTGCATTTCTGCAGTGCCTTTCAGGAACTCATGACGCCCCAAAGTGCTTTACAGCCGTTGAGTTATGTTTGAAGTGTTGTAGTTTGGGGAAAGATGTGCCCTGATAACCAAACATGAACCTCAACTCTTTGCAAAGGTGTTTGGTGCAAATAATCAGGCGTCTCAGGGACTTGTACTTTCTTTGAATAAGTTTTGCTTTTTCCCGCATTCAAGCTTGAAACAGGAACTGGGCGTCCATCTCATGGGAGGTTTGGGGCTGATGTGTTTCGCTTTCAATTTTTGAAATTTCACCAAGCAAAGAAACGGTGAATCCAACTGTCCCTGGAAGCATTTAGTTCCCGTTTAATCACAGGAATATCCGCAGTCAGGAGATGAAAAGGAATTAAAAACTAATACCGGCTTCAGGACAATCAGAATACTTTGTCACGGACAAGGCACCGGATGGCTGGAAGGTCGATTACACCGGTTGCGAGAGAGCTTGTTGGTGGTGACATGGAAGTGTCTGCAGTGTGCGGGATCAGATTGCTTCCACGCATCCAGTATGAATTTCCCTCCATTTAGTTGGGAAATGTCCCACTGAGAGTGAATAAGTTCCATCCCAGTCGGAGAAATCTGAAGCTTTAACTGACAGACACCCTGGTTTTGGATGTCTTGCACCTGATATTGCCATTAGTCTCTGTGGCGCAATGGGTTAGCGCGTTCGGCTATTAACCGAAAGGTTGGTGATTCGAACCCACCCAGGGACGAAGTCTTTAACTGTTTTTCCCCGAGAATTCGGTGCCGCACAGTCCCAGGTTGTCATTGTCCGTTTTGGCTGCACGAATCTATTCCGCAAATGTTGCCAGCTGTGCAATAATCCAATTGGTTCCCACTCCAATATTTTATGAGCATTCTGTTCCATTAAAACGATAACAATTTTTTACATGGATCTTGTTCCTCCATCCAGCCCACAAGTAATAAATTATGTTATTGGGTTTAAAGAAACTGGTGGAAATTGATTCTATTGATACATATTTTGAACTGGAACTTCGGTCTCAAGTGCTCGTCCTATCAAGAATTTTGCACATACACAATCAATGGTTTTGCAACTGAGTCATAAACACTTACACATTTAAATCATTCCCATACAGCGTGTAAATGAGATAGGGATAAAACTTCATAACATGTAAAGAGAAAATGAATGATTGAAGATACCACTGTTCCTCAGTCATTATATTCTTAGTTGTTTCATTCTGAAGAAGGTTATCGGCTAATTAACGGTGATTAAAAGAATTCTTACTTCTGCACGTTGGCTGCATGTCGTCAATTTTTAGAAGGTTGTGAATTTAAAAATGGTGTTACAAAAGTTATCGCCGAGACCTGGAATCAAAACTGTTTGTCGGTGGCATAAGGAATCGATTTAGCCAATCATTAAAAGATGATTTCAAAGAATCACGTGGCGTTAAATTCACACCACGGTTACCATTTGTTTCGGTGTGAAACAAGTGGATTGAAACGGACCATAATGTTAAATACAGAGTAAAGCTACCACGAAATAGTCACATCAAAACCTTCCAGGGCAGGTACAGTACGTGTTAGATACAGGGTCAAGCTTCCTCTACATTGTCCCATCAAACTCTCCCAGGACAGGTACAGCACGTGTTCGATACCGAGTAATTCTCCCTCTACACTATCCCATCAAACCCTCTCAGGACAGATACAGCCCGTATTAGATCCAGAGGAAAACTCCCTCTACACTGTCCCATTAACACTCCCAGTGCGGGTACAGAACGGGATATATACAAAGTAAAGCTCCCTCAACAATGTCTGCTGAAACTCTCCAAGGGCAGGTACAGCATGCGTTAAATACAGAGTAAAGATTCTTCTAAACTGTCCCTTCAAACGCTATGAGGGCAGATGCACAACGGGGTTAAATATAGAGGAAAGCCCCCGCTACATTGTCCCATCAAACTCTTCCAGGGCAGATGAATGTTGCATATGCAATAACTCAGTAGCCTTACTGCAGTGAACTCAATCTGGTGCATCCTGACCTTACTTTTAAAGCTGTCGAACTAAGGATTAAACATGGAGGCTTTCCTTATACACAAGGGTTGCATGTGTGTGCCTGTGGCCCAATGACCTTCGACGGCGGGTCCCCCTGGTGGCACGTAAACCCGGGCATATACACATTACAGTGCAGCACGTGTTTAAAACAGAGTAAATCTCCCTCTACACTGTCCCATCAAACCCTCCCAGGTAAGGCACAGCACAGGAAAGATACATTGCAATGCTCCCATTATACTGTCCCATCAAACCCGCCAGGGCAGGTACAGTACGGATTAGATACAGATTAAAGCCCCCTCTACATTGTCTCAACAAAGAGTCAGAGGGCAGGTACAGACTAAAGCTTCCTCTACACTGTCGCATCAAACTCTCCCAGGGCAGGTACAGTATGTGTTGTATGCAGATTAAAGCTCGCCCTATATTGTCCCATCAATGACTCACAGAGCAGGTACAGCCCAATTAATATATACAGTAATGCTTCCTCGAACCTGTCCCATCAAACCCTCCCAGGGCAAGTAGAGCATGGGTTAGATACAGAATAAATCTCCCTCTGCACTGTCCCATCAATTTCTCCCAGGGCAGGCATAGCACGGGGTTAGATACAGAGTAAAGCTCCCTCGACACTGTCCCATCAATCTCTCCCAGGACAGATCCAGCACCGGGTTAGATACAGAGTAAAGCTCCCTCTGCACTGTCCCCATCAATCTCTCCCAGGGCAGGTACAGCACGGAGTTAGATACAGAGTGAAGCTCCCTCTACACTGCCCTATCAAACACTCCCAGGACAGGTACAGCACGGCGTTAGATGCAGAGTGAAGCTCCCTCAACACTGTCCCATCATTCTCTCCCAGTACAGGTCCCGCGCGGGGTTAGATACAGAGTAAAGCTCCCTCTAAACTGTCCCATCAATCTCTCCCACGACAGGTACAGCACGGGGTTAGATACAGAGTGAAGCTCCCTCTATACTGTCCCATCAATCTCTCCCAGGACAGGTACAGCACGGGGTTAGATACAGAGTAAAGCTCCCTCTACACTGCCCCATCAATCTCTCCGAGGACAGGGCCAGCACCGGGTTCGATACAGAGTGAAGCTCCCCCTGCACTGTCCCATCATTCTCTTCCAGGACAGATACAGCACGGGGTTAGATACAGAGTGAAGTTCCCCCTATACTGTCCCATCAATCTCTCCCAGTACAGGTCCAGCACCGGGTTAGATACAGAGTGAAGCTCCCTCTAAAGTGTCCCATCAGTCTCTCCCAGGGCTGGTAGAGCACGGGGTTAGATACAGAGTAAAGCTCCTTCTACACTGCCCCATCAATCTCTCCCAGGACAGGTACAGCACGGGGATAGATACAGTGTAAAGCTTCCTCTACACTGTCCCATCAATCACTCCCAGGAAAGGTCCAGCACAGGGTTAGATATAGAGTGAAGCTCCCTCTGCACTCTCCCATCAATCTCTTCCAGGCAGGTCCAGCACGGGGTTAGATACAGAGTGAAGCTCCCTCGACACTGTCCCATCATTCTCTCCCAGGGCTGGCACAGCACGGGTTATGTAAGCACAAATGTTTTACTGGAAGAATCACTCGACACTCGGGGTCAGTTCCAACGCCAAAATGGCCTTTATTACACCGGCGGGGAAGAGAGCCTCTGGACCAAATCCAGGCACTCTACTCCACTGAACAAATAAATTCATCGATATTTATATGTTTTAACAACAGTTCATTACAATTACTTAGCCCATGTCGGCTGGACACAATCCAATCATAACGACTATAAATTACAAATCGATTCCACTGGGTCAATATAATTGGTCCCCAGGCACCAGGGGACTGCGTGATCAACTCATGTTTTTGCTGGTGCTTATTCATGGCCTTGTGATATTCTCCAGAACCCCTTACCTTTACTGTATTTGGGTTCTGTCTGCAGCTAACCCCCTCATCCTTACACAATCACAGGAATTTCTTTGTTCAGTATTTTGCTAGGACGTCTTGTCTGCGGTTTATTTGTTTAAGGTCGTTCTGCTGAGCTCGCTCTTTCCAGTGTTCCAGTACAAAGAACTGCAGTGCCATCAGCTACCCAAAAATGTAGTCAAGCTAACTGTTAGCTCTCAATTTCCCTAGTGCTATGCAGAATCCCTGGCAGCCATTTTATACTGGCTACCATTTTACACATACATATATGCATACATATATTCAGAAGGTGCCTTTGCCCTACAACAACCCCTCCTTTCGGTAATGGACTAATCCTAGTCTCCTTTAACCGACAACATAAGTTGTTGCTCGACTTATATTTTTATGTACCACCCGGTAATTCTTGCCTCAACGCGCTGGCCAGTCACGTGGTGTCAGAAGTCCCAGTTGCTTAGATCAAATTGATATAGTTCAGATTCCCCTTTCCCTCTGCTGGACAAGTCTCTTTATTTACTTGAGCCCTTGTTCTGATACTCCTTTTCGTGCATAATGCTGCAGGATCGACAGGCCGTGACTCTCCATGTTAGTGCTAAGACCAGCTGTATCCCTCCCAGTATGTGAGATATTATTCCAATCCAGGGGTGGATGTTTACGTTCATGCCCTAGTCCCAGACACTCCTCCACCAACTCTGGTTTTGTAATTCTTGGTCAGTATCCTTCTCCAGTATTTTCATCTTTGTCTGATAGAGTCTGAAACACTGGCCTACTCTGAGTCTTAGTTCCCTTAATACTTCAACTAAAAGTGGGATGGATTGGGGCCTGCTCTGGCTCGTCATAATCCTGCAGGTGATCGTGGAGCTGATCGCTGGCGTTAATGATTTTGGGCCTCTGTGTCGAACCTGGATAATGCGGGCTTGTCCTATTGTGATGGGTCGTCGGGGTGTGAAGCAAAAGTTTGGTTGTGAGATCTGGCATTGTAAGCCATTGTACCGATATGAATGTGCCGTGGTAGAGACACAGTATTTCCCTTTGCCCCCGTAACCTGTTCTGGCAAAATGTATGGGGGCAGGTATTATTACCAATACACATCCATCGGTTGGATTAAATCCACATTCGACTAATTCTCCCTGTCCAACCGGGTGAGGGCACACCGTAATGTCACCCGTCTGCTTGCATCCCATCAGAAAGATCCCATAGAGTGTGTTGTCTCTGCGGATAGCAGGAGCTGCAATCAGACAGTAATGGGGGGAGGTGTTTTCCAGTATGATCCCGATATTCTACAGTTGATAAAGGGGAAACGGTCCTGAGTCGTATGTGGCAATAGGTATCATCAGGGCTATTCCCGCTCCGGCAGCTTTGCCCATTCGACAGTTTAGGATCACTGGGCATACTCTGGTTAGTCCCTTCAGAGTGCAATTATCCAGTGTCCCCTTCAGTTTGGCCAACTGAGCCAGATGTGGGCTGTCTATCCAGTCTGGCAACTCCCCCCTTTGGATATGATCGAGAATGTGCCGTATCTGTCCCACCATACATAGGCTATAAGCGTGACCGAGTTGTCCCTCTCTCAGTTCTGCGGTATCTTCTCTCACTCTGTCGATAAGGTGATTGATTGTTTTTGCCTGAGCTTCCAGGACCGAGAGGCCATCCAATTGCATTGCGGCACCCTCTCTTCCGAGTTTGGCTTGATCGTCCTGATTCCGCTCTGCCCGTTCTAATAATCCCTTCATCGCCCCTTTATTCTGCTCCACTCTTTCATTTAGCCTTTGTATGTCCAGTGAGTTTACTATGGAGGTTGCAGCATTAAAACCGGCAGCAACATCATTAACTATTTCCTTATTAGTCCTATGAACTGGCTCCTGTCCTCGGAATCTACTGGCACCCATGGCATCGGCAGCCTGCTGCATTACAACTTTACTTAATACATTAAACATTTTTCTTGCCTGCTCTGTACAATATTCCGGCATCTGCATACCTGAGATATTGATCAGGACAGGCACAATTTCATGCTTAACATTATCATACAATCGTTCACCTTCGTTGGACAGCACGATCCCATTTTCTGGTCCCCTTGTAATTGTTGGACAAGGCAATTCCATGGGCAGTGTGGTGGTTCTTATGGGGCGCGGTGTCCGAATGGGTGAGAAGCATACATACAACGATATTGCGGCAGGCGCTACCTGCTCATAGTATCCACACAGCTCCACCCCATTTTTGTGGGTGACTAACGGTTGTGGCTGGGCAGGAGGCGCGCAAATTATTCCAACGATACATTCATCGGGCCCCCCCCGGCCTGCCTTCGTCTAATCCTTCTTGTGCCCGTGGAGCATTGCACACAATCTCTATTCTTATCCGGATTCATTTGCAGGCATGCGTTAAAATCAGTTTGTCCATGCTCCAGTCCTTGGCTCCTGGAATGCATATTCCGTCAGTCAAAGTAAACAAAACCCCATCGTTGATGCAGTTGTGTCTTTCTTGCGTGTGCTGTATCTCTCGTAGTCCGTCTGTATTATCCAATGATTGTGTGGGCCTCAAGGTTCCCAGTATCATGAGTCCCCAGAGTCGAAGTTGCCGCTGTGGTCCCATCTCGGTGATGTTTTTATCTGCAAATTTTAAACAGATAGCCTGGTCGTCACCAGGTGATAGGTTCTGGTCTACTTGTGTCGTGGTCACTCTGTGAAATCGGAGGTAAGGGTTAGGTGATCCATATTCTTTATAGTCGTAACATCTCGATCACTTCATGTCCCTATCTGGGCTGCCGTCGGTTTTGTATTTGAGCCTGCTGTGCTCGAGCCTGCACGATGAACCATCGAAATATTATGCAAACTCTAATTAACACCACTATTCCTCCAAACATCGCAGTCTGCTTTACTGTTAGGTTGGGTTTGTGGACTCCACTGACCCACCGTTGGATACATTGGCTCGATTGCCATAGGTGATGGTGCTTTGGCTGCACAATGCACTATCCGTCTGGTCCTGTTTTTTAAATCTCTTCCAGCTTATTTATCTTAGCTTTTAACTCTTGACCAGCTAGTTCTGTTTTATTTTTATTTTGACTATCCCACCATTTCCACTGTCTGTCAGGTGAGTCTTCTCCATTTTAGTAAAAATTCAAATTACTAAGGTCCAGTGTAAAACAGCTGTCAATGGAAAGGCTTAACTCCTTTACAGGTTTGTAAGAAAGCCTGATGTCATTACGTGACTTCGCGTAGTCATCCAAATCTTTGTGCCTTCAACACTTGCTTAGAAATTAGGAATCCGTTAAAACAGCAGAAATCATTAGTAAAGTGGTGATAATAAAAATGTTCTCATCGGGAAAGACAGCATTTTAGATTAAACTCCATTTTTTTCCTTAACATCTAATTGAAGTACTTGCCAAAGACTTTTTTTTAAAATGAGAGCACATATTTTTAATAGCTATATTGTTTACTGAAATCCAATTTTCACACAAGCCGTATACATGCCAACATTTCAGTTTTTTTTTAACGGTCCCGTTCAATGGTCAAATCTTGTGTTTTATTTCTCTCTCTGCTGAGTTCGCATAGCTTATTTATTTTATCCTCGTTATTTTCAAAACTCTCCTGCTTGTTTCAACTGTTCATGACTTTTCTTGACTAACAACGTCTATTCTGGAAATCTTTTCAAATTGCAGTGAAACTTTCTCGTAATTTCAAATCATTATCAATGGAGAGTGTCTCTTATCTCCTCCAATTTTTTTTCCTTTTCCCAAACAAACCAATATCTTTTTCACAGCCAATATCAACTTGTATTTGGTAAGTTATGTCTTTTTCCATCGCAAATCCTTTTTTTCAGCACTTATTTATACGTTACATCTTTTTTTCCAAACCTTTTAGTTTTATTTTTTAAATGTGATCAGATTTAACTTTTTGTTTTAAGTATATCGCATTTTGTTGTGCATTTTCTTAACCAGCGGTACTTGAAACCTTCACAACAAAATTGACTTTTCACTATTCCCATCCTAATTTCTGCTCCCCTTTTGAAGAATTTGTATTTATTTTTTAATAACAAAATGTCAAATATGGTATTACTGGATTTTTTTTGCCTAACTTCCGTTTTAGAAGCTGATCAAAAACTCTAATTTTTTGCTCTGTAACTTCAACCTTGTGGTACTATATCTCATAAATTACATATTTTTTAAGCTTAAGTTCCAGACGCAGTATGTGTACTTTTATTAAAAAGGCTTCCAAATCCAAGATTTTCCTTTGCAACCAAAATGTTTATCAATGAGAATCACCTGAAATATCTCAATATCCCAATTCAAATATTGTATTGCCAATCTGTAATTTAAAAATCTCTTTCCTGAGCTAAGAGCTTCTGCGTCAAGGTTTTACACAAAGAAAAAATGGGAGCGTACTTCCCCAGCCTGCAGCCTCCAGAGTCACAGGCTTCTTTTTAAAGGCATGACAGCTTCTGTTCTCCATTCTTTATCTCATTCCTGGACAAATATTCACAAAAGTCTCTTTTCATTCAACAAAGTTTATTGTTTAGCTTGCTCTATTCTTGGATCCATACTTCACTTAAGATAATCACTGTCAGGTTTTTTTTATTTCTTACATATTTATTAACTTCCTCTGTTAATTTTATGTGGGCTTGAAGAAACAAGACCACGGCTTTCTCATCTTTATCTTTCCTTTCCTTCTCCCAACATTCCCGTTGATTTGCTGGCGGATCCTGACAGTTCCATCCTGACTTAATCATCTTTCAATTCGTTTCTTTTGTTTTTCTGCCAGGTGGCGGGTAAGGGACCCTTCTAGTCCCCACTCGAGATTACTTGCTTTATTGGCCATTCCTGGGTAGGACTAGAACCATTCGGAATCGACTCTCAGAGGTCCACTTTCTTCTGAGCGTAACTTGGAGCAGATCGTCTCCTGGCTACTGTCAGGTCACAATTTCTGCTATTACACAAACTTATACAATTCTTAAAACGCGTTTAAGCAATTCCCGCAGTGCCCCACGCCTCCTTAACGACTACCTACGACCGTTTTGTCTATCGGTCCGACCCAGTTCACTGGTTTCGTTTCCTTTGGTCGCTGTGCACCGCCTGGTCTCCGGGGTATATTTTCAAATCACACTACTGGCTCAGGGAGATGTCGCTCGGTATCACGGTCCCAAGGTCTAAATGTGTTCCCTACGCCTACTTAGTTCCTGGCCGTCACGTGGGACAAAGGTCCTCTTAATTCAGGCACAGGCTAGGCGTTTGAGATCATAGACCATCTCGTCATGTCGATCAAGCGGCCTCCACCTTCCGCACCTTTTATAATTAAAAATGTTTATACTCACCCGGATTTTTCAAGGACGTCCTGCGACTACAGGAAATCCTGTTCGTGACACCACTGTTAGCGCAAATGTTTTCGTGGAAGAATCACTCGACACTCGGGATCGGTTCCAATGCCAAAACGGCTTTTATTACGCCGGCGGGGAGAGAGCCTCTGGTCCAAATCCAGGCTCTCTACACTGCCGAACAAAGAAATTAATCGATATTTATATGTTTTACAATAATTCATTGCAGTTCCTCAGCCCACTTCGGCTGCACACAATCCAATCATAATGATTATAGATTACATATAGTTTTAAATGGGCCAACAGAATTAACCCCGGTACATCAGGGGGCTGCATGATCAGTTCATGACAGTTTGGGGCTGATTCATATTCGTGTGATGTTTTCCAGACCCCCCTTATCTTCGTTAATCATGGGTGCCGCCGGTGCCCAGCTCCTTATCTCCGTGGTTGCTTGGCACCCCATCTGGGGGTCAGTGACTTGAGGACATTCCGTACTAGCTATCGCAGTGTTCTGTATACTATCTTGCCTCAAGTTGTTGATTCAAGACATTCCTGGATCCAGGCTCTGCAGGGTCAGCGCTCAGTCAGCAGTTTGAGCTAACTTGGCTGACCGAGCCCCCATCATGCTTTTCTAAGCCCCCTGGCAGCGATTTTATATTTGGCAAACATTTTAAACATATATATATTTATATATTCACTAGGTGCCTTTGCCTTCCGACAACATTGTCTTTCAATTTGGTTATTTACCGTTTTTACCTGCTTGTTTCCTCTCTCTTTCAAACTCACTTTCTTTATTTTTGCTTTCTAATTCCAGCATTACTCCCCTCCCGACTGAATCTATTCTCAGGTCCATCCCCTTGCCAAGATAGTTTAAACCCTCCCCAACAGGACTCGCAAACCCCTCCCCCCCCCCCGCCACCCCGCCTTCCGCGAGGATATTGATCCCGGCTCTGTTTCGGTGCAAACTGTCCGGATTGTAAAGATCCAACCTACCCCAGAAGTGGTCGCGATGCGTCAGGAAACTGAAGCACTCCCGCCTTGCACCATCTCTCCAGCCACGTATTCATCTGTTCTATCCTCCTATTTCTGTACTCACTAGCTCGTGGCACCGGGAATAATCTGGAGATTACTTCCTTTGAGGTCCTGCTTTTTAATCTCTCTCCTAGTTACCTAAACTCTGCCTGCAGGACCTCATCTCTCTTGCTACCTATGTCATTGGTCCTGATATGGACCACGACCTCTGGCTGTTCACCCTCTCCCCGCAGAATGGAGGTGATTGTGTTCCCATGCGCCTGCTGCAGTTGTCCTTTTAGGAGGCAGGGGTCGCGGATTTGGGAGTAGCTGCCGAAGAGGTCTTGGTGAGTTGCTGCAGTGCATCTTGTAGATGGTACACACTGCAGCCACGGTGCGCCGGTGGTGGAGGGAGTGAATGTTGAAGGTGGAGGATGGGGTGCCCATTAAGCGGGCTGCTTTGTCCTGGTTGGTGTCGAGCTTCTCGAGTGTTGGAACCGCACTCATCCAGGCAAGTGGAGAGTATTCCATCAGACTCCTGACTTGTGCCTTGGAGATGGTGGAAAGGCTTTGGTGAGTAAGAAGAAGAGACACTCACAGCAGAATACCCAACCTCTGACCTGATCTTGTTGCCATTGTATTTATGTGGCTGGTCCAGTTAAGTTTCTGGTCAATACTGACCCCCCAGGATGTTGATGGTGGGGGATTCGGCAATGGGAATGCCGTTGATAGCCGGGCCTGCTTAAGTTGCATGTTCCTGTCGCTGATTGCTGCCAGGTGACTGTTGGCTCCGCCCCGTGGGTTTACCTTGAACTTCAAACCATAAATTCGGTTCTGCTGAATCAAAGGTGTTTACTGAAATCAACCATCAAATGCCCTGTCATCAACAACAGGGATTCCAGCAATTTTATGATCACAAAGCGCTTTCAGTCCTTGTCCTTGTCCATAAAATTGCAGACGTGGAAATTCGGGAGTTTAATGATTTTGAAAGAAGAACATTGTTGTCTTGTGCAGTTCCGGTCGGAGAAATGTTTGTGAAAGGAACTTTTTGCAGAGAGAGGGATTGAGCATTTCAGCTTGTTGTTGAACACTTCTCTCTGGGCACTGCTCGAAGCAGCAGCTTGCGAATTGCAGTGACGTTCACGTTCGCCTCACATGCAAAAAGTCCCCAGTTCGATTACGGACAATAAACATTGTTGTTGAAACAAAAACATGTCTGCAATAAAATTGAACAAAAGCATTCCAGAGTACATTGACGCATGATGCAAGCTACCTCAGGCCTCGGCCAAAGCTCCCTGTACACCGAGCACAGGCTGAGGAAAATCCCAGGGAACAAGATATCCCGGTGAATGGGCGTTCCAGCAACACCGAACAAGTGCCCAGTCTGAAATGATCCAGAGTAATAACTTGTAACACAAACATCCAATAGTTAGGATGGCCGAGCGGTTCAAGGTGCTGCGTTCAGGTCAAAGTATTCTCTGGAGAAATGGGTTTGAATCCCACTCTTAACATTCATTGTTTGTAATTGCAAAATCATTTTTTTTGACACCACTCTTGAGTGCTTTGTGACATCAATCTAAATTATGCAGATCACAGAACAATTGTTATATTATCAACTCTCCCTCAGTTCGCATTCCTTTTATTGTGCAAAGAAGATCACGGGTTCATTGAAGACGTTCTCCCGTGAATGCAACATAAAGTTTAAGGCAAACAATTCGCCCAACTCGAACCCACGACCTTGAGATCGTGAATCTCATGCTCCACCGACTGATTTAGCAGGGATTCTCAACTGCACCCCTGTCAATCCCCTTCAGACTATTGTCCGTTTCAATGAGATCAACTCTCATTCTTCTAAACTCCAGAGAGTGTCGGCATATTCTACGCAATCGCTCACCATAGGACAGTCCTGTCATCCCAGGAATCAATCTGGTGAACCCCTGTTCTACCCCCTCCAAGGCAAGTGTATCCTTCCTCAGATAATGATACCAAAACTGTGCACAGTACTCCAGGTGTGGTCTCACCAAGGCCCTGTACCATTGTAGCAAGATTTCCTGACTCTTGTGCTGTGGGCTATATATTAGGTATTCTGGGCCAAATGACCTGTTTTTCTGCTGATTCTGCAGTTGTATAAAAAGTTATTAAAATTCGGCCGTCGTTCATATTTTATTTACTTTAGTGTGCAACACATGTGGGTGGATCAATGATGATTGAAATAATTGCTTCGAACACCTGGTGGAAATGGGCGGGGATTTTAAAGTCCCTTGTATTGTGAAATCTTCATATAGACGAACATCTCAATTTTATTCTGTAGGCTTCGTGGCGAGATGGTAGCGCGTCTGACTGCAAATCAGCAGGTTGCGTGTTCAAATCACGTCGGCGTCACTGTTATTTTGGATATTGTTCTTCCAGAATTAATATTTTCTTTGCTCTTTGGCAATAACCAGACCCTTGTTCCAAGGTCTGTCTCACTGTTTCCTCGATGTCAGGCAGAGAGACGCCTGCTGCCCACATTTAATTCATGCGACAGGACACAAAAGTTCAAAATCAACTTGCAGGTGGCCACACACACCGCTGCATATTCAGGATGGTCCAGCGGTTTAAGTTGCTGTGTTTAAGTCGTCGTTTTCTCTGGAGGTGTGGATCTTAATCCTACTTTTGACATTCCTTATTTTTAATCATTAAGCGAAACCCATTGTTTGACACCACGACCAACTCATTAAAAATGGGATTCAGCAGTTCACCTGCTCGCCTAACATCTGCCTCTGACCTGGTGCTGAAAATGGAGATGTTTCCGCAGTGTAGCGGTTAACACGTTCGCCTCACACATGAAAGCTCAACGGGAGGGAAAATATTCTGTAGCTTTCTCCGCATACATTCTCAGGGGCGAGGATGTTCTCCTGTGAAAAGTCATGAGATGATAAGCATGTAAGGAATCGGGGCTGGAGTAGGCCCTTCGGTTCCTCGAGCCTGGTTCACCATTCAAAAAGATCCTGGCAGTTCCTCGACAGCAAGTTTAAACATCTGGGGCGGAGCCAACAGGCGCTTGACTGCAATCAGTAACAGAATAGTATGTTTGACAGAAGCCTGGCAAGCTCAGTCGGTGGAATACAAGACTTTTAATCACAGGGTCGTGTTTTCAAGAACTACGTGTGACATTTATTTTTCATAGAATTATCGAATGATAGAAGTTTGCAGCACATAAGCAGGCCATTTCGGCCCATCATTTCCGCCCCGGCCAACAAGAGGCGATCCAGCTTCATCCCATTTTCCAGCTCTGGGTCCATAACCCTGTAGGTTACGGCACTTCAGGTGCACATCCAAATACTTTTTACATATGGTATCTGCCTCCGCTATTCTTTCAGGCAGCGAGTTCCTGACCCCCACAAATCTCTGCATGAAGAATTTTACCTTCAAATCCTCTTTCAACCTTCTACCAAATACTTTAAATATATGCCCCCTGTTTGATTGCCCCTCTTCGATCCACTATATCTAGGCCCCTCATAATTTTATACATCTCAATGTTGTCTCCCCTCAGCCTCCTCTGTTCCAATGAAAACAAACCCAGCCTATCCAATCTGTCCTCATAGCTAAGATTCTCCATTCCTTTCAACATCCTCGTAAATCTCCTTTGTACCTTCTCGTACAATCACGTCATTCCTGTAATATGGTTACCAGAACTGCACGCAGCACGCCTGCTGTGGCCTAACCAGTGTTTTATACATTTCAAGCATAACCAACCTGCTGTTCTATCCCATGCCTCAGCCAATAAAGGGAAGTATTCCGTGTGCCTTCTTTACCATCATATCCAACTGGCCGACTACCTTCAGAGATCTGTGGACGTGCACTCCAAGGTCCCTTTGTTCTTCCACACTTCTCAATGTCCTACCATTTAAATGTGTGTATCTTCCTTGTTAGCCCTCTGCAAATGCACGACCTCACACTTCTCTGGATTAAACTCGATTTGCCACTGTTCTGCCCAGCTAACCAATTGATTGCTATCGTCTTGCAGTCCGCAGCTTTCTTCTTCATTATCAACCACGCATCCTACTTTAGTATTACCGAAAAACGTTTTAATCATACCTCCCATATTTAAGTTAGATCATTGATGTTCTCACGAAAAAATTTACCTAGCACTGAGCCCTTCGGAACCCCACTGGAAACATCCTTCCAGTCGCAAAAACACGCCCATCAAACATTACATTTTTCTTCCAGCCTCTGAGCCAATTTTGGATCCAACTTGCCACTTTGCCCTGGATCCCATGGGCTTTTACTTTCATGACCAGTCTTCCATTTGGCAACTTGACGAAAGCTTTGCTAAATTCCTTATACACTACATCATATGCACTGCCCTCATTGATCCTCTTGGTTACCTCCTCAAATAATTCAATCAAGTGAGTCAGACAAGACATTCCCTTAACAAATCCATTCTGACTAGCCATGATTAACCAATGTCTTTCTAAATGCAAATTAAATCATCGATAAATTTTATCCTGCTTTCACGGAAAAATTAATTAACTGATGACCTTTGTTGTGCATGTATAAAATAAGTATACATCCTGTGCACTCAATATCCAATGACATAAGACTACTGGATGTACTTTCACACAGTATAAACTATGCTTGTACCACCATAGGGTGCAACTGGTGTAGACCTCGGGGTCACCTGTGCACGACAGGTAACTTGGTATAAAAGTTAGCTCACCATGCTGTACCCGCACTCAGGAGCTGTAATAAATGAACTAAGGTCACCACAGTTCAAGTAAAATACCTTACCTCGTGGAGTCTATAAGAGGGTGCTTACAGACACAATAACTGGCGACGAGAATACGATTCTCCACGCGAAAATGGCTAACATTGGCACGTTTGAACAATTAGTCGATGGGGAAGATTGGGAGACCTTTGCAGAAAGGCTCGAACACTTTATTGCGAATGACCTGGCGGGAGACGACCCGGCCTCGCTGGCTGATAAGTGAAGAGCTATCCTGCTCAGCAGTTGTGGGCCCGCCGTCTATGGCCTTGTCAGGGATTTGCTAGCCCCAGAGAAGACAATAACATATGTGGAGCTCGTAATGCTGATACAGCAACAGCTCAAACCTAAAGAGAGCATCCTCACAGCCAGACGCCGGTTCCATACCCACCGGTGGCCCGAAGGTCAAGAAATTGGAAAACATGCTGCAGACCTGATATGATTGGCTGCACCATGTGATTCTAGCGATCACCTCACCGAAGCACTAAGGGACATCTTTGTTATTGGAATCGGCCACGACGGCCTTCTCCACAGGCTGCTCTCTGCGGAGACCACGGTCACCCTGCAGAAGGCAATGAACGTGAGCAAGGCGTTCATGATCTCGGCCTGCGATTCCTAGTGGATGTCTCACCCGCAGGACTCTAACCCGGCAAGTACTGTGAACCGACTGGCGCCTTTTAGAGGCAGGGCTGCTGCTAGCAGTCTCTTTCAGGGAAGAGAGAACAGAACCCCGAGTCCCACAATCCTGAGTCCGCCACATGGGGCCAACCGGACAACCCCATGCTGGCGGTGTGGAGGAAATCACAGGGCCCACCAGTGCCGCTATGAAGAGCATACTTGCAAAGGCTTTAACAGGAAGGGCCACCTCCAGTGAATATGCAAGAGAAATCGTACTCCCCGAGTCGAAGAGAAGTTGGCCAATCATCCGAACTCCAGCGACAATGACGTGTACGGAGTGTTACCTGAACCACCGAGAGTTACCAAGTTGAAAATGGAAGTTGAAATCAACTATGTTGCAGTCACGATGGAGATGGACTCAGGGGCGAATCAGTCACTGATCAATCAGGCGGCCTTTGAGAAACTCTGGGACAATCCAACCGAACGCCCTAAAATGATCCCGATCGAAGTGAAACTGCTCACCGACACAAACGATACATCCCAGTCGTTGGCAGCATGGATGTCCATGTGTTCCATGGTGGCGCGATGCACAGGTTACCTTTGTGAATCGTTGCTGTTGATGGTCCAAAGCTCTTAGGAACAAGGTGGATGAAAAAGATCACCTGGATCTGGGTAAAGCTCCAACCTCCAGCGATCGACGTCCTCCGTGGCCCCGAAGTTGGATCCAGCACAACACCTGAAAAACCAACCTCCCAACTTGACTGTGACGTGATGACGCAGAACGCTCAACACAACGGCGAGATCATCCAGCCCAAGCGACCCGACCTCACCTCCAGGCTCCAGTGGCAGGACTCCAGAGGAAGAAAATTCATGCAGAAGGTAACTTCCCGGCTTCCGTGGCAGAACCTGGGGAGAAAAGGATCACCGCAGCCTATGTCATGGGAAAAAAGAAGATGTCGTCCGAATCACGAGGTGAAGCGCTAGAAGTCAAGATTGCGGCAGACAGACCAAAAGGGAGCAACACGTGATGCCGAGTGGCGAATCGGATTGGGATAAAGATTGCAAAACCCTCTTCAAGGAGACCGGCAACCCATCACAATTAAAGCGACAGTTCCACTCTTTATACAGCAATGATGGTGATACATAGGTAAAAGATCTAACTGACAACTTCAAGTTTGTAAACGTAACTAATCATGATAAGTCGGGCGATTGCGGCCAGAACCAATGTGTTTTGAGAGTAAACGAAGTGATGATGTGCGATGCTGTGATTTACATGCATGCCGACAAAACCAAAAGCAACCTCCCGTCAGCAGCCAGGTCCAGCGACCATATAGCCTGCCCCTCAAGGACAAATGTGATACCCCAGGGAGTGTGGCCACATACAGAAGGAGCATACCAGCTGCAGGGCTAGCAATCAGTGGACGGCAAAGGCAACACTACCGGTACCCTGCCCCCGATCGGCTCTACCTCTCTGGCCAACAGGGCCAATACTGGGAGCAAACTGATTGCACCCACCTGCCCTCCCAACAGGACCTGGAATGACCAGGCTCCCACTATCGCTGAAGAGCAGCAGGGAGACACCGCAGCTCTTAAAGGACGACAGGGCGGCCACACAATCCTGTGGCTCTGCCCACCACTTGACAACGACAAAAGCTCTGAGACTCAGCCAGGTTAGCGATCTGAGCTCACCCAGCTGACAGGGGACACAGCGCCGCCATCAGACAACCTGGACATAGCCTGGTTACTCTGGAACCAGTGTTCCACCCACCTGCACCTGCACAACCCAGGGGCAACACTGTGACACCACGTATGTACCTTACCTGTAAAATGTACTTGTACATTTCTGCAGAACTCAAACATTGATGTAACTTATCTCATGTTTTTTTGTTTTTTCTGACTGTACAGGTCTGCACATGAATGTGTTGAGCCACACACATTGTCTATGTATGAGTGGAAGGGGGGAATGGATGTAAAGAGTCATGGACACACATGGATCACACCCAGAACCTACTCAACCCCCACTGCAACCTCTAACCATCCACTGCTGACCATTTCCCAATGTCGTGGCAATAAGGACTTGGGGGTCGACAGGGAGAGAGCCAAGCCAAGCATTGACATGGTGCAAGGGCTTTGGGCACTCAACTCTCGGCCAGAGCACACAATGAAAAGGCCAGTGGCACAAGACTAAGGGGAGAGTGATGTTGTGTCTGTACACTCAATGTACAGTTGCATAAGACTACTGGATGTACCTTCAACCTGTATACACTTTGCCTGTACCACCAGAGAGTGCAACTGGTGGGGAACTCGGTGTCACCGGTACACGACAGGCAACCAGGTATAAAACGGAGCTCACCATACAGTACCCTCACTCAGGAACTGCAATTAATGGACTTAGGTCACCACAGTTCAAGTACAATACCTTGCCTCATGGAGTCATTACTTGAGTGCTAACAGACACAATAGGAAGAGGTTAATCATTAAATGGTAGGATATTGAGAATAGTAGAGGAACAGGTCAACCTGGGAGTGCATGTCCATGGATCCCTTAAGGTCGCAGACAAGGTGGATAATCTGGTTAAGAAGACATGCCGAATGCTGGCTTTATTAGCTGAGGCATAGAATAAGAGAGCAGGTGGGTTATGCTTGAAAATGAAACACTGGTTTGGCCACAGCTGGAGTACTGCGTGCAGTTCTCCTCAGCGCTTTAGAGGAAGAATACTATTATTGCACTGGAGAATTACAGCGGAGATTTCGAGGATGTTATCGGGAGTGGAGAATCTTAGCAAAGGACAGATTGGATAGGCTGGGTTTGTTTTTCCTGGAACAGAGGAGGCTGAGGGCAGACCTAATTGAGGTGTGTATAATTATGATGGACCTTGATAGAGTGGATAGAAAGGGCCCGTTTCCCTTAGCATAGAGGTCAGCAACCATGGGGCATAAATTTAAAGTCATTGGTAGAGGGTGTATGGGGGGATTTGAGATGAAAATTCTTCACGCAGAGGTTTGTGGGTCTGGAACAAACTGCCTGAAAGGGTGAGAGGCAGAAAACCTCACCACATTTAAAATGTGCTTGGATGTGCACCTGAAGTGCCGTAACCTGCAGGGTTATGGACCTAGAGTTGGAAAGTGGGTTTAGGCTGGATAGCCTCTTGTTGGCCGGCACGGTCACGATGGGCCAAAATGGCCTACTTTCGTGCAATAACTTTCTGATTCTATAATTCTTTGAAAAATAATCATCCAATGTGGGGCTCGCAGCTCTGACCCTGAGATTGAGAATCTCATCTTCTACTTACTGAGTTAGCTGGGCTTCTGCAAAATGCAACTTTTTGCCGTTTATTACAGACAGGCGCCTGTTTGCTCCGCCCAGATGTTTAAAGTTGCTGTCGAGGAACAGCCAGGATCTTCATGAATGATGGACCAGGCTCAATAGGCCGAATGGCCGACTCCGGCCCATAATTCTTTCATGTTTATGATCTTATGACCTTTCACAGGTGAACAAACTCGCCCCTGAGCATGCATGAGGAGAAATCTACATAAAATATTACCGCCTGGTGAGCTTGCGCGTTTGAGGCGAACGAGTTAACCGCTGCACTGCGGAAATATTTCCACTTTCAGCAGCAGGTCAGACAGAATTGTTGAGCGAGCAGGTTTACTGCAAAATCACACTTTTTCGGGGTTGGTCGTGCTGTCAAATAATGAGTTTCGCTTAATGATTAAAAGCTGGAAATATGAGAAGTGCGATGTAAACGGACATCTCCAAAGGACACTGCTATCTGAACACACAACCTTAATCCGCTCGGCCATCTTGACTATAGCGGGATATATGTGGCCAACTGCAGGTTTGTTTTGAACTTTTGTGTCCTGTCACATGAAATAAATGATGGCAGCAGGCGTATCTCTGCCTGACACGGGGGAAACAGTGAGACAGAACTTGGAGCAAGGGTCTGGCTATTGTGAAACAGCAAAGAAAATATTAGTTCCCGACTTCTCCTAAAGAACAGTTACCTCGACGTGATCTGGGGTCAGACGCGCTACCGTTGCGCGATGAGGTCTATACAGCACATAGGAAATGTTTGTCGACATGAAAGTTTCACAATACAAGGGGCTTTAACATCCCCGCCCATTCCCACCAGGTGTCAGAAGCAGCGCTCAACTGCCAGTGATCGTATGTTTTTTTGTGAAACTTTTGTGTTGCTTTCATTAGAAAACATCATTAATTAACCCATCACCTTCTTTTGCACAATTAAAGAAATGCTAACTGAGGCATAGTCGATACTTCAACCATTTTTTCTGTGCTTTGCATAGAAACATAGAAAGAAAGAAAGATAGAAAACAGGTTCAGAAGTCGGCCATTCGTCCCTTCGAGCCTGCACCACCATTCAATATGATCTTGGCTGATCATTAACCTCAGCACCCCTTTCCTGATTTCTCTCCATACCCGTAAGGGCCACAATTAACTCCCTTTTGACTATATCTAACGAACTGGCCTCAACAACTTTTTGTGGTAGAAAATTCCATAGGTTCAGAATTCTCTGAGTGAAGAAGTTTCTCCTCATCTCGGTCCTAAATGGCTTACCACTTGTCCTTAGAATGTGACCCCTGGTTCTGGACTCCCCCAACATTGGGAACATTGTTCCTGAATCTAACCTGACTAATCCCGTATTTATTTCTATGCGATTCCTTCTCATTCTTCTCAATTCCAGTGAATATAAGCCTACTTGATCCAGTCTTTCTTTACATGTCAGTCCTGCCATCTCGGGAATCAGTCTGGTGAACCTTCGCTGCACTCCCTCAATAGTAAGAACGACCTTCCTCAGATTAGGAGACCAAAACTGTACACAATATTCCAGGTGAGGCTTCACCAAGGCCTGAGTCTGCGCACATACAGAGGCTGAACTCCAGGATATAGTCGACGTATTTCCTGAGGCGTAAGAAATCATGGGCCTTGCGCTGAACATCCGTAAGACAAAGGTCCGCCACCAGCCTGTCCTCACCGGACAGCATTACTCCCCAGTCATCAAGATCCATGGCGCGGCCCTCGACACCGTGGACCACTTCCCATATTTCGGGAGCCTCCTATCAACAAGAGCAGGCATCGACGACGCGATCCAACACAGCCTCCATGTGCAGTGCAGCCTTCGGCCGCCTGAACAAAGGAGTGTTTGAAGACCAGGCCCTAAAAACTGCCACCAAGCTCGTGGTCTACAGGGCTGTTGTAATACCTGCCCTCCTGTAAGATTCAGAGACATGGACGATGGTCAATAGACACCTAATGATGCTGAAAAAATATCACTAACGATGTCTCCACAAGATTATACAAATCCCCTGGGAGGACAGACGCACCAACATCAACGACCTTATTTAGGCTACCGTCCCCAGCTTTGAAGCACGGACCATACTCGATCAACTACGCTGGGCAGGCCACATAGTCGGCATGCCAGACACGAGACTCCCAAAGCAAGTGGTTTACTCAGAGCTCCTTCATGGCAAACGAGCCAAAGTTGGGCATCAGAAAATCAATAAGACACCCTCAAACCCTCCCTGATAAAGCGCAACATCCCCACTGACATCCAGGTGTCCTGGCCCAAGACTACCCTCAGTGGAGGAAGTGCATCCGAGAGGACGCTGAGCACCTCGAGTCTCAACGCGACGTGCATGCAAAAATCAAGTGCAGACAGCAGAACGAGCGTTCGGCAAACCTGTCCCAGCCATATCTTCCCTCAACGACTATCTGTCCCACCTGTGACAGGGTCTGTGGCTCTAGTATTGGACTGTTCAGCCATCATAGAACTAATTTAGGAGTGGAAGCAAGTCTTCCTCGATTCCGAGGGACTGCCTACGTAGATTACAAAATTCATGGATACCCCCCAGTGTTTGTATTCACTGAAAAGGAAATTTGATTTGGACCGATTAAACATAACGTTTGCGAACCTAAGAAGCATATGGAAGAAACCTACAAGTCTTAACCAAGTTTGGAATTTTAAAAGGCATTTTTGGGCCTGTGGGGAAAAGCTGCAGTGACAGAGGGGTGTGATTTAGAATTTGGATATTGTCGGTAATCAGTTTTTCTGTGGGAGTTGTTTAACCGTAGTCAGGCCCCCAGAAAACATTAGCATTTAAACAATCGACCACAGAAGAAACATTATCCACCCCACCCACATGACCCAAATACCACGTACATATTCCAACACCTTTTCAACATGTATAGAAATATCTGGCTCATCCCAGACTTCCCGATGCCAAAGCAGTGCAATTACAATGGTCAAGAGTTCATCAGTTCATAAAGAAGGAGTATCACCATCCCAAAGTCTATCAACACTAGATTAGAACATTGAATCAAGTCTCAGTTAGCTAGTCCGCCAAAACTTAGACAAAGATGACCATTTAAAATCAATGGGCAGCAAAACTCAAACAAAAGAAACGTTAGATTTGGCACGAAGATTAAGCAGCCTCTCAGAGTATAACTGGGGGCCTATCGTATCAAGTGCAACCTATTTTTCTGACCAGTACATTGGAACAACTAGATCAAGATCGAGAGCACAGAGCGAGAAAACCAAGGAAGAGACATCACGACATCAGAGAAAAGAACTTCAAAAAAACAATTAGTGGAACATCAATACCAACTGACTTGGTAACAGCCATCAACCGAACCACCGTGACCGACGGACCCAACCAGAAAAATTAACCACCAATAAAACAGGGGTGCACGCAAGTTTTCCACTCCACAATTTGTGCCTCGACGGTCCAGCAGGTAGAAATTACCGAAACAACTTAAAACACTATTGATGACCGGCTTCGGGACAATCAGAATACTTCATCACAGACAAGGCACCGGAAGGCTGGAAGGTAGATCACACCGGCTGCGGGAGAACTGGTTGGCGGTGACATGGAAGTGTCTGCAGTGTGCGGGACCAGACTGCTTCCACACATCCACAATGAATGTCCCACCCTTTATTTAGGAAAAGTACAACTGAGAGTGAAAAAGTTGCATCCCGGTCAGAGCAATCTGAAGCTTTAACAGACTGACACCCGAGTTTGCGATTGTAATGTCTGTAAGCATGTAATGCTTGTAGCTCCACACTGTGGATGTGGACGTATTGTGTACTGCAACTGTATGGTTAATCATTAAACAGAACAGGCTCTTTCCGGAGATTTCCGAGAGAGCAGCCTGCATATCAGCAAGCTGTGTGTGCTGTGTTCTATGAAGATATCACAGAGATGTCTTGCAATATGTGTATCGATCAGTCTCTTTGGTGCAATGGATTTGTGCTTTCAGCTATGAACTGCAAGTTTGGTGGATCGTAGCCCATTCAGAGACAAAGCCTTTAATTATTTTTCTCAGAGGAGTCGGTGCCGTGCAGTTCCAGATCGGCAATGTGCGTTTTGGCTGCACGAATATATTCCGCAACCATTGAAAGCTGTGCTGTTATCAATTAATATCAACTGTTACTTGCATTTTCGCATGGTTCTTCGTTGTCTCGTCGCCAATTGATCCGCTCATAATAAAGAATGAAACTGAGTACTGTGAACAATGAGCAAGTGTGACATCAGCTCCTTTAATAAGACTCCAGAGTGCTTACATACCATGCTCCCAATGGCTGCTGGGAACCGTTGGGAGTCCAACAGGTAGGCCCTCTGGTGGTGGTGTGATACAGGTGGCCAAGGGATAAATACATCACATAAGGTGTGTACAGAAATCAACCATCAAAAGCCCTATCATGAACCACAGGGTTTTCCGGCAATTGTCTAATCGCAAAGCGCTTTCAGTCCTTGTCGTTAAAATTGCAGATGTGGGAATTGGGTAGTTTAATGACTTTGAAACAAGAACATTGTTGTTTGGTGCATTTCCGGTCAGAGAAATGTTTGTGAAAGTAACTTTTTGCAGAGAGAGGGATTGAGCATTTCAGCATGTTACGTAACACTTCTCTCTGGGCACTGTGCTAAACAGCAGTTTCCGTAGAGTGGCAATTATAAGGTTTGATTCACGAACGAAATTCCCTGTTTCGAGCCCGTGCGGAAACATTATTTTTGAAGGAAACATTTGTCTGCAATATAATTGAACAGAAGCAGCCCCTGGTACATTGTCGCATGAGCAATGAACATTTAAAACCAATCTCCTCAAATACAGAATGTGTACAATCAGATAGGGGATAAAACTTCATCAAGTATTACAATTTCATCATTTACGAAAGTTCAGATATTGAATTTCGACTGTGCCTGTTCGCATTTCTTTCATTCTGCAAAACAACGCAACCTGTCTATACCAGCAGGGCTAAGCTGCATTTGAAACCCGCAAACAACTCAGTAATTATTAACTCTTCCCCAGTTCCAGAGCTCAGAGGGTTATTGTCCATCGCTGGGATGCAAGTTACCTCCGACGCGGGCCAAAGCTCCCTGTTCACCGAGCACAGGCTCTGGAAAACCCCGGCGGAGAGGATATCCCGTTCATTTGGCCTTCCCGCAACACTGAACAAGCGCCCGGTCTGAAACATTCCAGAGTAATATCTTAGAATTGAAGCATCCAACAGTCAGGATGCCGAGCGGTCTAAGGTGCTGCATTCAGATCGCAGTCTCTTCTGGAGAAGTGGTTTTGAATCCCACTCCTGACGAACATTGTTTTTAATTACCAACTCATTTGTTTGACACCATTTTGCAGTGCTTTGGAACATACATCTAACTTCATAAAATTACTCCACTTCAATTACAAATGGTGTTATCAAAGTTACTTCCTGAACTGGGAATCGTTCCCGGGTGGCTCTCACGAAAGGAATGGTTTTGTGAAGCATTGAAAGGCGCCCTCTAAATATCTCGCACTGCTCATTTAAAAACACGGTTATAATTTGCTTCAGTGCAAAAAAAGGCAGGCTTGAATGGCCAAATGGTCGATTCCTGCTCCTAGTTCTTGTGTTCTTATGCAGAGCACAGAACAATGATTAAATTATCAACTCTCCCTCAGTTCGCATTTCTTTCATTGTGGAAAAGAAGATCATGGATTCATTAATGATGTTTTCCAGTGAAAGCAACATAAAATTTAAGGAAAACTAATTGCCCAACTTGGGGTCAAACTAACGATCCTGAGATTACGCTCTACCGACTGATGTAGCCGGGTTTCTCAACAGCTACCCTGTCAATCCCCTTCAGAATATTGTCCGTTTCAATGCGATCACCTCTCATTCTTCTAAACTCCAGAGAGTATCGGAATACTCTACACAAACTCTAAACTTAAGACAGTCCTGTCAACCCAGGAATCAATCTGCTCAACCTCTGTTGGATCACTTCCAAGGCAAGTATATCCTTCCTCAGATAAGGAGACCACAACTGTGCGCAGTACTCCAGGTGTGGTCTCACCAGGGCCCTGTACAATTGTAGCAAGACTTCCTTACTGTCCCGAAGCCGGTATTTTGTTTTAATTCCTTTTCAGCTCCTGACTGCGGATATTCCTGTGATTAAACGTGAACAAAATGTTACAGGGACAGTAGGATTCACCGTTTTTCTGCTTGGTGAAATTTCAAAGATTGAAAGCGACGCACATCAACCCCAAACCTCGTCACCTACTCCCTAACTTGACAAAATGTTGAATTTTGTTTTCATGCCAAGCATTTTGCATTAATGCATTAGAATGACAACGCACTTTTTACCTGGCAAGACTGAAGTAGAAGCTGTGATGAACAGTTTGAAATAGTTGAGGGGATTGTGTGTGGAGTCAGTTTGCCTTCCTGACCAAAGCGGTTGTTGGTCACTCCCACTCCCTGGTTCTCCAGCCTGGATTTATTAATCAGGGTGTGATAAAGTACAGCAGACAACTGTTTGGGTTTTATTCAAAAAAGCAAATAACACAAAGACACACCAATAAAACTGTAAAATCATACAATAAGTTCTGAACAATGGGGAATACTTTGTTACAAGTAGTAAACACAACAGAAATACCTCCCACCTCCCACTTACTCTCGAACTAAGTTAGTTTCTAGGGCTATATGGATAATGCTCACCAATCCTTACTTTCACAGTTAGGGCTGTTTTGTGATTTCGGGGTTCTTTTGCTGTCGCTGGGTTACCTTGCTGTACCCCGACGTGGCAGAAGATCTCTGCTGCTTATTGAAGCCAGTTGGGGCAAATTATTTTCTCCAACATTGCGATGTTTCTTCCTACGTTTTCTTGCCATGTGCTCTCGATCTTGTTGTTCCGAAGTGCTTGGTCAGAAAAGTTATTTCTGTGATGGTCAGAATAGAGATAGCTCTCTTGATTATACTCTGAGAGCCTGTTAAACCTTCACGCCAAATCTAACATTTCTTTTGTTGAAGTTTTGTTGCCCAGCTAACTGGAACTTGATTAAGTTTTAAACTGGCGTTTATAGACTTTTCTGAATTGATGAGCTCTTGTCCATTGTGATAGCACTGCTCTTTGATTCGGGAAGTCTGGCCTGAGCCAGATATTTCGATGCCTGTTGAAAAGTTGATGGAAAAGTGTATGTGACATTTGGTTCCTGTGGGTGGGGTGGATAATATTTATTTCAGTGGTCGATTGTTTAAATGCTAATGTTTTCTGGGGGCAGGTTTCGAGGGTAAACGGTTCCCAGACAATTCGATTAGCTCCAATGTCCAAACTGGCCTTTTAGAGATTGACTCCACACCTTTCATTGCAGACCTAACATTCAGCTTTAAAAGTCCAAACTTGGTTAAAAACTCGTCGATTTCTTCCACAAGCATTTTAGGATCTCAAACTTTCTGGTTGATATTCCCAAATTAAATTTCCTTTCTAATGAATCCAAACACTGGGGGGGGGGGGTTTCCCACGAATTTTGCGACCCTGCAGTCCTCCCTGTGACATTCTACATGCATGAGTGTCATGTTAGGTGAGCAAAATTTCTGACACCCAAGAGTCAACCTTCCCCTGTAATTTACCGAGCTAAATCCAAACGTACATTCCCCCTTGAAATGTATTACTTTTTAAATGTAAATTCAGTCATAAGTTACATTACAGCGTAGAGAGGTTCCAACACCCGTCCATTACTCCAGTTTCACAAAAATACACAGTAAAACACACGCAGTAAAACCCTTTTAACACTTGACCTCTGTGTTTTTACAGCAGGTGGAATCTGAACCGGACCTCACCGGGTGACTGCAATTTTACTGCAGTGTTCTATCATATTGTGTGTTTCCCTTACTGATACAATTCTTAAGTTCTGTTCGGGCTCGTCCAGCACCCTCTGGTGCCGGGATCGACGACCTCGGTCCCTCAGCCTGCAAGTAGTACTCCAGAAATAAAAAATTATCACGAGCTTGCGGAGAACTAAAACGTGGGATGCTATTCTGATCCAGGGAGGGACCTCTATATTTCTGAAAATATCCCACCAGGGTGGAACTGTGATCTCTGAAATGTCGCCCCCTATATAAATCGTTTTTTTTTCTCGAGTATAGAAATGTTTCTGTGATAATTCTACAGCTTTCAATAGGGCGGAAACATGTTCGGGTAGAGGGGGGACTTCTTCACCAAAATGTGTGACGTAATCCTGCAGGTTGGTGATGTTTTCACTGAGAGTGAGGTGAAAAGTGGGAGTTTCGGGAATGGCAACAATACATTCCTGGGCCACTTTAACTTCTGCCTCAGGTTTAAAGCAAAAACTGCTTTCACTCATCGGACACCAGATGTGCTGTCCATGCATGTAGTGGGGCGCACTGGTGGTGACACAATATGTCCCAACCTGTGGAGGAACATGGTCTTTTGCAATTACCTCCATGGTACAGTTGATAGGCTGTGCACCAGCAGCTTTAAACCCGCACTATGGTTTCGAATAGGTGTTCGAGTGCTGGGAACA
This sequence comes from Pristiophorus japonicus, assembly GCF_044704955.1. Classification (NCBI taxonomy): domain Eukaryota; kingdom Metazoa; phylum Chordata; class Chondrichthyes; family Pristiophoridae; genus Pristiophorus; species Pristiophorus japonicus. Next base: position 6,322,693 of record NW_027254201.1, read on the forward strand.
CAATATTATGTGTACACCCGGCTCCATTTCGCAGAAAGGTCAGCACCTGTTATAGCGTTCTCCCACTTTATGACATACAGAGGGACCGCTGTGAAATGAACGTGCGCACCCCCTTTAATTACCCCAATGTTCTCCACCCTGTATACCTGTGCAGGTCGGGCTATCCCACCCATGACCGGCATCATCACAACTACTCCCATGATAGTGCAATTGGAACGCCCGTAAACAGTGCAGGCTTCAGAAGCTAGGCGGAGCTGGCACGAGGTTAGTGAATTACTAAATAGGTGTAGTGCTGTGAGGTGCTTGTTGCTGATCCAGGAGGTGGAGACAGACTTAACATATTGCTTTCTCCACAGAGCGCTTATGGTTCTTACTCTCAGTCCATTTGCCTGCAGCGTCCACAGCACGCATAGCGCGCAGCAGTTTCACTTCCATTTCTTTGTTGTATTGACTTTCTTGAATATGTAAGGGGAAATCCACTCTTCCATTTTGCTTCTTTCCTCAAAAACAGTGCCGACTGCATCACACCCTGTTGACCAATGTCCTGCCACGGTCGCCATTCTGTAGGGAGTGGTGGGTCTGTCAGCTTGCCTTCCTGACCAGAACTGTTTCAAGTCGCTCCCACTGCCTGGTTCTCTACCTTGGATTTATTAATCAGAGTGTGATAAAGTACAGCAGACAACTCTTTTGCACAAAGAAGGTATGGACTTTATTCAAGAAAGCAAATAACACAAATATACTCCAATAAAACTGTAAAATCTTAAAAAAAAGGTTCTAAACAATGGGCATAATGTTTTGCAGGGAATAGACACAACAGAAAGATCTCCTAACTCCCACTTACTCTCTAACTAGGTCAAACTCTAGGGCTGCAGGTATTCATGCTTGGGGAAGCGTGACCATAATATGGTAGAATTCTTTATTAAGATGGAGAGTGACACAGTTAATTCAGAGACCAGTGTTCTCAACTTAAGAAAAGCTAATTTCGACGGCATGAGGCGTTAATTGGCTAGAATAGATTGGCAAATGATACTTAAAGGATTGACAGAGGATAGGCAATGGAAGACATTTATAGATCACATTGATGAACTTCAACAGTTGTACATCCCTGTCTGGAGTGAAAATAAAACAGGAAATGTAGCTCAACCGTGGCTAACAAGGGAAATTAAGGATAGTGTTAGAACCAAGGAAGAGGCATTGTAAATTGGCCAGAAAAAGCAGCAAACCTGAGGGCTGGGAGAAATTTAGAATTCAACAGAGGAGCACAAAGGGTTTAATTAGGAGGAGGCAAATAGAGTATGAGAGGAAGCTTGCCGGGAACATAAAAACTGATTGCAAAAGCTTCTATAAAAATGTGAAGAGAAAAAGAATGTTGAAGACAAACATAGGTCCCTTGCAGTCGGTCTCAGGTGAATTAATAATGGGGAACAAAGAAAAGTCCGACCAATTGAACAAATACTTTGTTTCTGTCTTCACGAAGAAAGACACAAATGACATTCAGGATGTACTAGAGGACCGACGGTCTCATGAGAAGGAGGAACTGAAGGATATCCTTATTAGGCGGGAAATTGTGCTGGGGAAATTGCTTGGGATTGAAGGCCGACAAATCCCCGGGGCCTGATTGTCTGCATCCCAGAGTACTTAAGGATCTGGCCCTGGAAATAGTGGATGCATTGGTGATCACTTTCCAACACTCTATCGACTCTGGATCAGTTCCTATGAACTGGAGGGTAGCTAATGTAACACCACTTTTTAAAAAAGGAGGGAGAGTGAAAACTGGAAATTATAGACCGCTTAGCCTGACACCAGTAGTGGGGAAAATGTTGGAATCAATTATGAAGGATGAAATTGCAACGCCTTTGGAAAGCAGTGACATGATCTGTCCCAGTCAGCATGTATTTGAGAAAGGAAAATCGTGCTTGATAAATCTTCTGGAATTTTTTTGAGGATATAACTTGTAGAGTGGACAAGGGAGAACCAGTGGATGTGGTGTATGTGGACTTTAAAAGGGCCTTTGACAAGGTCCCAAAAAAGCGATTGGTGTGCAAAATCAGCACATGGTACTGGGGGTAATGTACTGGCGTGGATAGAGAATTGGTTTGCAGACAGGAAGCAGAGAGTCAGGATAAACGGGTCCTTTTCGAAATGGGAGGCAATGACTAGTGGAGTGCTGCAGGGCTCAGTGCTGGAACCCCAGCTCTTTACAATATACATTAACGATTTGGATGAAGGAATTTGAGTGTAATATCTCCAAGTTTGCAGATGACACTAAACTGGGTGGCGGTATGATTTTGAGGAGGATGCTAAGAAGCGGCAAGGTAATTTGGACATGTTCGGTGAGTAGGAAATTGCATTGCAGATGCAATGTAATGTGGATAAATGTGAGGTTATCCACTTTGGTGGCAAAAACACGAAGGCAGAATGTTATCTGAATGGTGGCAGATTAGGAAAATGCGAGGTGCAACAAGACTTGGGTGTCATGTTTCAACAGTCATTGACAGTTGGCATGCAGGTAGAGCAGGCGGTGAAGAAGGCAATTGGCATGTTGGCCTTCATAGCTCGGGGATGAGAGTATAGGAGCAGGGATGTCTTAATGCAAATGTGCAGGGCCTTGGTGAGGCCCCACCTGGAATATTGTGCTCAATTTTGATCTCCATTCTGAGGAAGGATGTTTTTGCCATTGAGTTCGTGCAGCGAAGGTTCACCAGAATTATTCCAGGGATGGCTGGACTGACATATGAAGAGAGACTGGATCAGCTGGGCCTTTATACACTGGAGTTTAGAAGGATGAGAGGGGAGTTCATAGAAATGGATAAGATTCTGACGGAACGGAACAGGTTCGATGTTGGAAGAATGTTTCCGATGTTGGAGAAGTCCAGAACACTCTCAGGATAAGAGGTAGGCCATTTAGGACTGAGTTGAGGAGAAACGTCTTCACTCAGTGAGTTGTTAACCTGTGGAATTCCCTGCCGCAGAGTCGTTGATGCCAGTTCATTGGATATATTCAAGAAGGAGTTAGATATGACCCTTATGTCTGAAGCGATCAAGGTGTATGGAGAGAAAGTGGGAAAGGGGTGAATGATCAGCCATGATCATATTGAATGGTGGTGCAGGCTCGAAGTGCAGAATGGCGTACTCTTGCACCTATTTTCTATGTTTCTATGTTGACTTGGTAAAACTCTAGGGCTCCAGGGATTCATGCTCACCAGATCCTTCCTTTGACAGCTAGGGCTGTTTCACGGTTTCGGGGCTCTTTGGTTACAGCCGGTTTGCCTTGCCATACGCCGGACGTGGTAGAAGACTCCTGCTGTGTATTGAAGCCAGTTGGGGTGAGTCCGCTGATGCGGTTGGACACATTTTGGATTTATCTCTGGTGATTACCCAATTTCCTTTGTCTTCAAGAGGGTTTTAAGTTCTTTAGGTAATTTTTACCGACTGGACAGTCGAGGCGCAAATTGCAGATTGGAAAACTTGCGTGGACCCCGGTTTTCTTGGCGGTTGATTTTCCTGGTTAGTTTCGTCGGTCGCGGTGGTCTGGTTGATGGCTGTTGCCAAGTCAGTTGGTATTGATGTTCCACTGATTGGTTTTTTGAAGTTCTTTTCTCCGATGTCGTTATGTCTCTTCCTGTGTTTTCTCGCCGTGTGCTCTCGAGCTTGATCTTGTTGTTCCAAAGTAATGGGCAGCAAAATAGATTGCTCTTGATACAATAGGCCCCCAGTTATACTCTGAGAGGCTGCTTAATCTTCGTGCCAAATCTAATGTTTCTTTTGTTTAAGTTTTGCTGCCCATTGATTTTAAGTGGTCTTCTTTGTTTAAGTTTTGGGGGGCGAGCTAACTGAGACATGATTCAATGTTTTAATCTGATGTTGATAGACTTTGGGATGGCGATACTCCTTACTTATGAAACAATGGACTCTTGTCCATTGTAATAGCACTGCTTTGGCTTCGGGAAGTCTGGGCTGAGCCAGATATTTCTATACATGTTGAAAAGGTGTTGGAATATGTCTGTGATATTTGGGTCATGTGGGTGAGGTGGAAAATTACTTCCGTGGTCGATTGTTTAAATGCTAATGTTTTCTGGGGGCCTGAATACAGTTTAACAGCTCCCCCAGTCAAAGTGATTAGCTACAATATCCAAATTCTAAATCACACCCCTCTGTCACTGCAGCTTTCCCAACAGGCCCAAACATACCTTTTAAAATCACAAACTTGGTTAAGACTCGTAGATTTCTTCCATATGCTTTTCAGGATCCCAAACTTTATGTTTAATAGTCCCAAATCAAATTTCCATTTCAGTGAGTCCAAACACTGTGGGGTTTCCACGAATTTTCGTATCTACATAGGTAGTCCCTCGCAATCGATGAAGACTTGCTTCCACTACTAAGGTGAGTTATTTGGAGGCTAAACCCTCTATTACGAGAGCCACAGACACGATCACAGGTGGGACAGATAGTCGTTGAGGGAAGGGATGGGTGGGAAAGGTTTGCCGAACACTCTTTTTCTTTGCTGTCTGCACTTGATTTCTGCATGCATTCGGCATTGAGACTCGAGGTGCTCAGCGCTGTCTCAGATGCACTTCCTCCACTTCGGGTGGTCTTGGGCCAGGGACTCCTGTGTGTCAATGGGAATGTTGCACTTTATCAGAGATGCTTTGAGGGTGTCCTTGTAGAGTTTCTGCTGCCCACCTTTGGCTCGTTTGCCATGAAGGAGCTCCGTGTAGAGGACTTGCTTTGGGAGTCTCGTGTCTGGCATGCGGACTATGTGGCCTGCCCAGCGGAGCTGATCGAGTGTGCTCAGTGCTTCAAAGCTGGGGACGTTAGCCTGAATAAGGCCGTTGATGTTGGTACGTCTGTCCTCCCAGGGGATTTGTAGCATATTGCGGTAACATCGTTGGTGATATTTCGTCAGTATATTGACGTGTCTCCTGTACATGCTCCATGTCTCTGAGCCTTACAGGAGGGCAGGTATTACTGCAGCCCTGTAGACCATGAGCCTGGTGGCAATGTTGAGGGCCTGGTCTTCAAACACTCTTTTCCTCATGCGGCCGAATGCTGCACTGGCGCATGGAGGCTGTGTTGGATATCGTCGTCGATGCCTGCTCTTGTTGATATGATGCTATGGAGATATGGAAAGTGGTCCACGGTGTCCAGGGCCGCGCCGTGGATGTTCATGACTGGGGGATAGTGCTGTGCGGTGAGGACAGACTGGTGGAGTACCTTTGTCTTACGGATGATTAGCGTAAGGCCCATGCTTTCATACACTTCAGTAAGTACGTCGACTATATCCTGGAGTTCAGCCTCTGTATGTGAGCGGGTGCAGGCCTTGGTGAGGCCTCACCTGGAATATTGTGTGCAGTTTTGGTCTCCTAATCTGAGGAAGGACTTTCTTGCTATTGAGGGTGTGCAGCAAAAGGTTCACCAGACTGATTCCCGGAAGTCAGGGCTGACATGTAAAGAAAGACTGGATCAACTACACTTATATGTACTGGAATTTAGAAGAATGAGAAGGGATCGCATAGAAGCATATACAGGTCTGACGGGTTTGGACAGGTTAGATGCGGAAAGAATATTCCCGATGTTAGGGAAGTCCAGAACCAGGGGTCACAGTCTATGGACAAGGGGTAAGCCATTTCGGACCGAGATGAGGAGAAACTTCTTCACTCAGAGAAATCTGAACCTGTGGAATTCTCTACCACAGAAAGTTGTTGAGGCCAGTTCGTGAGATATATTCAAAAGGGAGTTAAATGTAACCCTTACGGCTAAAGGTAACAAGGGTATGGAGAGAAGGCAGGAAAGGGGGACTGAGGTGAATGATGAGCCGTGATCATCTTGAAAGGTGGTGCAGGCTCTAAGGGCCGAATGGCCTACTCCTGCACCTGTTTTCTATGTTTTCTATGTTTCTATGCAAAGTACAGAAGGAAATGGTTGAAGTATCGACTCTGCCTCAGTTAGCATTTCTTTCATTGTGCAAAAGAAGGTGATGGGTTAATTAATGATGCTTTCCCATGAAAGCAACACAAAAGTTTCACAAAAAAACATACGGTGACTGGCAGTTGAGCGCTGCTTCTGACACCCGGTGAGAATGCGCGGGGATTTTAAAGCTCCTTGTATTGTGAAACCGTCAGAAAGACAAACATTTCCTATGTGCTGTATTGACCTCGTGGCGCAACGGTAATGCGTCTGACACCATATCACGTCGAGGTCACTGTTCTTTCGGATAATTCGGGAATTAATATTTTCTTTGCTGTTTTGCAATAACGAGACCTTGCTCCAAGGTCTGTCTCACTGTTTCCCCATTGTCAGGCAGAGATACGCCTGCTGCCGTCATTTATTTCATGTGACAGGACACAAAAGTTCAAAATAAACCTGCAGTAGGCCACACTAAACCCTAAATAGTCAGGTTGGCCGAGCGGTCTAAGGTTGTGTGTTTATTGGTCGCAGTTTCCTCTGGAGGTGTGCGTTCACATCATACTTCTGATACTTCCTGTTTTTAATCATTAAGTGAAACTCATTGTTTGACACCACGGTCAACTCCTTAAAAGTGAGATTCTGCAGTTCACCTGCTCACTTAACATTTCCGTCTGACCTGGTGCTGAAAGTGGAGATGTTTCCGCAGTGTAGAGGTTAACACGTTCGCATCACATGCGAAAGCTCACTGGGTGGAAATATTTTATGGAGCTTTATCCTCATGCATGCTCAGGGGCGAGTTTGTTCTCCTGTGAAAGGTCATAAGATCATGAACATATAAGGACTCGGAGTCGGAGTAGGCCATTCGGCCCCTCAAGTCTGGTTCACCATTCAAGAGGATCCTGGCATTTCCTCGACAGCAAGTTTACACATCTGGGGCAGAGCCTACAGGCGCCTGGCTGTAATTAACGACATAAAAGGTGCATTTTGCTAAGCCCAGCTAACTCAGTCAGTAGATCATGAGATTCTTAATCTCAGGGTCATAGGTGCGAGCTCCACGTTGGGTGATTATTTGTCATAGAATTATAGAATCAGAAGGTTGCAGCATGGAAGGTGGCCATTTAGGCCCATCGTGACCATGCCGGCAAATAACAGGCTCTCCAGCCAAATCCCACTTTCCAGCTCTCGGTCCATAACCCTGCAGGTTACGACACTTCAGGTGCACATCCAAGCACTTTTTAAATGTGGTGAGTGTTTCTGCCTCTACCACCCTTTCAGGCAGTGAGTTCCAGAGCCCCACAAACCTTTGCATGAAGAATATTCCCCTCAAATCCCACCTACACATTCTACCAACGACTTGTTGATCCATCTGCTAAGAGAAATAGGCCCTTTCTATCCACTATATCAAGGCCCCTCGTAATTGTATAATCTTCAATAATGTCTTCCCCACAGCCTCCTCTGTCCCAAGAAAAACAAACCTAGCATATCCAATATGTCCTCAGAGCTAAGATTCTCCACTGCCAATAACATCCTTGAAATCTCCTCTGTAAGTTTCCAGTGCAATAACAGTATTGTTCCTGTAAAGCGCTGACGAGAACAGCACGCAATACTCCAGCTGTGGCCAACCAAGTGCTTTATATTCAAGCATAACCCACCTGCTCTCGTATTCTATGCCTCGGAATAATAAAGGCAAGCATTCTGCATGACTTCTTCACCAGCTAATCCACTTTGTCTGCTACCTTAAGCGATATGTGGGCATGCACTCCCAGGTCGCTTTGTTCCACTACAATTCTCAATGTCCTATCATTTAATGTTTCATCTCTTTCTATTGTGTCTGTAAGCACTCAAGTAATGACTCCATGAGGCAAGGTATTGTACTTGAACTGTGGTGACCTTAGTCCATTTATTACAGCTCCTGAGTGAGGGTACATTATAGTGAGCTCCCTTTTATACCCGGTGACCTGTCGTGTACAGGTGACCACTAAGTCTGCACCAGTTGCACCCTTTGTTGCTACAGGCATAGTGTATAAAGTGTGAAGATATATCCAGTCGTCTTATGTAACTGTACATTGAGTGTACAGGTAGTATACTTATGTTATATATACACAACATCACTCTCTCTGTAGTCTTGTGCCACTGGGCTTTTCATTGTGTGCTCTGGCCCGAGACTTGAGTGCCCAAAGCCCTTGCACCTTGTCAATGCTTTGGCTTGGCTCTCTCCCTGTGGACCCCCAAGTACTTATTGCCACGACATTGGGAAATGATCAGCAGTGGATGGTTAGAGGTTGCAGTGGGGGTTGAGTGGGTTCTGGGTGTGATGCACGTTCATCCATGGCTACATACATCCATCACCCCACGCCAATACTTTGATCATGTGTGTGGCTCAAAACCTGCATGTGCAGACCTGTACAGACAGAAAAAACAAAAAAACATCGGATTAGTTACATCACTGTTTGGGTTCTGCAGCAGTGGAACAAATACATTTTACAGGTGAGGTATATACATGGTATCACAGTCTTGCCCCTGGGTTGTGTAGGTGCATGTGGGTAAGGACACGACTTCCAGAGTAACCAGACTGCGTCCAGGTTGTCTGATGGCGGCGCTCTGTCCACTGCAAGCTGGGTGCACTCAGATTGCTGACCTGGCTGAGTCTCAGAGCCTTTGCCGTTGCCTAGTGTTGGGAAGAGCCACAGGAGTGTGCGGCCTCCCTGTTCTCCGTTGAGGGCCGCGGTGTCTCCCTGCTGCTCTTCAGCGATAGTGGGAGCCTTGTCATCCCATGGACCGTTGGGAGGGCAGGAGGGTGCTATCCAGTTGTTCCCAGTATTGGCCCTGTTGGCGAGAGCGGTAGAGCCGATCGGGGGCAGGGTACCGGTAGTGGTGTCTTTGCCGTCCGCTGATCACTGGCCCTGCAGCTGGTATGCTCCCTCTGTGTGTCGGCACACTCCCTGGGGCATCACATTGGTCTCCGAGGGGCAGGCTACATCATCGCTGGACCTGGGTGCTGACAGCCTTGGTTTTGTCGGCATGCATGTAAATCTCACGTCATCTCTTCGTTTACTCTGACAATACATTGGTTCTGACCGCAATCGCCCGACTCATCATGATTAGTTACATTTACAAACTTGAAATTGTCAGTTACATCTTTTACATATGTATCACCATCATCGCTGTATTAAGAGTGGAACTGTCCCTTTAATTGTAATGTGTTACCGGTCTCCTTTAAGAGGGTCTTGAAATCTTTACCCCAATACGGTTCGCCTCTCGGCATCACGTGTTGCTCCCTTGTGATCTGGCTGTCGTCATCTTGACTTCAGGCGCTTCACCTCGTGGTTCGGACACCATCTTCTTTCTCTCCATAAGGTAGGCTGCGGTGCTCCTTTTCTCCCGAGGTTCTGCCACGGAAGCTGGGAAGTTATCTTCTACGTGAATGTTCTTCCTCTGGAGTCCTGCCACCGGAGCGTGGAAGGTGAGGTCAGGTCGGTTGGGTTGGATCATCTCGCCGTTTGGTTGAGCCGTCTGTGTCGTCGCCTCACGTCGAGTTGAGCGGTTGGTTTTTCAGGTGTTGTGCTGGATCCAATTTGGGGCCGCGGAGGACGTCGATTGCTGGAGGTTGAAGCTTTTCCCAGCTCCAAGTGATCTTTTTCATCCACCTTCTTCCTAATAGATTTGGACCATCCCCAGCAACGATCGACAAAGGTAACCTGTGCATCGCGCCGCCATGGGACACCTGGACATCCACGCTGCCAACCACTGGGATGTATCGTTTGTGAAGTTGAGCAGTTTCACTTCGATCGGGATCATTTTAGAGCGTTCGATCTGATTGTCCCAGAGTTTTTCAAAGGCCGCCTGATTCATCAGTGACTGGCTCGCCCCTGTGTCCACCTCCATCGTGACTGGATCATAGTTGATTTCAACTTCCTTTTTCAACGGGGAACTCTCGGTGGTGCAGGTAAACACTCCGTACACCTCATTGTCGCTGGACTCCGGATGATCGGCGAACTCTTCATCGACTCGTTGAGTAGGATTTCTCTTCCATATTCGCTGGAGGTAGCCCTTCATGTTTCAGACTTTGCATGTGTAGTCTTTATAGCTGCACTGGTGGGCCCTGTGATTTCCTCTTCAGCGCCAGCATGTGGTTGGCCGGTTGGCCCAATGTGGTGGACTCAGGATTTTGGGACTCCGGGCTCTGTTCTCTATTCCCTGAAAGAGACTGCTAGCAGCAGCCCTTCCTCTAAAAGGCACCCGTCTGTTCACAGTACTTGCCGGGTTAGAGTCCTGGTCGTGAGACATCCACTTGGAGATGCATGTACTCCAGTTGCTGAGCGACTGTCGAATTTTAATAACTTTTTGTACAACTGGATCAGCAGAAAAACAGGATATTCGTCCGATAATACCTAATATATAGCCCAAAGTACAAGAGTAAGGAAGTCTTGCTACAATTGTAAGGGCCCTGGTGAGACCACACCTGGAGTACTGCGCACAGTTTTGGTCTCCTGATCTGAGGAAGAATACACTTGCCTGCGAGGTGGTACAACGGAAGTTCACGAGATTGATTCCTGGGATGAGAGGACTGTCTTATGGTGAGAGGTTGTGTAGAATACGCCGATACACTCTGGAGTTTAGAAGAATGAGAGGTGATCTCATTGAAACGTGTAATATTCTGAAGGAGATTGACAGGGTAGATGTTGCGAAGCCTGGCGAGCCCAGTCGGTAGAGCATGAGACACTTACTTGCAGGGTCGTGAGATAGAGCCCCAACGTTGGGCGATTACATTTCCTTAAACTTTTTTGTTGCTTTCAGAGGAAAACTTCATTAATGAACCCATGTTCTTCTTTTCCAAAATGAAATAAATGCGAAATGAGGGACATGTAAGGAGCGCCTGAGATCGCTCGGGCTCCTTACTGTTCGATGCTGAAGTTGCAAGTTATTACTCTGGAACGTTTCAGATCGGGCGCTTGTTCCGTGTTGCTGGAAGGCCCAATGACTGGGAAATCCTCTCTCCCGGGGTTATCCTGAGCCTGTGCTCGGTGCATGGGGAGCTTTGCCCGGGCCCGAGGTAGCTTGCATCCCAGGGATGGACAATAACCCTCTGAACTGTGGAACTTGGGAAGAGCGAATAATTAATGAGTTGTTTGCGGGTTTCAAATGCAGCTTAGAGCTGCTGGTATAAACCGATCGTGTTGTTTCACAGAACGAAAGAAATGCGAATTGAGACAGTTGAAACTTCAGTAACTGAACTTCAATAATAAATGAAACTTTAATCCTTGAAGAAGTTTTAACCCTATCTGATTTTACACACTCTGTATTTGGGGAGACTGGTTTTAAATGTTCATTGCTCGCAAAACAACGTATTCAAAACAGCTTTTCTTCAATTTTATTGCCGACAAGTTTTTGCTTGAGAAATAATGTTTCTGCCCAGGTTTGAACGAGGAAATTTTCACGTGTGAGAGAAATGTGATAACCTCTGCACGACAGAAGCTGCTGCTTCGCTCAGTGCCCAGAGAGAAGTGTTCAGCATGAAGCTGAAATATTCAATCCCTCTCTCGGCAAAAAGTTCCTTTCACCAACATTTCTGTGATCGGAACTGCACCAAACAACAATGTTCTCCTTTCAAAGTCATTAAACTCCCCAATTTCCGCGTCTGTAATTTTAAGGACAAGGACCGAAAGCACTTTGCGATCAGAAAATTGCCGGAAACCCCTGTGGTTACTGACAGGGCTTTTGATGGTTGATATCTGTACACACCTTGTGTTATGTATTTAAGCATTGGCAACCTGTATCACACGACCACCAGAGGGCCTACCTGTTAGCGTCCCAAGGTATCCCAGCATTCCTTGGGCGCACGGTATATAAGCAGGCCACCCATGAGGTACCTGCACTCTGGAGTCTTATTAAAGGAGCAAATGTCACACTTACTCATTGTTCACAGTACTCAATTTCATCCTTTATTGTGAGCTTATCAATTGTCGACGAGGCAATGAACAACCACGCAAAAATGCAAGGAACATTTGGGATCTTGGAGAAGTTCTCAGAAGTGGACGATTGCTAAGCCTTCGTGGAGAGACTGAACACAGTCCCCCAAGTGAGGTTTATCCAGGGCTTTGGATAGCTGCACACAACATCTGTCCCCTTGTGTTCCAGTTATACGAACATAAGAAATAGGAACAAGAGTCGGCCATACCGCCCCTCGAGTCTGCTCCGCCATTCAATAAGATCATGGCTGATCTGATCATTGACTCAGCTCCACTTCCCCGCCCGTTCCCCGTAACCCCATAACCCCTTATCGTTTAAGGAATTATTGATTTCTATCTTAAATATATTCAATGTCCCAGCTTCCACAGCTCTCTGAGGCAGTTAATTGCTCATCTCAGTTTTAAAAGGTTGGCCCCTTATTTTCAGATGATGCCCCCAAGTTCTAGTCTCCCCCACCAGTGGAAACATCCTCTATGCATCCACCTTGTCAAGCCCCCTCATAATCTTATACATTTAATAAGATCACCAGCTATTCTTCTGAAATTCCAATAAGTAGAGGCCCAATCTAAACAACCTTTCCTCATAAGTCAACCCCCTCATCTCCAGAATCAACCGAGTGAGCCTTCGCTGAACTGCCTCCAGAGTAAGTATATCGTAAATATGGAAAACAAAACAGCACGCAGTATTCCAGGTGTTGCCTCCCCAATACCTTGTGTAACTGAAGCAAGATTTCCCTGTTTTTATACTCCATCCCCTTTGCAATAAAGGCCAAAATTCCATTGGCCTTCCTGATCACTTGCTTGTGATCTAGTTCACTAGATATGAAGGCCAGCTTAATATTAGTCTTTTTTGATTCTTTTCTGTTGGAGATTCTCGACATCGTGGGGCAACGGTTACGGGTCGAGCTCCTGCTCAGGAGGCTGTGTGTTCAAATCAGTTAATTTAGCTGTTGTTCTTCCAGAATTGATATTGTGTTTGCTGTTTCACAGTAACCAGACATTGCATTAAAACCTCTCTCACTGTTTCCCCAGGGGCACGTTCATGTTACAATAAACATTCTGAATCAGATGCCTGAAGTACAGTGTGTAAAATGGGATATGGTTTAACATTTAACATGCAAAGCACAGAACCAATTATTCAATTATCGACTCTCCCTCAGTTAGCACTGTGCAAAAGAAGCTGATCGGTTCATTAATGAAGTTTGCCCGAGAAAGCGACATAAAATTTAACGATAATGATTCGCCCAACATGGGACTCAAAACCACAACCCTGAGATTAAGAGCCTCATGCTGTATCGACTGAGCGAGCTGAGATTCTGTAAATCGCATCTCCCTGTCGGCGATTGCAGCCACTCGCCTGTTGGTTTCGACCCATTTCCCGGTGTTTCCAGATCCTGTCTGTCTTCTGGCTCTGTTCAATCTGTGTGTGGCCACCTCCAGTTTGATTTTGAACGAATACCCGTGTTTGTGTACTCAGTAAAAAGAGAAAATGCTGGAAACACTCAGCACGTCGGGCAGCATCTGTGGAGGTGGGGAAGTGGGAATAAACTATGGGTTTGCTTGTGGCTTTGATCTGTTGCTGCGAAGTGAGTCAGCGCTGCAGGATGCGTTTTTTCGAGGTGCAAGCAGAGGTTTCCGTCGTGTAGCGGTTATCACGTTCGCTGCACATGTGAAATATCCCCGGTGTGAGCATGGAGAGAAACGTTGTTTGGGAATATTTCTCTGTGGAATAATCTTTTAAATGTCGGGCCAGGTTCCTTGCATCATGAGCGATGAACATTTTAACTCACTCTCCTCAAATACAGTGTGTGTAAAATCAGATAGGGGATAAAACTTCAGCAATGGTTCAAGTTCCTTAACTCATTAAAGTTCAGTTATTGATGTTTCATCAATTCATTGCATAAACATAATTGAGGTGTGTGAGAGGATTAATAATGGGCTTTAATCGTTAATGAGAATATTACTTTATGTTATTGACCAAGGTTACACACTCTCCTGCTTGTGAAAGAGTTGAGTCGCGTGTGGGGTAATTGGGGCCCATCTTTCTACATTACAAGAGTCCATCGGTGCTTCATTGCCTTTAAATCACTTGGGAATATCCTGAGTTGTTGAAAGGCCACGTAAAAGTGCAAGTCATTCCTTGCAAAAGTTCTTACCGCAAGTTCAAACTTCGCCGGCAAATGGAGGCTCACCCAGAATTTGTTCTGACACCATGACAAAGTCCTTAAAAGTGGGATTCAGCAGGTCAGCTGCTCGCTTAACATTTCCGTCTGACCTGGTGCTGCAAGTGGAGATGTGTCCGCAGTGTAGCGTTTAACACGTTCGCCTCACACACGGGAATGCTCACCGGCTGGAAATATTTTGTTAAAACTTTCTCCTCATGCATGTTCAGGGGCGAAATTGTTCTCCAGTGAAAGGACATAAAATCCTAAGAACTTAAGAATTAGGAACAGGAATCGGCCTTTCCGCCCACTTTAAATTTTTCAAAGTGATTACACCCGGGGACCTTTGGAGTGTTTGGGGAACATGATAACCGCTACACTACAGACACACGGTGATAGATGTTGTCTTAGGAACATAACCAGAGCTCGAACCAACACAGCTGGCCGATACTTCAGGAGCTGGTTTTACGAGAATAGAATGATGGTGCTATATTTAGGAAGACTGTGAGAGTGGCAGGAATTGATCTCGTGTTTCCTAGACTTTATAGACAGGAACATAGGAAAAGGAGGAGGCCATTTGGCAGCGAGTGGTTAGGATCCGGAATGCGCTGCCTGAAAGGGTGGCGGACGCAGAATTAATCTTATCTTTCAAGATGGATTTGGATAAGTATCTGAAGGAAAAGTATCTCAGGGGTATGGGTAAAGGCCGGAGGAGTGGGACTAGCTGTGAGTCGGCACGGGCTCGACAGGCCGAACGGCCTACTTCTGTGCTATATACGTTCCATGATTCTATATTATGTGTAAACTTGTTGTGGATGAACAATCGGAGGCGAGCTTCGTCTCCTGGTAAAAACACCTATGCTGTCTGACCAGCTGAGATTTCCCGCAATTCTATTTTCATTTGTTATTTATAGATTGAGTCGGAACGACTAGAGCTTTCTGATACAGAAGATTCGGGGGGCATGGAAATTTGGGAGTTTAACGACTTTGAAAGGAAGATTTCTGACTTGTGCAGCTTCAGTCAGAGAAATGTTTGTGAAAAGATTTGTTCACAGAAACGGATTTAGAATTATACCTTCTGGCTTAACACTTCTCTCTGGGCATGGAATTAAGCAGTGGTTTCTGTAGTGTAGCGGTTATCACATTCATTTCACATACGACCAGTCCCCAGTTCGATCCTGGATGCAAGCATCATTTTATAATATATTTGCTGTGAAATAAATTGAACGTAACTACCCCAGGTTCCTTGTTTTATGAGCAATGAACATTTTAAACCAATCTCATTAAATATAGAGTGTGTTCAGTCAATTCGGGTGTAAAATGTCATCTATGATTAAAGCTTCTGAAATTATTACAGTTCAGTTTTTGAAATATAGACTGTAAGTCTGCAAAACAATCCGGGTGGGAATATTGGCCCAAAAATTCCAGTTCGAGTCTTCCCGCGGGCAATTCCCTTCCAAACGCAGATGTTTTACGAATCTACCTGGTGCTCTGGGAGGCACCGTGGATTCCGCGGGGGAGGCCTTCCCTTCTCGCGCTGCGATGCGCGCTCTCGTCCGGAGGGATCCCACGTGTGAATGCTCAGCCAATCAGATACGTATTTCAAAGCTTTACAATTAATAGCAATGAGATTCGCATACCTAAGAGTTCTCAGTGCTATTCATACACATACTAAGAAATAATAAAAAATAGACTTCACAGAATTAAAATTAATTGAAATTAAAGTTAATAAACGCATGAGAAAAAAACAAGATTGTTCCAATTTTTTTTAAGCTTTGTAATTCGGGTCAAAAATAAACTTACATTCGAAGGCAGAGTTTTTAACAATAAATTTTGTTTATGTTATTTTATTATATTGTGGTTATGAGTGGTGTTAAACACTGACAGCTATAAAATTACGCTATGCGCTTGCTTTTTCAGCTGCAATGTTTTTGAGGATATTTGCTGGGCACGATATGCATAAATCCCGCAATCCGGAGAAACTTTGTACGGGCCCAGGACGTTGGAATTTCCCTAAATTTACTGTGGATGAAGAATCGGATGCAAGTTTAGTCTCCTGGCAAATGCTGCCTGACCTGCAGAAATTTCCAGCGTTAGCTGTTTTTAGTTGCTATTTTTTCTCCTTGGCAAAAGGGCTCCCTTATTCCTTAATTGCTCTTTAATTCACTTCAATAAATAGTTAACTTTCAGTGAGAGAAAACGGATCCAACGGGGAGCTTTCATTTGTGAGGTCAACGTGATATCCACTACACTGCAGCCCATCAAAGGGCGAGGGACCACTGAATATAAAGAATGAGCTCACAAATATCAGGGGCAGTGCAGTCTGTTAAACGTCAAACCCTCCTTTCTTATTCAGCAGAGGCATGAACGGGAGTCAGCTGCCACAAAATTTAATTAAAGAAACAAATACAAGCAACACTTCCAAATCTTTTCACTGTAAAATTATTTCACTTTATTTCAAATACTACTGTGTTGAATCTGAAAATGAGCACCGTGGGATTTTATGTTCACCACTGATTTCCTGCATTGTTTCACATTGCAACTTAAGTTGTGAAAATACTCGCAAAACTGAGCCCCTGCTTATTTCACGTCGAGGTCACATTGCTTTTGGATAATTCCTGAATTAATATTTTTTTTGCTGTTTAATAATAACCAGACCCTTGCTCCAAGTTCTGTCTCACTGTTTCCCCGGTGTTAGGTGGAGATACGCCTGCTGCCCACAGTTATTTCATGTGACAGGACACGAAAGTTCAAAATCAACCTGCAGATATCCACATACAGCATTAAAAAGTCAGGATGGCCGAGCGGTCTCAGGTGCTGTGTTCTGTTTGCATTTTATTCTGGTAGTGTGGGTTTGAATCCCACTTCTTCATTATAGTCATTGAGCAAAACTCATTTGGCAGCACGACCAACTCCTTAAAATTGGGATTCAGCAGTTCACCTGCTCGCTTAACATTTCCATCTGACCGGATTCTGAAAGTGGAGATGTTTCCACAGTGTAGCGGTTAACACGTTCGCCTCAGACGCGAAAGCTCACCGGGTGGGAATATTTTCTGGAGCTTTCTCCCCTTACATGCTCAGGGGCGAGTTTGTTCTCCTGTGGAATGTCATAAGATCATAAACATGTAAGGATTAGGAGCAGCTAAAAATACATCTCCTCACCCCATATCTCCCGCCCCGGATTTTTCCTTTTACCAAGTATCTGATATCTGTGTCCTCCGGTTACCGACACTCCTGCCCGTGGGAACAGTTTCCCCATAATTCTGAAAACCTCTATTAAATCTCCCCTTGACTGTGATTACTGTGGTTCAATGTGGGGAATGGTCAGTTCATCCACTTTGCACCGAAGAATGATCGAGCAGGGCATGATGTAAAAACATGATGCTTGAGAAAATATTTTCTGTGAGATAGCCGATCCAGTTAATTTTAACAAAAGTTGCACCGGATTCCTGGAGTCATAGTGATGCGTCCTTACTATACAGTATAAATGCACACGAGGCCCATGCTTGAGAGAAGGTCAGTCTGTGACCTGTCCTTTATTCCTTAGCACTCAAGTGATGAATGCGGGTGCACAAGCTTCTCCTTTTATACCTGAAGGTCCTGGTTAGGATTGTCTCCCACAAGTACACCACCCTGTGGTCATTGTTCTCACAGTGGACAACTTGTCATTTTATACATGGGTTACAATGCTGGTTGAATACACGACATCATCTCCCACCCCAAAGTCTTATTGTGATTACTGGTTAAGTCTCTCTGGTGGTTTACACTCTCTTGTAGAGCGCCTGAGTTGGGGCTCCGGTTGTTGGGCGCTGGCCTGAGTGTCTGCTGTTTGCGGTGCCTTCGGCCGATCCAGACTGTCCACAGTGACTGGGCTCTCCTCCCTTTGGTTCCGGTGTTCGGTCACCTGTGGTGGAGTGAACTCTATATCGTGTTCTTCCTCTGCTTCTTTTATGGGGTTGCTGAACCTCCTTTTTGTTTGATCCACGTATTTGCGGCAGATTGGTCAATTTAACTACCAGAATCCTATTTCCCTCTTTGGCAATCACAGTGCCTGCGAGCCATTTAGGCCCTGCAGCTAGTTGTGAACAAAAACAGGGTAATTTACTTCGCGGCCTCGCATTCCTGTCATGGTAGTTATATTGTGACTGGCGCCTGCTCTCAACAATGTCTTTCATGGTGGAGTGTATAAGGGATAACCGGGTTTTGAACGCCTTTTCATTCGCAGCTCTGCGGGTGGAGCCCCTGTGAGCGATTGTGGTCGGGATCTATTGGCCAACAGGAAGCGTGATAATTGGCTTTGTAGGGAACCCCCTTGGATTCTGAGCGTCCCCTGTTTGATTATCTGCAATTTTCGTTCTACCTGGCTGTTTGAGGCGGGCTTGAACGGTGCCGCTCTGACATGGTTAATTCCATTGCCTACCATGATGTCCTGGAATTCAGTGCTTGTGAATCACGGGCCATTGTCGCTGACCAAGATGTCGAGTAGACCGTGGGCGGTGAACATTGCTCGTAGCCTTTCTACCATGGAAGAAGATGTGCTTGAATTGAAAATGTCACACTCGATCCATTTGGAGTAGGCGTCTACTACAACCAAATACATTTTTCCTATGAAAGGACCTGCATAGTCCACATGGATGCGTGACCAAATCTTTGCGGGCCATGGCCAGGGGCTAAGCGGGGCTTCCCTTGGCGCATTGCACAGCTGGGCACACGTGTTGCACCTGCGAACACAAAGTTCCAGATCTACATCTATCCCTGGCCACCAAAAATGTGACCTGGCAATTGCCTTCATCATGACAATGCCCGGATGCTCATTGTGGAGTTCTCTGATGAACAGCTCTCTGCCCATCTGGGGCATGACAACGCGGTTTCCCCACAGTAGGAAATCACCCTAATCGAAAGTTCATCCCTGCATCTGTGAAATGATTTAAATTCCTCACGGCATGCCCTGTACGTGGCTGCCCAGTCCCCATTCAGGACACATTTTTGACTAGGGACAATAGCTTGCCTTTATTTGTCCAGACTTTTATCTGACGGGCTGTTACGGGTGAGCCTTCGCTTCCGAAAGCATCAACAGCCATGGCCATCTCAGAAGTATGCTCGGTAGCCCCCTCAGTGGTGGCTAGTGGGAGCCTGCTGAGTGCATCATCGCAGTTTTCGCTGCCCGGTTGTGCCGAATTGAATAGTCATCGGCTGCTAACGTGAGTGCCCACCTCTGGATGCGGGCCGATGCGTTTGCACTTATGGCCTTGTTGTCGACGAAAAGGGACTTTAGGGATCTGGAGGCAGAAGCTAACAGTTGTAACTGACCCTTGGCAGTGACGTGTTGCAACACACACACGACAGCATCGGACGACCATTCGCACGTTAACACAAGTTTCTTACATGGGTCAGATTGCGTTCACAGATTGTTGGAACATAACAAATTGTGTGCTCTATTAAAAGCCCTTTCCTGGCTGTCCCCCCATACCCATTCGCAAGCTTTGCGTAGGAGCACGTGTAGAGGCTCGAGCAGCGTGCTCAATTTGGAAAGAATGTTACCAAATAGTTCGGGAGCCCCTGGGTCAAAGGCAGCTCCGTCGTGTTACGGGGTCTGGATGCTCTCTGGATCGCTTCCGTCTTGGACACAGTAGGGCTGATCCTGTCCACTCCTACCCTCATCACCAGGAATTCTACCTCTGGAGATGGGAAGGCGCACTTCACCTTGTTCAGTCGCAGCCCTACCCGGTCCAGTCTGCGTAGCACCTCCTCCAGATTATTGAGCTGTTCTTCAGTATCGTAACCCGTGATGAGGATGTTGTCCTGAAAAACCACGGTCCCTGGAATCGACTTGAGGAGGCTTTCCATATTTCGTTGGAAAAGCGCGGCGGCCGAGCGAATCCCGAACGAACATCTGTTGCACTCAAACAACCCCTTGTGCGTCGTGATGGTGGTCAGCTTCTTCAACTCACTCACCAGCTCGTGGATCATGTAAGCTGAGCTCAGATCCAATTTTGAGAAATGTTTGCCACCGGATAGCGTCGCAAAGAGGTCCTGCGCTCTCGGTAGAGGCTCCTGGTCATGGAGTGACACCCGATTGATGGTGGCCTTCTAATCACCATATATCCTGACCGACCTATCCGCCTTGGGCACCTGTACAATCGGCTCGTCCAGTCACTGAATTCGACTGGGAAGATGAAGCCTTCCCTCAGCAGGCAGTTCAATTCACCTTCTATCTTTTCTCGCATCACGTACGGCACCCCTCGGGCATTGTGCTGTACTGGCCTGGCTTCCGGGTTTATGTGAATCACTACCTTAGCCCCCATGAAAGAGCCAATGCCGGGTTGAAATAATGAGTCAAATTTGTGCAGGATCTGTGAGCATGATACTCGCTACACAGAGGAAATAACATTTACATCGCCCCATTTCCAGTTTATGACAGCAAGCCAAATCCTCCCCAGTAGTGCTGGACCGTCCCCCGGGACAACGCAGAGTGGCAACCTGTTCTCCGAATCTTTGTGGGTCACGACTACCGTGGAGCTGCCTAGCACCGGAATATTCTCCTTGGTGTATGTCCGTAGCTGTGCGTCAAACGGTGATAATTTTGGCCTTACTAGCCTTGGACGCCCACAACTTTTCAAACTATTTGATACCCATCAGGGACTGGCTGGCCCCCGTGTCTAGCTCCGTTGATACTGGGATGCCACAGAGGAGCACTTTTATCATAATCGGTGGCGTTCTGGTGTAAGAACTGTATACGTGCTCCACATGAACTTACTGAACTTCAGCTTCCAGCGATTTCCCCCAGCGTACATTTCTGCAATTTCTGTAGGTATTTCGCTCATCTCTGCAAACTCCGGCTGAGTTTGTGCCTCCATGCCTCCAACATGAGCTGTTGTGGGAAATAAAAATGTCCCTTGATAGTCAATCGTCCCTGACTACCTCTGTGATTATCCTTGAGTGTTCCATTAACAGGTCTTGATGGCACAATTACTGGCCACATTGTCCCTTGCAATGGTGTGAATCACCGTTCTGCTTGCCATTATCTCTGTCGAACTCCCCCTCTGAGTTCGACTACATGTTGGGGCATGCCCGATTGCCCTTGTCTGCCTGGAGAACTGTGTGCCGCTTTAACAATGTTGATTCTCTGTCCCAACCATTAATTAACACATTACCTCTCGTCTGTTCTGCTAGTGGCCATGCTGCGTGGTTTAAATCCCAGTTTATCGTCGCCATTTATACGTCCTTACTGTACAGAATAAATGCACACGAGGCCCATGCTTGAGAGAAGGTCAGTCTGTGGCCTGTCCTTTATTCCTCAGCACTCAAGTGATGAAAGTGGGTGGAGCTTCCCCTTTTATACCTGAAGGTCCAGGTGAGGAGTGTCTCCCACAAGTTCACCACCTAGTGGTCATTGTTCTCACAGTGTACAACTTGTCAGTTTCACATGGGTTACAATGCTGGTTGAATACATGAAATCACCTCCCACCCTAAAGATTTATTGGGATCACAGGTTGAGTCTCTTTGGTGGTTTACGCTCTCTTGTAGAGCGCATGAGTTGGGGTTCCGGTTGTTGGGCGCTGTCCTAAGTTTCTGATGTTTGCGTTGCCTCAGGCCTATTCGGATTGCCCACAGTGACTGGGCTCTCCTCCCTTTGGTTTCGGTTTTCGGTCTACTGTGCTGGAGTGAACTCAATATCGTGTTCTTCCTCTGCTTCGTCTATGGGGTTGCTGAACCTCCTTTTTGTTTGATCCACGTGTTTGGGGCAGATTTGTCCATTGGTAACTTAAACTACCAGAATCCTATTTCCCTCTTTGGCACTCACAGTGCCTGCGAGCCATTTAGGCCCTGGAGTGTAGTTTTTGACAAAAACAGGGTCGTTTACACCTATACATCACGCCCCACAAGTTCACTACCTAGTGGCCATTGTTCTCACAATGTACAACTGAGGTCAGATTATATATGGGTGACAATGTTGGTTGAATACATAACAATAAGCACTTAAAACTTTAAACCATTCTCCTAAAATTCAGTGTATAAACGAGATAGGGATAAATGTTCATCATATTTCAAGTGAATATCAATGATTGAAACTAGTAAAAGATCCTCTCGGAATAAGTGATCAAAGTATGGTTGAATTCGTAATAGAGATTGAGAGTGAGGAAGTAGTGTCTCAACGAGCTTACTATGCTTTAACAAAGGGGACAACAGTGGAATGAGGGCAGACTTGGCAAAAGTAGACTGGAAACACAGACTAAACGGAGGCACAATTGAGGAACAGTGGAGGACTTTTAAGGAGCTCTTTTATAGTGCTCAATAAAAATATATTCCAGTGAAAAAGAAGGGCGGTAAGAGAAGGGATAGCCAGCCGTGGATAACCAAGGAAATAAAGGTGAGTATCAATTTAAAAACTAATGCGTATAAGGTGGCCAAGGTTAGTGGGAAAATAGAAGATTGGGAAAATTTTAAACGACAGAAAAGAAAGACGAAGGAAGTAATAAAGAAAGGAAAGATAGATTACTAAGGAAAACTTGCGCAAAGCATAAAAACGGATAGTAAAAGCTTTTACCGACATATAAAACGGAAAAGAGTGACTAAAGTAAATGTTGGTCCCTTAGAAGATGAGAAGGGGGATTTAATAATGGGAAAAGTGGAAATGGCGGAGACCTTAATCATTATTTTGCTTCGGTCTTCACAATGGAAGACACAGAAACCATGCCAGTAATTGCTGGTCACATGAATGTGGAAAGGGAGGACCTTGCGACAATCACTATCACTAGGGGGTAGTGCTGTAGAGGCTAATGGGACTCAAGGTAGACAAGTCCCCTTGTCATGAAGAAATGCATCCCAGGGTATTAAAAGAGATGGCGGAAGTTATAGCAGATGCATTAGTTATAATCTATGAAAATTCTCTGGATTCTTGGGAGCTACCAGCGGATAGGAAAGCAGCTAATGTAACGCCTCTGTTTAAAAAAGGGGGCAGATAAAAGGCAGGTAACTATAGGCCGGTTAGTTTAACATCTGCAGTAGGGAAAATGCTTGAAACTATCATGAAGGTAGAAATAGCGGGACATCTGGATAGAAATAGTGCAAATAAGCAGATGCAGCATAGATTCATAAAGGGGAAATCATGCTTAACTAATTTACTGGAATTCTTTGAGGATATAACTAGCATGGTGGATAGAGGTGTACCGATGGATGTGGTGTATTTAGATTTTCATAAAGGCATTCGATAAGGTACCACACAAAAGGTGACAGCAGAAGATCAAGGTACGCGGAGTCAGTGGAAATGTATTAGCATGGATAGAGAATTGGCTGGCGAACAGAAAGCAGAGAGTCGGGGTAAATGGATCCTTTTCGAGTTGGCTATCGGTTGTTATTGGTGTGCTACAGGGATCGGTGCTGGGACCACAATTGTTTACAATATGAATAGATGACCTGGAAGAGGGGACAGAGTGTAGTTTAACAAAATTTGCAGATGACACAAAGATTAGTGGGAAAGCAGGTTGCGTAGAAGACACAGAGAGGCTGCAAAGAGATTTAGATACGTTAAGTGAATGGGCTAAGGTTTGGCAGATGGAATACAATGTCGGAAAGTGTGAGGTCATCCACCTTGTGGAAAAAAACAGTAAAAGCGAATATTATTTGAATGGGGAGAGATTGCAACATGCTGTGGTGCAGAGGAACCTGGGGGTCCTTGTGCATGAAACTCTTTTGGGGTGCTTGTGCATGAAACTCTTTTTGAGTTTATCTGCAAAACAAAAAACATTAAACCGTGCCACCCGCCCTGGATGACACAGCAGACATTTACAAGGCCCTTTTTTTCCCCCTTTTTTTTTGTGTTTTCTTCTTCTCTTTTTTGGTTTTCTTTTGGGCGCTAAAATGAAATTTTTCCAAGTACCCCCTATAAAGGGGGAGGGTGACATTAAAAGCACCGGCAATTAAAACAAATTAAACTTTAAAACGTAAAATCAAATTAAAATTTGGTTGCCGGGCGTGATGATGTCCTTGTGCATGAATCCCAAAAAGTTAGTTTGCAGGTGCAGCAGATAATCAGGAAGGTTAATGGAATATTGGCTTCATTGCGAGAGGGATGGTGTACAAAAGCAGGGAGGACTTGCTGCAACTGTACACGGTATTGGTGAGGTCGCACCTGGAGTACTGCGTGCAGTTTTGTTCACCTTACTTAAGGAAGGATATATTAGCTTTGGAGTGGGTACAGAGACGATTCACTAAGCTGATTCCGGAGATGAGGGGGTTACCTTATGATGATAGATTGAGTAAACTGGGTCTTTACTCGTTGGAGTTCAGAAGGATGAGGGGTGATCTTGTAGAAACATTTAAAATAATGAATGGTATAGACAAGATAGAGGCGGAGAGGTTATTTCCACTGGTCGGGGAGTCTAGAACTAGGGGGCACAGCCTCAAAATACGGGGGAGCCAATTTAAAATCGAATTGAGAAGGAATTTCTTCTCCCAGAGTGTTGTGAATCTGTGGAATTCTCTGCCCAAGGAAGCAGTTGAGACTAGCTCATTGAATGTACTCAAGTCACAGATAGATAGATGTTTAACCAATAAGGTAATTAAGGGTTCTGGGGAGCGGGAGGATAAGTGGAGCTGAGTCTGCGGCCAGATCAGCCATGATCTTGTTGAATGGCGGAGCAGGCTCGAGGGGCTAGATGACCTACTCCTGTTCCTCATTCTTATGTTCTTATTTACCACTGTCCCTCAGTAACCATATTATCATTTATTTAATTCAGCAAAAGAAAGTTATCGGTTCATTGATCGTGATTAAATGAATTCATTTTTTCACATTAGCTGAATGTTGACAATTATATAGGGCTATTAGTTTGAAAACTGTGTTGTAAATATTGTCTCCTTGACCAAGAATCGAACCTGCGTTGCGGTGGGACAAGGGGTGGATTCAGTGAATCATTTGAATGTGATCTCAAGTGGCATGAATTTCAGATCACGTTTGCTGTTGTGTATATAGGCACATTTAGTAAAGACTCCACGAGGCAGGGTATGATACTTAAACTGTGTCGACCTGTAGTCCTTTATTTGAAGCTCCTCGAGTGAGGACACCAAGCTGTGAGCTCCTTTCTATAGTGGGTAGCAGGTAATCTTTCGGTCTTAAGCAGCAGCATCCTCTGGTGTCAGCAAGGTCTGTGCAGTGTAAGAGTCCATTCAGTGTTGCATAGCAGTGTTTCAGACATCACATAGTAAACAGGCATGCATACACAACAGTTACAATCTGTTTCGGTGTGAATCAAGTGAACTGAAAAAGACAATAATGTCATGAACTGTAACGATGCAGCAATAAAACGGTACATCGGTCCTTGGTTGTCGAGTGGTAATGATTCTATGCTCTCAACGTTTTGTCCTGGGTTCAATTACCACTCTGGGAAGTTGTACTTTTAATTCAAAACCTTATTAAAAAAAGAGTCCATTTACTTTACAGATCTATCTGCAAATCATGTAAAAAAAATAAGAATCATTGACTTGAACATCATTAATGAATACATAAATTATTTTGTAAATCTTTAACCATTTATTTTGCCATGAGCATGTGAGGAACTTTGATCCCGATCTCATTGGGTTTAATTTTGGTACAAATGACGAACCGGGGGCTGTGTTTGGGAAATATTTACGTCGTGCAGCGGTTATCATGTTCACCTCCCACACGAAATGTCCCCGGTTTGAGCCTGCGCGCGTGCTTTATTTTAGAATATATTTGCTGTGAAATGCATTGAACAAAATTCGCCCAAGGTTCCTTGTCTTATGAGCATAGAACATTTTAAATCAATCTCCGACAATACAGGGTGAGTAAAGTCTGCTTTATAGATTGAGTCGGCACAACTCGATCTTTCTGATCCAGAAGATTCTGGGGGCGTATTAATTTGGGCTTTTGACGATTTTGAAAGGAACATTTTTGACTTGTGCAGCTTTGGTCAGAGAAATGTTTGTGAAAAGATTTTTTCACAGAAAGGGATTCAGAATTACACCTTCTGGTTTAACACTTCTATCTGGGCAATAACTTCAACCGCGGTTTCTGTAGTGTTGTGGTCATCACCTTTGTTTCAAGCACGAAACGTCCCCGGTTCGAGCCCTAGCTAAGCCATCATTTTAGAATATATTTGCTGTGAAATAAAGTGAACAAAAGTACTCCAGGTTCCTTGTCTTCTGAGCAGTGAACATTTTAATTTCATAAAATACAGAGTGTGTTAAGTCAGATAGGGTGTAAAATATCGACTACGATTAAAGCTCTGAAATTATTACAGTTCAGTTATTGAAGTATCGACTGTAAGTCTGCAATACAATCCGGGTGGGAATATTGGCCCAAAAATTCCTGTTGGAGGCTTCCTGCGGGCAATTCCTTTCCGATCGGAGATGTTTTAATCACCCCACCTCCCACAGAGTTTAATTAATTTCATGTAATTATTCGAAAAACTCGGATTCCATCTGTGAACGCCAAGCCACTAAACAAGCAAGATACACATTAAATAATTTAAATCCAGACTTAATATTTTCTTTGCTGTTTCACAATAACCAGAGCTATGCTCCAAAATCTGTCTCACCGTTTCCCAGGTGTCAGTCAGATAAGCACATGGGACTGAATCAGTGACTTTGCTTTTTCGACCTGTCTTCTGAAGCGCCGCACGGTCCCACTCCGATAGGCAATGAGATGTTGGGACGTTACTGTTTCCAGGCTGTGGGTGGCCACCCCGAGCACAGTAGAGGGGTTTCTGCATTAGTTCTCGGTGGGACAGTATTTCCCCTTCTCTCTTCCTCTTGTCTGTATCCCTTTGCTTTGTTTTCTGTTTTTATTCCCCCGGCCTCATTTTATGTGTTTAAAAGGGAACAAAAGATGAAGTGGGCGACACTCTGGAACAATTTCTCTCACCCAAATATATCTATTTCGTGAAGTGAAATAAAGAGCAATTAAAGAATAAGGGAGAAACCACTGTCGCCCTTTTGACAGGAGAATAAATTCGCCAATGGCTGTTCATCCGCAGCAAGTTTAAACATAATCTTCCTGCACGGAGTCCTTCCCCACGGACAGCAAACGTGATAACAGCTTCACTGCGGAAACCGCTCTGACCAGAAGTACAGCAGAGCGCAGCTGACCAGTGATTGCCTTCTGTGCTGATCGGGAATTTGTTGGCTCACCTTAAACAATTTCTGTCCCTCACTGACAGCTGTTAATCCTTCTCCTCCACTGCCCTTGACAAAAACATGTCATTGATCCCCACCCACCAACCCACATCCCCATCGTGTTATCTCTCCCCGCAGTTCGTGTACTCAGTCAGTCTGTAAAACTAAAGGAGAAAAAGTTTTCCGCAAAGGGCAGGGGAAGGAATAGAGTATGTAACCTCGGTTTAATTGTTTGTGAAAGGCTACCCATCCTGTTGTGTATTTCCAGCAGTTTCCTACTTTCACAGTTGGAGATACCGGGGCTGGCCCATGTTCCTAAAATACAATGAGGTAGGGATAAAAGTTCCTCATGTACTCAGGGCAAATTAAATGATTGAAGTTCTACAATGGATTAATTAATGATGTTTAAATTAATGAATCTTTTTTTTCCACATGAGATGCATGTAACTCTTTCTTATAAAGTTTTAATTTTGATGGAAGTGCAATTTTCCTTGCCGAAAATCGACCCAGGGCCGCTGTGGTGAGAGCGCCGAATCCTAATCACTGGACCACAATGGAACGATGCATGGCTTCATCGCTGCATCGTAATGCTTCATGTCATTTTTGTCCTTTTCAATCCACTTGTTTCACACCGAAACAAATTGTTACCATGATCTCAATTTAATGCCACGTGATTCTTTGAAATCAATTTTAAATAATTGGGTAAAACCAGTCCTTATACCACCAAAACACAGCTTCGATTCCAGGTCAGGGCGATAACTTTTGTAACATTTACATTCAAAACCTTATAAAATTGATGAAATGCAGCTAATATAAATCATTTTACCACCGTTAAATAACCGATAACCTTTTTCAGGATGAAATAAATAATAATATAGTTACTGAGGGACAGTTGTATCTTTAATGATTCATTTTCTCTTTACATGTGATGAACTTTTATCCCGAACTCATTTACATGCTGTATGAGAAATTGGAAGTATTCATGACCCAGTTGTAAAATCATTGATTGTGCGTGTATCTATTCTTGATAGGAAGAGCACTTTAGACCGAAGTTCCTTTTCGATATATGTATCAATAGAATCAATTTTCACCTGTTCGTTTAAACCCAATAACATAATTTATTTTGAGTGGGCTGGATGGAGTAACATGATCCATGTAAGAAATTGTTATCGTTTTACTTGAGCTGAATGCTCATAAAAGTATTGGAGTGGGAACTCACTGGATAACAGCAAAGCTGGCAATGTTAGCGGAATGTATTCGTGCAGCGAAAATGCACAATGACAACCCGGATATGTGCGGCACCGAATTCTCAGGGGATAAACAATTAAAGGCTCCGCCCGAAGACGGGCTTGAATAACCCACATTTCAGTTACCAGCCGAATGTACTAAACCATTGCGCAACTGAGATTGACAAAGGTGCATCGACTCACTGCAAGTCATCCAAAACCAGTGTGCCAGTCAGTTAATGCTTCAGATTGCTCCGACCGGGATGGAACTTGTCCGCTCTCAGTTGTACTTTTCCCAAATAAAGAGTTGGACATTCATTTTGGATGTGTGGAAGCACTCTGGTCCCGAACACTGCAGACACTTCCATGTCACCGCCAAGCAGCTCTCCCAAAGGATCGACTTTCCAGCCTTCCGGTGCCTTGTCTGTGAAGAAGTATGTTTCAAAAGTTTTGGCATATTTGGTACTTTGATGTAATGGTGAGCATTCATGACTTTAACTCTAGCGCTCTGAGTTCCAATCTCGGCGGAACTGAAATTCTTGTTTTCCCAGCTGCTGAAAATTTGGGACAAACATGTGAAAGACACCTGGTGCTGGTGGGCAGTGTTGTTGCCTTTTTCATTGATGCTTGATCTACAAATCCAGTTGTCAAATTCTGTGCTCAACCGTCAGTTATCTGCTACAAATCTGCGGAGGAGAAACCAGTTTGTTGTCGAATGATGCCTTTCCCTGCACAATGTGTGCTGAGATTATCTGTGCAATATGCATTCCGCAGGATGAATAAAAGCAATGCTTTTTGAAATGCAGGCACTGCATGTTTTGCACTCGACAAAACGTTGCATTTTCTTTTCATTAATTTTACATTAATGCATTGCAATGCCAACGCACTTTTTACGTTTCCAGATCGATAATAAGCAGAGCATAAAGAAGAGATCGCAAAGTTTCTGTTTAAAGAATGGACTCAGTCGACAATATTTTGTGGATTTTATTTTTCTGAGGCTATTTTCCCTGTGCTGGGGACACCCTCCGCAGATATGTGAAAAAGCTGGTTTTGTTAAAACTCCAAAGACCGCATGGCAGTTAGCTGGGACAAAAGACCTGTTAGTTATCCATTGACAAAAGAGCTGTCAGCCAGGAAGGGGGCCACTGACAAAGCCACTCAAATCTGTAAAAGCACTTCTCACCTCCATCTCAGAAGGAGACAAATAACAATGAACCGACCAGCATATCCAGCCAAGGATGTGCCGGGTCTTTCCCAACTCAAAGTCTCAGAGAGATGCCCTGACTAAGGGCCATCAGCCCAATGCATGGGTGGGATGGCCCATCATGACTGAGTACCAGTGCTTATAAACAAAGTGGTTTTAAAGTTTGGTGGGAAATATAGAGGTAGCAAGACTCCCAGAAAGACAGGGTCCTTTCCACTTTATTTTTAGCTTGGAGCTTGGTGTGAAGTTTGGAGCTTGCAGCTTGCAGCTTGTGTCGAGAGAGAGCTCTATTTCGTTCTCGCTCTCGCACCACCGATCGATGTACCAGAGAAAGGGGCCGCAGTACCACAGAAAAAGCCACCGAGACTGAAGACCAGGCAGTGACTTCCTACAGCTGAGCTGAGCAAGGAAACCGGCTGCGTGTGGTGGTGAACATGGTCGCGAGTATCTCAAGTCGGTAACCAGATATCCCAGGCCAGCTGGGTAAGGGCTCAGGGTTTTCTCAGAAGTGAAGCTTTTCAGGGCAATTCTGGGGAGGGTAATTCATTGGAAGAGGTGGGGTTAGAATCCACCAGGGAATTACTGCGTGTTACTAGGTCTCATTTCTGTACTGTATGTATGTTGTTTGTAACCTGGATTTTATTCTCCACAGAGACAGTGATTTCGTTTAGCAATGCATGTTTTAGTCAGTGTATGCTAGACCAAATAAATATACTATGATTTATCACCGAAGCATCCCTTTCCGTGACTCATTTAATTTACACTCTGAATAATAATTCCCGGATCTAGAACTTTCGTATGGCAGGGGTGATTCAAACCGTCCATCTGGCAATTGGACGAGGAACACAATCACTTACAATATTTACGAAAGGATATACTTGCTTTGGATGCAGTTCAGAGAAGGTTCACGAGGTTGATTCTGGAGATGATGTGGATGCCTTATGAGGAAAGGTTGAGTAGGATGGGCCTCAACTCATTGGAATTCAAAAAAATGAGAGGTGATCTTATCGAAACGTATAAGGTAATGAGGGAGCTTGACAAGGTGGATGCAGAGAGGATGGTTCCACTGATAGGGAAGACTAGAGCTAGGGGTCATAATCTCAGAATAAGGGGCCGCCCATTTAAATCTGAGATGAGGAGGAATTTCTTCTCTCAGCGGGATGTAAATCTGTGTAACTCGCTGCCTAAGAAAGCTACGAAAACCACGACATTGAATATATTTAAGACAGGGATAGCTTCTTAACCGATAAGGGAATAAGGCTTATGGGGAACAGGCAGGGAGGTGGACTTGAGTCCATGTTCGGATCAGCCATAATTGTATTAAATGGCGGAGCAGGCTCGAGGGGCCATATGCCCTACTCCTTATCCTAGTTCTTAAGTTTTTATGTTCTTAATAGCGACATGCTTTTATAATGGTTGCACCTGATCTCCATGTTTGTCAAACAGTTGGCTCGTTGATCAAGGGCTATGATTCTCACTTACGGATCGTTCATTGAAATTTGTGAGGGGACCTGGAGGAGCCCTGATATTGCTCGCAAATTTTGAAATTGCACAGAACTTTTGCAAAGAAGGACTTGCATTTCTGTAGCGCCTTTCAGGAACTCATGATGCCCCAAAACGCTTTACAGCCGTTGAGTTATGTTTGAAGTGTTTAAGTGTTGGGAAAGATGTGCCCAAATCACCCCAACACGAACCTCAACTCTTTGCGAAGGAGTCCGGTGCATAAATCAGGCGTTTCAGGGACTTGGAATTTCTTTGAATAAGTTCTGTTTGTTCCTGCATTCAAACTTGAAACAGCAACTGGGCTTCCATCTCAAGGGAGCAGCGTGTATCGGTTCGCGAGTAGGTGACGAGGTTTGGTGTTGATGTGCGTCGCTTTGCGGAATTGGAGCTGAGGGTGGATTCACTCTGGAGCATCCACGATGCTGAGAATGACGTGAGTATCACGTGTAGTGAGTTGGTCTTACCGCAGGAGAATGGTCCACAGCCAGATAGGGAATGGAAGACCAGCAGGAAGAGCAGTGCAAGAAAGATAGTGCAAGGTCCCCTGTGGTCATCCCCATGCAAAACAGATACACCGCTTTGGGTACTGTTGGGGAGGATGACTCATCAGGGGAGGGCAGCAGCAGCCAAGTTCATGGCACCGTAGGTGGCACTGCTGCACAGGAGGGCAGCAAAAAGAGTGGGAGAGCGATAGTGATAGGAGATTCGATGGTGAGGGGAATAGATAGGCGTTTCTGCGGACGCAACCGAGACTCCAGGATGGTATGTTGCCTCAATGGTGCAAGGGTCAAGAATGTCTCGGAGCGGGTGCAGGACATTCTGAAATGGGAGGGAGAACAGCCAGTTGTCGTGGTGCACATTGGTACCAACGACATAGGTAAAAAAAGGGATGAGGTCCTATAAAAGAATTTAAGGAGCTAGGAGCTAAATTA
Source organism: Pristiophorus japonicus (assembly GCF_044704955.1). Classification (NCBI taxonomy): domain Eukaryota; kingdom Metazoa; phylum Chordata; class Chondrichthyes; family Pristiophoridae; genus Pristiophorus; species Pristiophorus japonicus. The sequence goes on from NW_027254201.1 coordinate 6,354,730, forward strand.
AAAAGTAGGACCTCAAAAGTAGTAATCTCGGGATTGCTACCAGTGCCTCGTGCTAGTCAGAGTAGGCATCGCAGGATAGCGCAGATGAATACATGGCTTGAGCAGTGGTGCAGCAGGGAAGGATTCAAATTGTTGGGGCATTGGAACCGGTTCTGGGGGAGGTGGGACAAGTACAAACCGGACGGTCTGCACCTGGGCATGACCGGAACCAATGTCCTAGGGGGAGTGTTTGCTAGTGCCGTTGGGGAGGAGTTAAACTAATATTGCAGGGGAATGGGAACCAATGCAGGGAGACAGAGGGAGACAAAAATGAGGCAAAAGCAAAAGATAGAAAGGAGATGAGGAAAAGTGGTTGGCAGAGAAACCCAAGGCAAAGAACAAAAAGGGCCACAGTACAACAAAATTCTAAAAGGACAAAGGGTGTTAAAAAAGCAAGCCTGAAGGCTTTGTGTCTTAATGCAAGGAGTATCCGCAATAAGGTGGATGAATTAACTGTGCAAATAAATGTTAACAAATATGATGTGACTGGGATTACAGAGACGTGGCTCCAGGATGATCAGGGCTGCTAACTCAACATCCAGGGGTATTCAACATTCAGGAAGGATAGAATAAAAGGAAAAGGAGATGGGGTAGCATTGCTGGTTAAAGAGGAGATTAATGCAATAGTTAGGAAAGACATTAGCTTGGATGATGTGGAATCTATATGGGTAGAACTGCAGAACACTAAAGGGCAAAAATCGTTAGTGGGAATTGTGTACAGACCTCGAAACATTAGTAGTGATGTTGGGGAGGACATCAAACAGGAAATTAGGAGTGCATGCAATAAAGGTGCAGCAGTTATAATGGGTGACTTTAATATGCAAATAGATTGGGCCAGCCAAACTGGAAGCAATACGATGGAGGAGGATTTCCTGGAGTGCATAAGGGATGGTTTTCTAGACCAATATGTCGTGGAACCAACTAGGGGGGAGGCCATCTTAGAGTGGGTGTTGTGTAATGAGTGAGGATTAAGAAGCAATCTCATTGTGCGAGGCCCCTTGGGGAAGAGTGACCATAAAATGGTGGAATTCTGCATTAGAATGGAGAATGAAACAGTTAATTCAGAGACCATGGACCAGAATTTAAAGAAGGTTAACTTTGAAGGTATGAGGCATGAATTGGCTAAGAAAGATTGGCTAATGATACTTAAGGTGTTGACTGTGGATGGGCAATGGCAGACATTTAGAGACCGCATGGATGAATTACGACAATTGTACATTCCTGTCTGGCGTAAAAATAAAAATGGAAGGTGGCTCACCCGTGGCTATCTAGGGAAATCAGGGATAGTATTAAAGCCAAGGAAATGGCATACAAATTGGCAAGAAATAGCGAACCTGGGGACTGGGAGAAATTTAGAACTCAGCAGAGGAGGACAAACGGTTTGTTTAGGGTGGAAAATGGAGTACGAGAAGAAGCTTGCAGGGAACATTAAGGCGGATTGCAAAAGTTTCTATAGGTATGTAAAGAGAAAAAGGTTAGTAAAGACAAACGAAGGTCCCCTGGAGTCAGAATCATGGGAAGTCATAACGGGGAACAAAGAAATGGCTGACCAATTGAACAAGTACTTTGGTTCAGTATTCACTAAGGAGGACACAAACAATCTTCCGGATATAAAAGTGGTCAGAGAGTCGAGTCAGGCGGAGGAACTGAGGAAAATCTTTATTAGTCGCGAAATTGTGTTGGGGAAATTGATGGGATTGAAGGCCGATAAATCCCCAGGGCCTGATGGACTGCATCCCAGAGGACTTAAGGAGGTGGCCTTGGAAATAGCGGATGCATTGACAGTCATTTTCCAACATTCCATTGACTCTGGATCATTTCCTATCGAGTGGAGGGTAGCCAATGTAACCCCACTTTTTAAAAAAGGAGGGAGAGAGAAAGCAGGGAATTATAGACTGGTCAGCCTGACCTCAGTAGTGGGTAAAATGATGGAATCAATTATTAAGGATGTCATAGCAGCGCATTTGGAAAATGGTGACATGATAGGTCCAAGTCAGCATGGATTTGTGAAAGGGAGATCATGCTTGACAAATCGTCTGGAATTTTTTGAGCATGTTTCCAATAAATTGGACAAAGGAGTACCAGTTGATGTGGTATATTTGGACTTTCAGAAGGCTTTCGACAAGGTCCCACTCAGGAGATTAATGTGCAAAGTTAAAGCACATGGGATTGGGGGTAGTGTTCTGACGTGGATTGAGAACTGGTTGTCAGACAGGAAGCAAAGAGTAGGAGTAAATGAGTACTTTTCGGAATGGCAGGCAGTGACTAGTGGGGTACCGCAGGGTTCTGTGCTGGGGCCCTAGTTGTTTACATATTGCATTAATGATTTAGACGAGGGGATTAAATGTAGTATCTCCAAATTTTCTGATGACACTAAGTTGGGTGGCAGTGTGTGCTGCGAGGAGGATGCTATGATGCTGCAGAGTGACTTGGATAGATTAGGTGAGTGGGCAAATGCGTGGCAGATGAAGTATAATGTGGATAAATGTGAGGTTATCCACTTTGGTGGTAAAAACAGAGAGACAGACAATTATCTGAAGGTGACAGATTAGGAAAAGGGAAGGTGCAACGCGACCTGGGTGTCATGGTACATCAGTCATTGAAGGTTGGCATGCAGGTACAGCAGGCGGTTAAGAAAGCAAATGGCATGTTGGCCTTCATAGCGAGGGGATTTGAGTACAGGGGCAGGGATGTGTTCCTACAGTTGTACAGGGCCTTGGTGAGGCCACACCTGGAGTATTGTGTACAGTTTTGGTCTCCTAACTTGAGGAAGGACATTCTTGCTATTGAGGGAGTGCAGCGAAGATTCACCAGACTGATTCCCGGGATGGTGGGACTGACCTATCAAGAAAGACTGGATCAACTGGGCTTGTATTCACTGGAGTTCAGAAGAGTGAGAGGGGCTATCATAGAAACGTTTAAAATTCTGACGGGTTTGGACAGTTTGGATGCTGGAAGAATGTTCCCAATGTTGGGGAAGTCCAGAACCAGAGGTCACAGTTTAAGGATAAGGGGTAAGCCATTTAGGACCGAGATAAGGAGAAACTTCTTCACCCAGAGAGTGGTGAACCTGTGGAATTCTCTACCACAGAAAGTAGTTGAGGCCAATTCACTAAATATATTCAAAAGGGAGTTAGATGAATTCCTTACTGCTCGGGGGATCAAGGGATATGGCGTGAAAGCAGGAAGTGGGCACTGAAGTTGCATGTTCAGCCATGAACTCATTGAATGGCGGTGCAGGCTAGTAGGGCTGAATGGCCTGCTCCTGCACCTATTTTCTATGTTTCTATGTTTCGATGTTTCCATCTTTGAAATTGCCCCAAGCAAAGAAACGGTGCATCCATCTGTCCCTCTAAGCACTTTGTTCCCTTTTAATCACAGGAATATCTGCAGTCATGAGCAAAAAAGGAATTAAAACCTACTCCCAGCTTCGGTACAATCAGAATACTTCATCACAGACAAGACACCTTTTAAGAAAGGAGGGAGAGAGAAAGCGGGTAATTATAGACCGGTTAGCCTTACATCAGCAGTGGGGAACATGTGGGAATGAATCATTAAGGATGAAATAGCAGGACATTTGGAAAGCAGTGACAGGATCGGACCGAGTCAGCATGGATTTATGAAAAGGAAATCATGCTTGACGAATCGTCTGGAATTGTTGGAGGATGCAACTAGCAGAGTGGTCAAGGGAGAACCAGTGGATGTGGTGTGTTTGGACTTTCAAAAGACTTTTGACAAAGTCCCGCACAAGAGATTGGTGTACAAAGATAACGCACAAGGTATTGGGGGTAATGGACTGATGTGGATAGAAAACTGGTTGACAGATAGGAAGCAGAGAGTCGGGATAAACGGGTCCTTTTTAGAATGGCAGGCAGTTACTAGTGGGGTGCTGCAGGGCTCAGTGCTAGGAGCCCAGCACTTTGCAAAATAACTTAACGATTTGGATGAAGGAATAGAGTTTAATATCTCCAAGTTTGCGGATGGCACTCAACTGAGTGGCAGTGTGATCTGTGAGTAGGATGCAAAGAGGCTGCAGGGTGATTGGACAGATTGTGTGAGTGGGCAAATAAATGGCAGATGCCGTATAATGTGGATAAATGTGAGGTTATCCATTTTGGGGGCAAAAACACAAAGGCAGAATATTTTCTAAAAGGCGGCAGACTCGAAAAATGGTATGTGCAACAAGCCCTGGGTGTCATGGCTCATCAGTCACTGAAAGTGGTCACACAGGTACAGCAGGCGGTAAGGAATGCAAAAGGTATGCTGGCCTTCATAGCAAGGGGATTTGAATAGGAGCAGTGAGGTCTTACTGCAGTTGCACAGGGCCTTATTGTGGCCTCACCTGGAATATTGTGTTCAGTTTTCTTCTCCTATTCTGAGGAAGGACGTTATTGCGATTGAGGGAGTGCAGCGACGGTTCACCAGACTGATTCCAGGGATGGCTGGGCTGTCATAGGAGGAGAGACTGGATCAACTGGGCCTTTAATCACTGGCGTTTAGAAGGATGAGAGGGATTCTCATAGAATCATATACGATTCTGACGGGACTGGACAGGTTAGATGCGGGGAGAATGTTCTCGATGTTGGGGAAGTCCAGAACCAGGGGACATAGTCTTAGGATAAGGGGTAAGCCATTTAGGACTGAGATGAGGTGAAACCTCTTCACTCAGAGAGTTGCTGACCTGTGGAATTCCCTGCCGCAGAGAGTTGTTGTTGCCAGTTCAGTGGATGCATTCAAGAGGGAGTTAGATATGGGCCTTGCGGTTAAGGGAATCAAATGTTATGGAGAGCAAGCAAGAAAGGGGTACTGAAGCAATGATCAGCCATGATCTTATTGCATGGCGGTGCAGGCTCGAAAGGCCGAATGGCCTTCTCATGCACCTATTTGCTATGTTTCGATGTTTCTAAGGCTGGAAGGTCGATCGCACCGGTTGCAGGAGAGCTGGTTGGCGGTGACATGGAAGTGACTGCCGTGTGCGGGACCAGACTGTTTCCACACATCCACAATGAATGTCCCAACATTTATTTGGGAAAAGTACAATTGAGAATGGACAAGATCCATCCCGGTCGGAGCAATCTGAAGCTTTAACTGACTGACACCCTGATTTGGGATGTCTTGTAACATGATGTTCCATCAGTCTCTGTGGCGCAACAGGTTAGTGTTTGAGCGTTTGGTTATTAACTGAAAGGTTGGTGGTTTGAACACACCCAGAGACGAAGCGTTTAATGTTTTTTTCCAGAGTATTCGGTGCCGCACAGTTCCAGGTTGTCATTGTGCGTTTTAGCTGCACGAATATATTCTGCAAACATTGCCAGCTGTGCTGTTATCCAGTGAGTTCGCATCCAATATTTTTATCAGCATTCAGCACAAGTAAAACGATAAAAAAAAATTTCATGGATCATGTTCCTCCATCCAGTCCGCCAGAAATAAATTATTTAATGGGTTTAAGAAGCTGGTGGAAATTGCCAGAGCTATCGTTATGGCTTTGCTCAGATTCTGAGTTTCAACAGTCAACATTTTGCGAAGGATTACCTCATGGCCAATGCCAAGCAAAAAAAGTCTCTCAGCATTTGTTCTGGGAATCCCTCAAATTTGCAATGTCCTGTGAAGCGCCTTAGTTCGGTGACATATCTGGCCACTTCCTGGCCCTCCGACCGTTGGCACGTGCAGAACCAATACCTCGCCATCAGAACGCTTTCTTTAGGATTAGCTGCTTCCGGACCAGCGTACACAATTCTTCATAGTATTTAGTTGTTGGTTTTACCGGAGCTAGAAGATTTTTCATGAGGCCATAGGTTGTTGCCCCACAGACGGTAAGGACGATCGCCCTTCATTTGGCAGCGTTCACGTTCCCTCCAACTCATTGGCCCCGAAATATTGGTCGAGTCTCTCCACGAAGGCCTCCAAATATTCCCCCTCTGAGAACTTCTCCAGGATACCAACTGTTCCTTCCACTTTCGCCCAGTTGTTCGTTGTCTTTTTGCCAATTGATACGTTTATAATAAAGGATGACACTGAGTACTGTGAACAATGAGTAAGTGTGACCTTAGCTCCTTTAATAAGACTCAAGAGTTCAGGTACCTCGTGGGTGGCCTGCTTATATAACATGCTCCCAAGGGATGCTGGGATCCCTTGGTTCTCCAAAAGGTTGGCCCTCTGGTGGTGGTGTGATACAGGTGGCCAAGGTTAAAATACATAACACAAGGTGTGTGCAGAATTCAATCATCAAAAGCCCTGTCATTAACCACAGGGGTTTCCTGCAATTTTCCGATCGCAAAGCCCTTTCAGTCCTTGTCGTTAAAATTGCAAATGCGGAAATTGGGGAGTTTAATGAATTTGAATGGAGAACATTGTTGTTTGGTGCAGTTCGGCTCAGAGAAATGTTTGCCAAGGGAACTTTTGTAGAGAGAGGGCTTGAGCATTTCAGCTTGTTGCTGAACACTTCCTGCTGGGCATTGAGTTCAGCAGCACTTTCTGTCGTGTAGCGGTTATCACATTTGTCTTCCATGCGAAACTGTCCTGGTTCGAACCCGGGCGAAAACATTACTTTTGTACCAAAAATTTGTCTGCAATTAAATTGAACAAAAGCAATCAGGGGTACATTGTTATATGAGCAATGAACATTTAAAATCAGTCTCCTCAAATACTGAGTGTGTAAGATCAGATAGGGGATAAAACTTCATCAAGGATTAAAGTTTCTCAAATTAGAATGTTCAGTTATTGAAGTTTCGACTCTCCCTGTTAGCATTTCTTTAATTATGCTAAACAACGCTATCGGTTTATACTAGCAGATGTAAACTGCATTTGAAACCCGCAAACAACTTCTTAATTATGTGCTCTTCGCCAGTTCCAGAGCTCAGAGATTATTGTCCATCCCTGGGGTGCAAGCGATCTCGGACCCGAGCCAAAGCTCCCCATGCACCGAGCGCAGGCTCAGGAAAACCCCTGGGGAGAGGATATCCCCGTCACTGGGCCTTCCTGCAACACTGAAGAAGCGCCCGGTCTGAAACTTCCCAGAATAATAAATTGTAAGTGGTACATTCATCAGTCAGGATGGCCGAGCGGTCTAAATCGCAGTCTATTCTGGAGGCGTGGGTTCCAATCCCACTCTTGATTTTCATTGTTTTTAATTAAAAACTCATTTGTTTTGACACCACTTTGAGTGCTTTGGGATATCCATCTAACTTCATAAAATTACTCCACTTCAATTGCAAACAGTGATATGAAAGTTACTTCCCAAACCGCGAAACGATCCCGGGTGGCTGTAGCGAAATGAATGCTTTTGTGAAGCATTGAAAGGCGCCCTTTAAATACCTCGAACTGCTAATGTAAAAACACGGTTATAATTTGTTGAAGTGCAAAAGAAGGCAGGCTCGTAGGGCCAAATGGCCGACTCCTGCTCCTGGTTCTTGTGTTCTTATGCAGAACACAGAACAAATGATTAAATTATCAACTCTCCCTCAGTTCGCATTTCTTTCACTGTGCAAAAGAAGATTATGGGTTCATTAATGATGTTTTCTCGTGAGAGCAACATCAAAATTTAAGGAAAATAATTTGCCCAACATGGGGCTCGAACCAAACCCTGAAATAAAAGACTCATGATCTACAGACTGAGCTAGCCGGGCTTCACAGCATCGAGCCTCTCAATCTCCTTCAGAATATTGTCCGTTTCAATGAGATCATCTCTTTCTTTCAAACTCCAGAGAGTATTGGCATATTCCATACAATCTCTCACCATAGCATAGTCCTCTCATCCCAGGAACAATCTGTTGAACCTCCGTTGTACTACCAAGGCAAGTGTATCCTTCCTCAGATAAGGAGATCAAAACTGTGCGCAGTACTCCAGATATGGTTTCAGCAGGGCCCTGTACAATTTTAGCAAGACTTCCTGACTCTTGTACTATGAGCTATGTATTAGGTACTATGGGCCGATTATCCGATTGTTCTGCTGATTCTACGGTGGTATAAAAAGTTATTAAAATTCGACAGTCGCCCAGCAAATATATTTGTATATCCTTCAGTGTGCAACACACGCGGGTGGATTAATGATGATTGAAACAATTATTCAGTATCTCACAGACTTGACTTATTTTTAAGGAAGGATAAACTTGCCTGGGAGGAGGTAGATTCCTGGGGTGAGAGGACTGTCTTAAGTTGAGAGATTGTGTAGAATGGGCCGATATTCTCTAGAGTTTAGAAGAATGAGAGGTGATTTCATTGAAACACGCAATATTCTGAAGGGAATTGACAGGGTAGATGCTGAGAGGTTGTTTCCCCCGGGCTGGAGTGTCTTGCACCAGGGGCACAGTCTCTGGTGAAGGGGTCGTCCATTTTAGGCAGAGATGAGGAGGAATTTCTTCACTCAGAGGGTTATGAATCTGTGGAATTATCTGCCCCACAGGCCTGTGGATGCTGAATCTCTGAATATATTCAAGACAGCGTTAGATATAATTTTGGCGTCTCGGGGAATCAAGGGATCGTGAGCTAGAGTGGGAAAGTGGAGTTGAGATCGACGATCAGTCATGATCTTATTGAATGAAGGAGCAGGCTTGAGGGGCCGTATGGCCTGCTACTGCTCCGATTTCTTATGTTGTTACCTGTGCTGCTCTGTGAAAGATATTTCCAATTAGTCCCATTCCCCAGCACCCTGCATGTTTATTTTTGAACTATATTTCCCTTTGGAAAGATAATATTGAATCTGCTTCCAAAACCCTGTCAGGCAGAAAAATATTCACATTAATTTTATACAGTCCCATTTTCAACAGTACTTTCCCTGCTTTGCATGTCATGAATTATTATCCCTTTTCATTTTAAACACTGCATTTTGGGCCGTTGCTTTAAAATGTTTGGTGCCTGTGACACCAGCCATTGTTAGATTTAGTCAAACACCATGCTGACTTGGAAATATATCGGTCGTTCCTTCATCGTCACTGGGTTAAACGCCGACAATTCCCTCCCTACCAGCTCTGTGGGAGCACATTCACCACACGGACTGCAGCGGTTCAAGATGTTGGCTCACTACCACCTTCTCAAGTGCAATTAGGGTTGGGCAATAAATTCTGGCCTTTCCAGCAACACCGAGATCCCGTGAACTAATATAAAAAGCACTATTTTAGGAGTCTGTTTCCAAATATTCATTGCTGACGACACCAGGAATCTGGGACAACTTTTGTCAAATTGGGATCAAATCTGGAGTGGTAATTCCTACCGTGCACAGAAAATAGAATCAGTATTGAAGATAAGTTCATATGGTGCTCATTTTCAGAATCAACGCAGTTAGATTTGAAATAAAGTGAAATAATTTTATAGTGAAAGGATTTTGAAATTAAATGTGATTTGTATTCCGGTTTATAATTAAACTTTGTGGCGTATGTCTGCCGTTCATGTCTCTGTTGAATATGGACGGAGGGGTTTGACGTTGACCAGACTGCACTGCTCCTGATATTTGTGAGCTCATCGGTTATAATGAGATGTGTTTGACCCCTCGGTCAGTGCCAACTTTAGCTCAGCCATTACTTTGTCGTACCAACTTTGTGAAAAGTTCGAATTTGTCTCAATGCAGTCGCTGTCTGGTGTTTTTGTTGTCATTTTCAATCCACTTCTTTCACACGGAAACAAATTGTAACCATGTTTTTAAATTAGCACTGCGAGATTTTTAGAAGCATCTTTAAATGCTTCACAAAATCATTCAGATCACTACAGCAATCAGGGTTCGATTCCCAGTTCGGGAAGTAATTTTGCGACCACCGTTTTTAATTGAAGTGAAGTTATTTAATTAAATTTCAGAGATGACCCAAAGCACTTCATAGTGGTGTCAAAACAAATGAGTTGGTAATTAGAAATAAGGAATGTCAGAAGTTGGATTTCAGTTTCTTGGATGGAGTATAAATTACCCTCTGTGCACTGGAACTGGGAAGGGTAAATAATGAATGAGTTGTTTCCGGGTTTGAAATGCGGCTCAGATCTGCTGGTATTAACCGATAGAATTGTTTAGCAGAATGAAAGAAATGCTAACATGATCACTGAGGGACAGTCGAAACTTCAACAACTTAATTTTAATAATTTGTGAAACTTTAATCATTGAGGAAGTTTTATTCCCTTTCTGATTTTACACACTCTGTATTTTCGGAGACTGGTTTTAAATGTTCATTGCTCATCATGACATCACAGAGGTTTACAGCACGGAAGGAGGCCATCGTCGCATGAGCAATGAACATTTAAAACCAGTTTTTGTTTCAAAAATAATGTTTCCGCCCAGGCTCGAAAGGGGAACTTTTCGTATGTGACGCAAACGTGATAACCGCTACACTACGGAAAATGTTGCTTAGCTTAATTCCCAGAGAGAAATTTTCAGCGACAAGCTGAAATACTCTCGCCCTTTTTCTGCTAAAAATTCCATTCACAAACATTTCTCTGACCAAAACAGAACAAAACAAAAATGTTCCGTTCAAATGTGCAAATTATTTTCATTAAAATTTTATTTTGCTTTCATGGGATAAAATAATTAATGAAAAGATAATCTTCTTTTGCACAATGAAAGAAATGCTAACTGAGGGAAAGTCAATATGTCAATAACTTGTTCTGTGCTCTGCATGTTTGGAATGTAGCCAAATTTACTGATGATACAAAGACAGGTGGGAAAGCAAGTTGCGAGGAGGATGCAAACAATCTGCAAAGCGTTATCGATAGGCTCAGTGGGTGGCCAGAAATTTGGCTGATGGAGTATAATGTGGGAAATATGAGGATGTCCACTGTGGTAGCAATAATAAAAAAGCAAATAATCAATTAATTGGGGTGAGTTTATGGAATGCTGCGGTGCAGAGCGACCTGCGGGTCCTTGTACATGAAACACAAAAGGTTAGTATGCAGAAACATCCTCTCTGCATCCACCTTGTCAAGCCCCCTTAAAATCTTATACGTTTTGATAAGATATCCTCTCAATCTTCTGAATTCCAATGTGTAGAGGCCCAACCTACTCAACCTTTCCTCACAAGCTAGGCCCCTCATCTCCTGAATCAACCTAATGAACCTTATCTGAACTGCCTCCAAAGCAGGTACAACCTTTCTTAAATATGGAAACCAAAACTGCACGCAGCATTCCAGTTATGGCCTCACCAATACCCTGTTTAACTGCAACAAGACGTATTTGCTTTTGTACTCCATCCCATTTGTTATAAAGGCCAAGATTCCATTGGCCTTCCTGATCACTTGCTGTACCTGCATACTAACCTTTTGTGTTTCACGCACAAGTACCCGCAGGTCCCGCTGTACTGCAGCACTTTGCAATTTTTCTCCTTTATATAATAACTTATCTTTGATTTTTTTCTGCCAAAGTGGATAAGCTTGCACTTTCCAACATTATACTCCATCTGCCAAACTTTTGCCCACTCACTTAGCCTGTCTATGTCTTTTTGCAGATTTTTTGTGTCCTCCCCTGTTCATTACATCGACATAGAATTCCAGCAAATTTGTCAAACATGATTTCCCTTTCATAAATCCATGCAGACTCTGCCTGACTGAATTCTTTTTTCCAAAAGTCGGAGGAGTAGTGACCGGAGGAGATGGGAGCAGCGACCTATAAAGGCCCAGCGGGAGTCCGGAAATCGGCGGCAGTCGGAGGAGCAGCGGCTGGACGAGCAGCGAGCAGCGAGCTCCAGCTGGTGCAGGGTCAAAAGTAAGAAACAAGTCAAAAGTAATCAAAGAGTGATGTCAAAGCCAAGAGGGTAAGTGATTGGCTCGTTGAGTGGTGAGTAGTGTTTTGTTTCTTTTTCTTTCTTCTTGTTCTTAACAGTAAGAAACCTTTGGCATTGTTGCCAAATTAAGTAATCGAATGGTTAAGTCATGGCAGGAGAGCTCGGACACATGTCATGCTCTTCCTGTGCTATGTTGGAAGTAGCGTCCATGGCGACTACATGTGCAGGAAGTGTAGCCAGCGGCAGTTCCTGACAGAGCTCATTGCGGCACTGGAGCTGCGCATGGATTCACTCTGTAGCATCTGCGATGCTGAGGATGTCGTCAATAGCACGTTTAGTGAGTTGGTCACACCTCAGGAAAAGCTTACTCATGCAGGTAGGGAAGAGGCGACCATCAGAAAGAACAGTGGAAGTAAGGTAGTGCACGAGTCACCCGCGGTCATCCCCCTGCAAAATTGGGTTCTTACGGTTGGGGGAGATGACTCCTCAGGGGAAGCCAAGTCCATAGCACCAGGGGTGGCTCTGCTGCACAGGAGGGCAGGAAAACGAGTGTGAGAGCTTTCGAGATAGTGGATTCTATTGTAATGGGAATAGATAAATATTTCTGCGGCTGCAATCGAGACTCTAGAATGGTATGTTGCCTCCCTGGTGCAAAGGTCAAGAATATCTCGGAGCTGCTGCAGCGCATTCTGGAGGGGGAAGGTGAACAGCCTGCTGTCATGGTACATATTGGTAGCAATGATAAAGGAACAAACGGGATGAGGTCCTTTAAGCTGAGTTTAGGGAGCTAGGAGTTAAAATAAAAAGTAGGATCTCAAAGTTAGTAATCTCAGGATTGATGCCAGTGCCAAGTGCTGGTCAGAGTAGGAATCACAGGATCGCTCAGATGAATATTTGGCTTGATGAGTAGTGCAGTAGGGTGGGATTCAAATTTCTGGGACATTGGAACCAGTTCTGGGGGAGGTGGGAGCAGTACAAACTGGACGATCTGCACCTGGGCAGGTCTGGAACCAATGTTTAGGGGAGTGTTTGCTAGTGCTGTTGGGGAGCGGTTAAACTAATATGGCAGGGGGATGGGAACCTATGCAGGGAGATAGAAGGTAGTAAAATGGGGGCAGAAGCAAAAGATAGAAAGAAGAAAAGCAAAAGTGGAGGACAGAGAAACACAAGGCAAAAATCAAAAAGGGCCACATTACAGCAAAATTCTAAAGGGAAAAAGTGTGTTAAAAAGACAAGCCTGAAGTCTCTGTGCCTCAATGCGAGAAGTATTCGTAATAAAGTGGACGCATTAACTGCACAGGCAACAATTAACGAATATGATATAATTGGGATTACAGAGACATGGCTCCAGACTTAGCAAGGCTGAGAACTCAACATCCAGAGGTATTCAACATTCAAGAAGGATAGACAGAAAGGAAAAGGAGGTCGAGTAAATTTTCTGGCTATAGAGGAAATTAACGCAGTAATAAGGAAGGACATTCTTACTACTGGATGGTGTGGAATCTGTATGGATAGTGCTGCGGAGTACCAAAGGAAAGAAAACACTCGTGGGAGTTGTGTACAGACCACCAAACAGTAGTAGTGATGTTGGGTATGGCATCAAACAAGAAATTAGGGATGCTTGAATGAAGGTACAGCAGTTATCATGGATGACTTTAATCTACATATAGATTGGGCTACCCAAACTGGTAGCAAAACAGTGGAGGATGATTTCCTGCAGTGTATTCGGGATAGTTTTCTCGACCAATATGTCGACGAACCAACTAGACGGCTGGTTATCCTCGACTGGTTGATGTGTAATGAGAAAGGTCTAATTAGCCATCTTGTTGTGCGAGGCCCCTTGGGGAAGAGTGATGATAGTATGGTAGAATTCTTAATTATGATGCAGAGTGACACAGTTAATTCAGAGACTCAATCCTGAACTTATGGAAAGGTAATTGTGATGGTATGAGATGTGAATTGGCTAGAATAGACTGGCATATGAGATTTAAAGAGTTGACGGTGGATCAGCAATGGCAAACATTTAAAGATCACATGAAAGAACTTCAACAATTGTACATTCCTCTCTGGAGAAAAAATAAAACGGGTAGGTGGGTCAACCGTGGTTAATAAGGGAAATTAGGGATAGTGTTAAATGCAAGGAAGAGGCATTAAAATTGGCCAGAAAATGCAGCAAACCTGAGGACTGGGAGAAAATTACAATTCAGTAGAGGAGGTCAAAGGGTTTAATTAGGAACGGAAAAATAGAGTATAAGAGGAAGCTTGCTGGGAACATAAAAACTGACTGCAAAATATTCTATAGATATGTGAAGAGAAACGATTAGTGAAGACAAACGTAGGTCAATTGCAGTCAGAATCAGGTGAATTTATAATGGGGAACAAAGAAATGGCAGACGAATTGAAAAAATATTTTGGTTCTGTCTTCACGATGGAAGACATATATAACCTTCCGGAAATACTAGGAAACCGAGGGTCCAGCGAGAAGGAGGAAACTGAAGGAAATCTTTATTAGTCAGGAAATTGTGTCAGGGAAATTGATGAGATTGAAGCCGGATAAATCCCCAGGGCCTGAGAGTCTGTATCCTAGAATACTTAAAGAAGAAGCCCTAGAAATAGTGGATGCATTGGTGATCATTTTCCATCAGTCTATCGATATTTGCTGAGTTCCTATGCACTGGAGGGGAGCAAATGTAACATCACTTTTTGAAAAAGGATGAAGAGAGAAAACGGGTAATTATAGACCAGTTAGCCTGACATCAGTCATGTGGAAAATGCTGGAATCAATTATTAAAGATGAAATAACAGCGCATTTGGAAAGCAGTGACAAGATCGGCCCATGTCAGCATGGATTTATGAAAGGGAAATCATGCTTGTCAAATCTTCTAGAATTTTGTTGAGGATGTAACTAGTAGCGTCGACAACGGAAAACCAGTGGATGTAATGTATTTGCGCTTTCAAAAGGCTTTTGACAAGGTCCCACACAAGAGATTAGTGTGCAAAATTAAAGCACATGGTGTTGGGGGTAATGTATTGACGTGATAGAAAACTGGTTGGCAGACAGATAGCAGAGAGCAGGGATAAATGGGCCCTTCTCAGATGACAGGCAGTGACGAGTGGGATGCCGCAGGGCCCAGCTATTTACAATATACATCAATGATTTAGATGAAGGAATTGAGTGTATTATCTCCAAGTTTGCAGGTGACTTTAAGATGGGCGGCGGTGTGAGCTGTGAGGAGGATGCTACGCGATTGCAGAGTGACTTTAACCGGTTAGGTGAGTGGGCAAATACATGGCAGATGCAGTACAATGTGGATAAATGTGACGTTATCCACTTTGGTGAAAAAAACGTGAAGGCAGAATATTTTCTGAATGGCAGCAGATAAGGAAAAGGGGAGGTGCAACGAGACCTGGGCGTCATGGTACATCAGTCATTGAAATTTGGCATGCAGGTACAGCAGGTGGTGAAGAGGGCAAATGGCATGTTGGCCTTCATTGCTAGGGGATTTGAATATAGGAGCAGGGAGGTCTTAATGCAGATTTACAGGGCCTTGGTGATGCGTCACCTGGAATATTGTGTGCAGTTTTGATCTTCTAATCTGAGAAAGGACATTCTTGCTTTTTAGGGAGTGCAGCGAAGGTTCACCAGCCTTATTCCTGGGATGGCAGGACTGACATATGAGGAGAGACTGGATCGACTGGGCCTGTATTCATTGGAGTTTTGAAGAATGAGAGGGGATCTCATTGAAACCTGTAAAATTCTGAGGGACTGGACAGGATAGAGGCAGGAAAAATGTTGCCGATGTTGCAGAATATTCCAGAACCAGGGATCAGAGTCTAAAGAATAAGGGGTAAGCCATTTAGCACTGAAATGAGGAGAAACGTCTTCACTCAGAGAGTTGTTAACCTGTGGAATTCTCTTTTGCAGAGAATTGTTGAGATCACTTCATTAGATATATTCAAGAGGGAGTTAGATGTGGCCCTTGTGGCGAAAGGGATCAAGAGGTATGGAGAGAATGCAGGAAAGGGATAGTGAGGTGAATAATCAGCCATGATCATATTGAATGGTTGAGCTGCTCGAAGGGCCGAATGGCCTACTACTGCACCTATTTTATATGTTTCTATTTTTCTTTGTCTTGCTACTGCTTTTTAAACCATGGACTCCAACATTTTCCCAACCACAGACGTTAGGCTAACAGGTCTATATTTTGCTGCTTTTTATCTGCCTCCTTTTTTTAAGAGGGGCATTACATTTGCTGTTTCCCAATCTGCTGGGGCCTCCGCTGAATCCAGCCAGTGCATGTCCACAGATCCTTGAAAGTAGCAGGCGAGATGGATAAGTTGGTTATGAAGGAATATGGAATGCTTGCCTTTATTATCCGAGTCATAGATTACAAGCGATGGGGTCGGTGAGGCAGGTTTGGCCACAACTGGAGTACTGCGTGCAGTTCTGCTCGCCATATTACAGGAAGGACGTGATTGCACTGAAGATGGTACAGAGGAGATTTACGAGGATGTTGCTGGGAGTGGAGAATCTTAGCCATGAGGACAGATTAGATAGGCTGGATTTGCGTTCCATGGAACAGAGCCTGAGGGGAGACCCCATTGAGGTGTATAAAATTATGAGGGGTCAAGATATAGTGGATAGAAAGCGCCTATTTCCCTTAGCAGAGGGGTCAACAAGGAAGCATAAATTTAATGTAATTGATAGAAAGTTTAGAGGGGAAGTGTCTTCACGCAGAGGGTTGTGGGGGTCTGGAACTCAATGCCTGAAAGGGTGATAGAGGCAGAAACCCTCACCACATTTAAAAAGTACTTGGATGTGCACCTGATGTGCCGTAACCTCCAGGGTTATGGATTTAGAGCTGGAAAGTAGGATCACACAAAGTTATCTATTTATTGGTGAAATAAAGAGCAATTAATAAATAAGGGAGCCATTTTGCCAGGAGAATAAATAGCAAATAAAAGCTGCAAATGCTGGAAATCTCAGCAGGTCAGCCAGCATTTGGCAGGAGATTAAACATACGTCTGATTGTTCCTCTATTGCAAGTTTAAACATAATCTTTCTGTTTGGTATTGAACCAGAGACTTTTCACATGCAAAGCAAAAGTGATAAGCGCTACACTACAGAAACCTATGAGACAATAGCCCCAAAAGAGGGGAGAAGACCAGTTAACTCCATCTGTGCTGATCGGGAAAGTCTGTCTAACTGTTTCCCCGGTGTCAGCCAGAGAAATTCCTGCTGCCCTCATTTATTTCAGGTGACAGGATATAAAAGTTCAAAATCAACCTGCAGGTGTTCAGAAACAGCACTGCAAAGTGTAGGGGGTGGTGTGTGGGGTCAGGTTCACCTCTGACATTCTGAGCAGTTCGAATCGCTCCCACTCCCTGGGTTCCAAACTCTGGATTTATTTGTGGTATGTGCAAAGTGCAAGAGAAAACTGGTTTGATGCAAAATAACTTAGATTTTATTAAAGGCAAGAAAATACAATGTCAAACTTATAATCACTTAATTAATGAACAGGCCATCGCACATCCAAAGGGGTGACAGTGCATAATACACCTCCCACCTCCCAATACCTAACACTGACTAGGTTAAACTCCAGGGCAAATGGGGACTATGCTCACCGATCCTTTACTGGTATTTGGTGGTGGTTCACGATTCGAGTTTCGCTGGATTCTATAGGTTCTGCTTGCCGTAGCCCGAACGTCGGAGAAGACTTCTTACTGTGTAGTCTTCAGTTGGAGAGTGTCCGCTGATACGGTCGGGCGTGTTTGGTCTTATGGGGCAAGTACCCGTATCCGTTTTATTTCATTAGAAATAGGTTCCATGGATCTTTCGGTATTGTTTTCACCTGTTGATAGTCAGGCCTCGGTTGTAGAGTGGAAACTTTCGATTCTTCGGTTTCTTCCTTGTGGAGTTTTGTTTCGATCGCAGTGCTTTTGGTGGTAGCACGTTGGCTGTGGTCGGTTGCTGCCGCGATGGTGATGTTCTTCCTCTCTTATCCGATTGCATGACGTCGAGGTTGGAGTAGCTAGTTAAAACTGCCGCGGTGGTCTCTCTCCCTTCTTGAAGCTCTATGATGCTATCCTGCTGTCTGCATACCTTCTGCTGTCTTCCCGCACCCGTAGCAAACATCCTCTCTGCCTGCCTGCAATTCCCTTCTTGCCTCCACTCTCTCTTATCAGAGCCGGGACGGGTCTCACATACCTTCCCCTTCGTGGGTTTCTCACCCCCGATTCTACCATTGTGCAAAGAGAGGGCCAGCTGCCTCAGCACCATCTTCTGTATGGCTTGGGGGTCTCTGAAATCGTACCACAGGGGTTGGCCTGGGCGCACAACTCCAGTAGGCTGTTTGCCACCAGTGCACGCAGCCAGTGACCACTTCGGTGTGCATCCAGCTGGGTTCGGTCCAAATTCCCTCCATTGGCTTCCTCATACACTGACCACAGTCGATCAGCGAACGACCTTGGGGTCTCCCCGGGTGTCTGGATAGTGGCCTGTACCCGGTCGAATGGACAGCCGTCGTTCAACACATGGCCCCCAGGATATCCTCCTGGAGAGCGGCCACTGTTCGCTGACCCCTCTTGCCCTCAGCAGGGTGAGCTTGGGTCTAGTGAGAACAGGAGCAGTTTGCTCCTTTCCACCTCATCACAGTCATTTATGTCTCCTACCTGCTCTATTGTGGACATAAAGTGGACAGAGTGGTCTCCTTTTCGGGTAAGTTTATTCACATGAGCCACCATCTGCCGCAGCTGAGTCGCACTGTGGGGAACCAAGTAGTGGTTCTGTAGGGGACCCTCAGCCTGACGCACTGCCGGTGGCCCGAATCTACTCTGCCTGTTGGGCCACATTGGGGCTGGTCCTGGAGGTTTAGATTCCAGCATTTCACCCTGCCTCTCCTCCGGGATCCCCAATGGAGCTGTGGGAGAGGTCCTGTAGGCATCTTCCGACCTATCCTCCTCCCTACAGCCTGTTTCACTATGCTCCCCCTTCCGCACCTCAGCTGGGCTGATAAGGAACACCACTCCTTTACTGGGTGCCGTGCTTTCAGCACAGCCAATGGCTTTTGCCTCAGCCAGGGCCAGAGCTTTGGTTTCAGGCCGGGTGGGGATTCGAGTCTTGGGTACTTCCAGAGCTTTTGCTCCAGCTGGAACAAGGGCTGCTTTGGCTTCAGCCAGAGCCAGGGTGAGCCGATTAAATTTGTTCCTGAAAGGAACGATGATCCGCCTCTGCCCTGCTGTGGCACGCCTGAAGTGCAGCCTGTAGCTGGAGACTCTTACCCACTCCCAATTTTCCCTGGTTGTGAGTCTGGGAAAGTTCCTCCTTCAGTCCTCTGATGTAACCTTTTCCCTCAGTTACCTGGGATTGAAGGTACTCCCTGTGGTTGCGATGGATTTATCGATCTCTCGCTCATTCCTGCCTCTACCACTTTAAATCCTGACCCAGCTTTTCGCTTTCTCTGCTGGTCTTTACTAGCTCCTTTCTCTGCTCAGCTAACTCTGTCTGCAGGACGTCTCCCTGCCTGTCCAAGACCTGTATTTGCTTCTGAAAAAAAATCAACCACACTGCCTGTTCCACTGATCTTTTATGATCTTTGCTCAGGGTCCACCTGGCTGCTGCGTCCTCAGGCCGTTCATCCCTGAGCAGCGCCTGCACCCACTTCCTTGAGCAGTTTATCCTTGCTGTTACATATCTAGCAATCCTACCCACCATTTTATACTCCTCTTTACCAAGACTGACTGTCTCTTCACCCTCACTCAACGCACGTGTCTTCGTGGTCGCCATTGTCAGGGGTGCTGGGGGTGTGGGTTCGAATCCACACTCCCCTGGGCTTCTGGACGTGCGATTTATGAGGATGGGTGAGTAATGAGGCACCAGATACAGTGGGTAAGAGTACAAAATGGCTAATGTTGTTAATTTCGAACAGTAAACACCATGATAGAGGGCATAGGAAGATGTCATAAATAGCAGCAATGGCACAATCTCACTCAACAACACAAAAAAATATCGCAACAGAGAAGGGAAAAATAAGAGATTAAAACATTCCACTCACACACAACCACACCTCCCACTTCCAACTTTCTTCTCAATTCCTTACCTAAATTGAGTCTGCGAGGGTGTTTGGGCTATACTCATAATCCTACCTACTCCGGGGTTCTTGGGGCACTTATTTCAGCTCGGGGCACCTCTGGGGTGGGTTTTACGTTGTCAGTCGGTTCGATATTGCGTCGGTTTCTTCTCTTTGCCTTTGGCTCCTAAGCAAAAAGCTGCTGGAGTGAAGCACACTTTCCCCAGAGCGAGGGCCCTGTGATAAGCTGACTCAACTCCTAAAAGCTGACTCCAATCTCCAACCTCTGCTTGGTTTCCTTGCTCAGCTCAGCTGTGGGACGTCCCTGCCACTGCTTGCTGGTTTTCAGTCTTGGTGGCTTTGTCTGCGGAACTCCTGCTTCTTCCTCTCTTAGAGCGAGAGCGAGATGGAGAGAGAGCTCTCTCTCGATACAAGCTGCCAGCTCCAAGCTCCAAGCTCTCCAACTGCTTCCACGCTCTGCTCTTCTACACTCCCGGTGGTTCTGTCGGTCGTATAACCAATTTAGTTTTGGCCTTTTCGCACTCAAACCCAGTTGGTGGTCCATTGTGTAAGTTTGGGCGGGGAGATAGCTTTGAATATTTAATCAGAAGATGTCACAGGTACAGATAGGTGTGAGGACAGCGGTATGGTTTCAATGCACATTTGTGCCTAAATGTCTGCTGGTCGTTTGTTACAGTCCTGGGAGTCAATTGGTTTGAACGTCCCCTTTGATGGGCCATTACTGCAGTGATTGTCCACTGTCCCTATTAATTAGGTCGATGATGGTCTACATTCATTAAAGGTGAGTCATATTGTCAAATTGGGCGGGTAGTCCCTATTGGTTAAGGATTTCCCCGCTTCAGGCCCGACTCGGCCTGCCAGAATGTACTTTTCCCCCCTTGGCCAGTGACTCTGACTCGCTTGTGAGCCAGACTCCACAATGTCTGTATCCGCCCACATGTTTCCCAGTCTGCCTGGTCTGAGGTTTTGGTGGACAAAAAATGTTCATTTAAAATGAATAGAACGATCCCATGTTAGTTTACTTGTCCTTCGGGTGTTTCAATAAAATGCGGCCGTGGATTATCTAACCTGACACTCCCCTATTAAAACACTCTGTATCAGGGTTTTTTCAAAATGTGAATCCAAACCTTTTCCCTCTCACAGAGCCAATCTTCCCTAAATCTTAACTAAACCCACGATAAAACCTTAAAATACACCAATGGTATTCATACATTTGGAATCAATCCAATACTGAAAATATAAAAATGCTGCTCAACCAATTCCCTTCACCAAAATCACAATAGTACATAGTATCACACATCATAGTATTACAGATAGGGAGGTACGGACCTTTTACAAGGTACAGACTTTTCTTTACAGTGCAATACTTTCGCCTCGTACAATCAGTCGCATCATACTGCATAGACGTTGTTAGCCCTCCCTTTTCGCTTGGCCTTTGATTTGGCCTCCCGCCTAGCTTTCTTAAATTTTTAAATGACGGCCCTTTCTCCAAAGCTGGCAGCGGATCACAGCAAATCGGCTACGATGATCAGCTGTGCCACTACCAGGGCCTGAGAGAGGATGCAGTCCCAGGCCGGGACCTCTACGTCCAACCCTAATCATACCAGAGCCTTGAATTTAATCAGCTATCGGGGCTCCCAATTTTATTGTTTTTTTGTTGTAGGGTGAAATAATGTTTCTGGGATTTTTGTGCTGCTTTGAACAGATCTGTCAGGTGCTCTGCTAAAAAATGGAATGTGGTATCCGAAATGTGCTACATAATTGTCCATGCTATTAATCATTGATGCCCCGGTGTTGAAACCGGTAAAAACATCATTCCAGATCCCTCTTTTGTGTCTTCTCGGTTTGACATTGTCTTTGGGTTGTAGACTGTACAGCAAAGTCTTATTCAAATAGCCAAAATCAAGCCCGTAGAATGTCCTGAACATTTCTCGAAGGAGAGCCTGGTAGAGGCGTTCTGTCTCTTGTGGGCAGCACTCAGTCGGTGCACCTCGGTAAGGTTAAATGTGACGGAGGACGGTGTAGTGGACCCCATGGTTTCGCAGCTTGTCCGTGGGAACCAAAACCAAACCGTTCTCTGGTCCCTGGGTAGTGGTAGAGAATCTGTCCGTGTCAGTTGGTTCGATCGGGGCTGTGGCCAGGGGCTGTCTGTGTGTGCGCTTAACTCGGTGGCGTGGATGGAGCTGGGTTGGCTATCTATGCATGCGCCCATGCTCCGGCCATCCCATCTCATCCCCTTCATCCCGCCACTGATGAGAGAACGCTATGGAGATGCCTGCCTGGCATATCTTCTCTGATCCCCACCTGCACACATACACTCCTAACTCCGCCTCCCACCATTTATCGCAACACACACTCACTCCCCCCTGGGTGCCCGTGATGGTCCGGTAGATGTTGTTGTCCAATCTCTCCCAATCTGCCGTCGGGTTTCCCATGTCCTTGCTCAGCTTCCTGAGCAACCACCACCTTCCCACCGGGATGTGCCCCTTACAGGTCAACGAACCCACTTCCCAATCACTACCCTAACCCGGGATTCGGTCACCTCAATGCTGGGGCAGGAAACTGATGCTTCCCCATACGTGACCCTGGGGTGGCTGGCGTATTGCGTGGAATTAGACCGCAACCACCATGGCCACCTTCCCCTGTGGGTATATATTGCGGTCCCCTCTCCCCCTGGTGTCCCTTCTCCTGTGGTGACAGTCGGTGCCTGTCCCCGTGAGCATCAAAAAATAATGGCTTCTTCAGTCTCTCCCCGGTAGCCGGTGTACATTCTGATATAGGTGCAAAGGAACAGGATTTTCCTCATCTCAGGTTCCTCTTCTGAAAGACAAAACCTCATTTAGTTCAAAAACGCTGAGCCCCCTGGCTCATCCCTACCCCATTTTCCACTCTGTCGACACCTCACATTACCCCTGCACAGGTTTAAACTGTGTGTGTCTATCGGTCTGACCGCAAGTCGCAATTTTAATGTGGAAGTCAAGAGGTTTCAACGAATAAACATTTGCAACAACAAACAAACCTTGCAAAAGGAGGAAGTGAGAGAAAAAAAAGTCCAGGCTCCCTATCCTATTGGCTCAAAAGCCTCACTGTTATACTCCCTGTATTGCAGAGGCCATCTGAGCCCCACTACACGAGAGAAAACCTTATATATATATGTACACACCTACTGCTCTCCTTTTATAACCTGCTTGCCACCCTTCGCGGGTGGCTGTGCTAATCCCCGGGAAGCTCCTTGGTTTTCATTTTATGCGGGGGAATGCAGGGGGGATACCACCACTCCTTTGGCCTCTTGGGCTGGACCAACCTCCGCGGCACCTCTGTCTTCCCTGCCAAGATCTCCTCCGAGCGTCGGGTGGAGCTTACTGGGTTGGTACAGCTCCTCACCCCCTTCAGAGATGGCTCACTGCCCTCGGGAGCAAAGAAAATTCCCCCGGCAGGGTCTTCACTGCCGGGGACTGCCATATACTCCGGGGGTTTTGGGTTGTACAAGGTTTTCACCTGAAACCGCTCGCAGCTGATACTCTCACAGCGTTTCCTCAGTTCTTCCAGGGACCACTCACTAGTGGGACCCGCTGCCACCCTCTCTCCTGCAGGCTCTGGTCTGTCTGCACCAAAAGTTAGGCTAGCCCCGACAGGCTCCTCACGCTCTGCGGCCCCTGATCTCGGTACAACCCATCCCCGTCAGGAGACCTTGCTGCACGGTCACGTCCACTGACTGGCTGCCTGCCTTGAGCGGACATTTTCCCCTAGTACCTCTCGGGAAAGTAAAACCGGCTGCTAGGGACGGTGGCACCATTGGCTGCGGAGTCCGAGCCGTTTTCCTTACTGGTGGAGGTGAGTCCTCGTCCCATATATAAGGTGGGAAGCCCTCTTCCTGTGGGTCCCAAATCTGTGGGTAGTTTATACCTGTGAAACAACTCACTGCTCCTTGTGGTGGAATCGGTGGGGCTTCAGTGGTGGGCTGGGGGCCTGGGCGTCCCGTCGGGATTATCCCTCCGGGCTGGCCTTTCCCACAAGATTTTGCCTTGTTGGGGTTAAACAGTTTACGTTGGTTAATGTGAAACCATTTAACCCGGCAGGTCCCTTGACCGCATATACCATGGGGCTTGCCTTCTCGACAATGCCGTAAGGCCCCATGTATAGTGGTTCAAAGGCTCCCACCCTGGCAAAGTTGCGGTCCATGACCTGGTTCCCCACCTGCCACTCGTGGTGTTTGCTCGGTTCCAGCAGCAATGAGTTGGTCTGATGCTGCTTCCCCATGTTAGTGTCCGCCTGCCAGTGAATCTGCTTGAGGTGCTCCAACAGAATCTTTGTAAAGTGGTCCCTATTCACCTCGATTACCTGAGTTTCTGTCAGGACCGGGGCAAGTACATGAGTGGGGGATTGCATGACCCTTTCAGTCATGAGCCCGTGGGGGGAATAGCCCGTGCTTTTCGAATGGCTTGCCCGGATCCCCATCAAAACCAGGGGCAACCTCTCCACCCAACTCTGCGGGGAATCCCCTGTCTCCTTCCTGAGTTTTCCTTTCAAGGTCGTATTCATAAGCTCCACTTGCCCCGAGGCCTGGGGGTTGTAGGCGACATGCCACTTCCGCTCAATCCCCAGCAACTTAAAGGTTGCCTGCTTGACCTGTCCCCTGAAGTGGCTCCCCCGGTCGGACTCCACGTACTGTGGAAGTCCCACCTGGATTACATTCCCTAATCAATATCCTGGCGGTCCTGCTGCTGTGGCTGTTCGGCAAGGGAAGGCTTCAACCCACTTTGTGAAAGTTTCCACCAAAACCAGGCAGTACCGGTACCCTCCCTTAGCCGCAGGTAGGGAGCATATGTAATCGATTTGTATCGATTGCCGTGGTCCCTCTATTCTCCATTCATGTCCGAGAGACACCTTTCTATTCTAGGGATCTGGATTATTGGTTGCACAGACAAGACATTTGGGCAAAATTCACGAGAGTCTTCCTGGAGCTGGGTCCACCACCCGACCTGTTCGACCCGTTGACCACGTGACATCCGGTCCAGCTCCAGGGCCTGCGTGGGTCAGCTGAAGGAACTCCCTCTGGTGCTGCTGGGTCACTATCCATTGCTCTCATTTAAACAACATCTTCTCCCTAACATGGATGCCTGTGCCTCCGTAGGGTCGTTCGACCTTTTCTGCCGCAGTTAGCTTGTACATGACCGACTGGAGGACGGGATCTCGCGCCCGTAACTGCTGGAGGTCCAGGGCCAAATCCACCCCTACGCTCCCTTGTGTCCCCTGCCCGTCCGGATGGATGCTATGGGGCCTGCCTCGAGCGGGTTCCACTTGGTTCCCGTTCGGGCTATCTCTTTGGCCAGTTGATCTGCCTTTTGCTTCCCTGCAGCCCTGGGCCCATGTTTGTTATGGGCCTTTACTTTGTGAATGCAAATATCTGCCCCGGTCCCTACTGCCTTCATGATGTGTGCACTCGGGGTTTAATGGCCAGGGTCTTACCGTCTGCAGATGTGTACCCGGGACGGGACCAGATGGCTCGGTACTCCGTGCAGGCATTGCAGGTGAACATACGATCTGAACAGATGGTATAGGGCCGTGGGAATACGTCGGGTTGCTGACTACATACATGACTTTCAACAGTTCAGCATGCTGGGCGCTCATGGTGGTTGGGTGCTTTATGGCCCTGGCAATGCCTGCCCGGGGATCATAAATCCCGCACCCTGTGAACCTTTCCCCCGCCACCAACGTGCTGGACCCGTCAACATAGATCTCCGGCCGTGGGGATGGATCCCCGCCCGGAGAACTATGTCCACGTTCCAGACCCCCTCAACGGAGCAACGGCGGGCTTTACGGCGTACAGCATGTTGGCTGCCAGTCTGGGCTCACACATCCCATTTACTCTGAAATCCATCTGTGAGGGCAGGAGTGTCCAGAGAGCAATGCGTACGCTGCTTACTGTCCCATCCTTAATTCTCCCATCCAGCAGCATTTGAGTGGGGGTGTGATGAGTGAGGAGGGTGATTGGGGACATTCCTGTAAACACCTGCCACCGCTTCACAGCCCAGTGGGTGGCCAACAGATGCCTTTCACAATATGAGTAACCCCTCTCAACCTCAGTGAGGACCCTGGAGGAGTAGACCACCGGCCTCAGCTGGTCGTGCCGCTGTTACATCAGCACAGCACTTAAGCTATCCCCGCTGGCTGCTACCTCCAGGAAAAATTCCTCGCCCTTAGCTACCGCTCGCAGGGCCGGAGCTTTCTGCAAGTCTCCCTTGAGGCGGGTAAACGCTGCATCACAGTCCTCATCCCACTCCCCCTCCACGCTTTTGCGCAGGATCAGGAGTCGTGTGACTGCAATGGCAGCGTAATCCTCAATGAAGTCCCTGCAGTAACCGGTCAGACCCAGGAACGACCTCACCCTTGTAACTGTAGTCGGAGTCAGTAACTCCTGAACTGCCCTCCTCTTAGCCTCATCAATGGCTCTGTCCCCTGCCGCAAATTCAGTCCCAGGAATTTGTCTGGCCCGATCTGTGCTTTCTTAGGGTTTACTTTAAAACCCTCCTCGTGCAGCAGTCCCAACAGCTCTACCAGCAGGGTTCCGTGCTCTTCCTGCGAATCGGAGAATAGCAGCAGGTCGCCCTCATACTGGACTAGCTGTCTGGGTCTGCTCAACTCATTCAGTTGGCCATACACTGATGAAAAATACTCGGGCTGTTGTGAAAGCCCTGGGGAAGACAGTTCCACGTATACTGATGTCCTTTGAATGTAAAGGCGAATTTGTACTGGTCCTCCCGCCGCAGCGGGATGTCCAGCACCGTAAAGACGGCTGCGGACGCGGGGATAGTTGAGACTAGGTCGGCTACGGCTGCCACTGTGGGCGCACATGCAGGGGTATTTTTATTGAGCAATTGGTGGACCACCGTGGCCCTCCAAGAATTGTCCGGTTTCATAACCGGCCAAAGTGGAGAGTTCACATGTGTGGCTATGATCCTCAACACTCCCTGTCTGATTATAGAACCCAAAGCGATCTCTAGGTCTGCCTCAGCCTCCCTGGGAATACTATACTGCTTCTGGGGCTTAGACATGGGGTCCCCACCTACTCTGACCTCGACCCCATTTACCCTTCCACAATCGTGCTTATGCCTGGCAAATGCCGCCAGGTAGGCCCGCACAAAAGCCTGATAGATCATCGGGGTGCCGTCTACAAGAGCGCAGAGGTCATATCCATCCTTCGGCTTTACAGTGCAGAGGGAACCCTTCCCCTGCTTACCCTGGATGACTGCTGTACCTTCCCCCTTCCCGGTGTCAGCTGTGCCCCACAGAAATAGGTTCCTCAGGTCGACCAGAATTTTCGACCGCTGAGGAAATCTGCCCCGAGGATGCCTTTACCCATTCCCTCCCACGGCAGAAGGACACACTTCCACATGTTATGGAGGGCCTATGTGTATGCAGTGGTGTGGAGAAGAAGCCCTCGCGTTCTTCTCCAGTGAAGCTGGTTAGGCAGTAGGGCATCCCACTGGATAGAGGTAAGGTGGTCGGGTCGTCTACATCAACCAGGGTGCACGAGGTCCCTCTGTCCAGAAGATATTTCCCCCGGACCCTCTCAACTCCAATCATGGCACGTGGTCTGCTCCAGCCATCACAGGTGACCGGGCAGAGGTATACGGGTTCCTCGGGGTCTAGTCATTGGGGGGTGTTGGTCTGGGCCTGAGGGACTTCTCCCCCGGTCAGGGCTGCGACTTTCCCTGTCTGGGTAAGGAGACCCTCGAGTGTGGCGGCAGGGCTGGGCACAGCTGGCTTGGGAGGGCATGCGGCCGCGGGGACTGGAGCTGAGGTTGGAGCCTGTGGACCTCCCTTTTCCTGCCTCGGATTCCGGCATTCCCTCCTCATGTGCTCTGTCTTCCCGCACCCGTAGCAAATCTCCTCTCTGCCTGCCTGCTAATTCCCTTCTTGCCTCCGCTCTCTCTTATCACAGCCGGGACGGATCACACATACATTCCCCTTGGTATGCTTCTCACCCCGATTCTGCCATTGAGAAAGGAGGGGGCCAGCTGCCTCAGCACCATCTCCTCTGTGGCTTGGGGGTGTCTGAAATCGAACCACAGGTTGGCCTGGGCGCGCAACTCCAGTTTGCCACCAAGGCACGCAGCCAATGACCACATTGGTGCGCATCCAGCTGGGTTCCGTCCAAATTACCCCCACTGGCTTCCTCATACACTGACCACAGTCGATCAGCGAACGCCTGGGGGGTCTCTCCGTATCACTGGATAGTGGCCTGTACCCGGTCGAATGGACAGCCGTCTTTCAACCCCATGAACTCCAGGATATCCTCCTGGAGAGTGGCCACTGTTCACTGACCCTTCTTACTCGCAGCAGGGAGAGCCTGGGTCCAGTGAGAACAGGAGCAGTTTGCTCCTTTCGGCCTCATCGCAATCATTTATGTCTCCTACCTGCTCTACTTCCAAGAAGTGGATAGAGGGGTCTCCTTTTCGTGTAAGTTTATTCACATGGGCCACCATGTGTCGCAGCTGGGTCGCACTGTGGGGAACCACGTAGTGTTTCTGTAGGGTACCCTCAGCCTGACCCACTGCGGGTGGTCTGAATCTACCCTGCCTGATGGGCCACATTGGGGCTGGTCCTGGAGGTTTAGATTCCAGCATTTCACCCTGCCTCTCCTCCGGGATCCCCAATGCGGCTGTGGCAGAGGGCCTGAATGATTCTTCCTCCCTATCCTCCTCCCAACAGCCTGTTTCACTATGCTCCCCCTTCCGCACCTCAGCTTGGGTTGATAAGGCACACCACTCCTTTACTGGGTGCCTGGCTTTCAGCCCAGCCAAGGGCTTATGCCTCAGCTAGGGCCAGAGTTTTGGTGTCGGGCCGGATGGGTATTCGAGTCTTGGGCACTTCCAGAGTTTTTGCTCCGGCTTAAACAAAGGCTGCTTTGGCTTCTGCCAGAGCCAGGTTGAGCCGATCGATTTGTTCCTGAAAGGAAAGATGATCCACCTCTGCTCTGCTGTGGCACGCCTGAAGCACAGCCTGTAGCTGGAGACACTTACCCTCTCCCAATATTCCCTGGTTCTGAGTCTGGGCAAGTTCCTCCTGCAGTCCCCTGATGTAACCTTCTCTCTCAGTTACCTGGGACTGAAGATACTCCCTGTGGTTGCGATAGCTTTCTCCATCCCTCCCTCGTTGCTGCCTCTCCCACTTTAAATCCTGATCCAGCTTTTCCCTTTCTTTGCTGGTTCCTTTCTCTGCTCAGCTAACTGTGTCTGCAGGACGTCAACCTGCCTGTCCAAGACCTGTATTTGCTTCCGTAAGCAAATCAGCCACACTGCCGAGCCACTGATCTTTTATGATTTTTACTCTGGGTCCACCTGGCTGCTGCGTCCTCAGGCCGTTCAGCCCTCAGCTGCGCCTGCACCCACTTCCTTGATCAGTTTAGCCTTGCTGTTACATACTTAGCAATCCTACCCTCCATGTTATGCTCCTCTCCACCAAGACTGACTGCCTCTTCAAGCTCACTCAACGCACGTCCCTTTGTGGTCGCCATTGTAATGGGAGGTTGGGATATTGGTTCGGATCCACACTTCCCTGGAGTTCTGTAGGTGCGAGTTATGAGGATGTGCGAGTAATGAGGCAGAAGACACATTGGTAAAGAGTGCAAAATGGCTATTGTTGTTTATTTAGAAGAGTAAACACAAAGATAGCGGGCATAGGAAGCGGTCGTAAATAGCAGCAATGGCACAATCGCACTCAACAACACTAAAAATCTTGCAACAGGGAAGGGGAAAATAAGAGATTAAAACATTCCACTAACACACAACCCCACCTCCCACTACCACCCTTCTTACCAATTCCTATCCTAAATTGAGTCTGTGAGCGTGTTTGGGCTATACTCATAATCCTATCAACTCCGGGGTTCGGAGGCACTTATTTCAGCTCGGGGTCCCTCTGGGGTGGGTTTTACGTTGTCGGTCGGTTCGGTTTTCCTCCTCGATGTTGCGTCCGTTTCTGCTATATGGCTTTCGGTTGGCTCCTAAGCAAAAAGCTGCTGGAGTTCAGCACACCTTCCCCAGAGCGGGGGCCCTGTGAAAAGGTGACTCAACTCCCCTTTAACTCAAGTCAAACGCAACGAAAACTGACTCCCACCTTCTTAACTCAATTATACAACTCAATGCAAAAGCTGACTCCAACCTCCAACCTCAAAAACCACCTTGTGTGTTTTTGCAGCTTTTTCTTACAGTCCGTTCATCTTCGTGCCAAAACTGCTTTCCATTGTCTTGGTTCTTCCTTGAATAATAAGGGTGTGAATGGCAGTTCGATGTGTATCGATCTGTCTGGAACGGGAGATTAGCCACACCTCCTGTATCCTGTCGCTTGCTGATGGGTGAATGGAGACGATTGTTCACTATCTCGACAGAGATGCCACTCTGTCTGGGCTGGCCAAAATGATTACATCAGACCTGTGGGCCTTTGTTTAATTATTCAATGTGTATTACTGGGGAGATCTTGCCAGGACATGTTGCCTCTTATGTGAGGGTTTTACACAAAAAGCTGGAGAAATGTCCTTTAAAAATACAAAGTTGCCATGTATCCATTTTCCTGGAAGAACCGAATGTACACTCTTCCCCCTTACGGGAGCTGGCTCATCCCCCGTCCGGTTCTTTGCCCATGAAACACTGTTTGTTACTCTACAGTGTGGCCAGATTCCCATCATCCTCCGCCGTTTACAGGCTGTTGGCTGCAGCTGCTCATTTTAAACATGGCATCTTCCCATTCTCCCTGCCACATGTCTCCGTGGTTGGTTTTGCAGAACCTTACACTCTCAGTCCCTCCTCCCCCAGGGTGATATCTGTACAATGACTGGTTTCTCTCAATCCCTCTCTCCGTCAGAGAGATATCTGTACACTGACTGGTGTCTCTCAGTCCCTGTCCCTCAGCGAGATATCTGTACAGTGAATAGTGTCTCTTAGTTCCTCTCACTCAGGGAGATATATTTACACTGACTGGTGTCTCTCAGCCCCTCTCCCTCAGGGAGATATCTGTACACTGACTGGTGTCTCTCAGTTCCTCTCCCTCAGGGAGCTATCTGGACAATGACTGGTGTCTCTCAGCCCCTCTCTCGTAGGGAGATATCTGTACACTGACGTGTCTCTCAGTCCCTCTCCCTCAGGGAAATATCTGTACATCGACTGGTGTCTCTCAGTCCTTCTCCCTCAGGGAGAGCATCATCATCATCATAGGCAATCCCTCGAGTCGAGGATGACTTGCTTCCAAGCCAAAGAGTTCACAGTTGTTTCAATGAAGGACCTAATATTCCAGGTCACGAAATAAATCTTGAAGGATGGAAAATGACTGTGCGTGGATTTTTTTTAACGTGGGGTGGCTGTTCACACCAGCCACCACACGGGCTTTACAGAGCATGGTCTTGGTCCAATGGCAAGAGGATCGAAGACGATTGGAGACCAGGCTCTTCAGCATGGGCCTTGCACAAACTCACACACACACACGCACCAATCCGACGAACCCCGTCCCTCGCTTCCTCAGATCCTCTCTCCCTGTTTTTCACCTTGCGTAATTGTCCATAGAATACTGACAGCTTATCCCGGGACCTTGGCTCCAGCGCGCTGCACTGCATGGGCAAGTTCTGCTGCGCTTTTCCGCTCTCTCTCCGGCCACTCATGTCTTGACCTCGCTGCTGGCCTCCTGGCGCAATTACTGCTCCCCTGACTCACGATCAGTGAACTCAACACAGACCCGGTATTGTGCCACCCATCATTCTAGTCTATGTGCTCCAGCATCGACGAAAATAGGCGTCATGGGAAGCTACTTATTTCTATTTTTACCACATGAATACATTGTGACCTTTCACTCACAAACATCATTGCAGTTGGCCCAATTTACGGGTGCCCCTCCCCTATCTCCCATTTACTGGTGCCCCCCGCTATCCCCCATTTACTGGTGCTCCTCCCCTATCGCCCATTAACTGGTGCCCCTTCCCTATCCCCCATTTATTGATGCACCACCCCTGCACCCATTTAATGGTGCCCCCTCCCTTATCTCCCATTTACTGGTGCCCCTCCCCTATCTCTCATTTACTGGTGCCCCTCCCCAATCCCCCATTTACTGTGCCCCTCCCCTATCTCTCATTTACTGGTTCGCCTCCCCTATATCACATTTACTGGTGCCCCTCCCCAAACCCCATTTACAAAGAAACAAAGAAAATAGGTGCAGCAGTAGGCAATTCAGCCCTTCTAGCCTGCACCGCCATTCAATGAGTTCATGGCTGAACATTAAACTTCAGTAACACCTTCCTGCTTTCACGCCATACCCCTTGATTCCACGAGTAATAAGGACTTCATCTAACTCCCTTTTGAATTTATTTAGAGAATTGGCCTCAACTACTTTCAGTGGTAGAGATTTCCACAGGTTCACCACACTCTGGGTGAAGAAGTTTCTCCTCATCTCGGTCCTAAATGGCTTACCCCTTATCCTTAGACTGTGACCCCTGGTTCTGGACTTCCCCAACATTGGGAACATTCTTCCTGCATCTAACCTGTCTAAATCTGTCAGAATTTTAAACGTTTCTACGAGGTCCGCTCTCATTCTTCTGAACTCCAGTGAATACAAGCCCAGTTGATCCAGTCTTTCTTGATAGGTCAGTCCCACCATCCCGGGAATCAGTCTGGTGAATCTTCGCTGCACTCCCTCAATAGCAAGAATGACCTTCCTCAAGTTAGGAGACCAAAATTGAACACAATACTCCAGGTGTGCCCTCACCAATGCCCTGTACAACTGTAGTAACACCTCCCTGCCCCTTTACTCAAATCCCCTCGCTATGAAGGCCAACATGCCATTTGCTTTCTTAACCGCCAGCTGTACCTGCATGCCAACCTTCAATGACTGATGTACCACGACACACAGTTCTCGTTGCACCTTCCCTTTTCCTAATCTGTCACCATTCAGATAATAGTCTGTCTCTCTGTTTGTACCACCATAGTGGATAACCTCACATTTATCCACATTATACGTCATCTGCCATGCACTTGCCCACTCACCTAACCTATCCAAGTCACTCTGCAGCCTCATAGCATCCTCCTCGCAGCTCACACTGCCACCCAATTTAGTGTCATCCGCAAATTTGGAGATACTACATTTAATCCCCTCGTCTAAATCATTAATGTACAAAGTAAACAGCTGGGGCGCCAGCATACAACCTTGCGGTACCACACTAGTCACTGCCTGCCATTCTGAAAAGTACACATTTACTCCTACTCTTTCCTTCCTGTCTGACAACCAGTTCTCAATCCACGTCAGCACACTACCCCAATCCCATGTGATTTAACTTTGCACATTAATCTCTTGTGTGGGACCTTGTCGAAAGCCTTTTGAAAGTCCAAATATACCACATCAACTGGTTCTCCTTTGTCCACTTTAAAGGATACATCCTCAAAAATCCCAGAAGATTTGTCAAGCATGATTTCCCTTTCACAAATCCATGCTGACTTGGACCTATCATGTCACCATTTTCGATAAGCGCTGCTATGACATCCTTAATAATTGATTCCATCATTTTACCCACTACTGAGTTCAGGCTGACCGGTTTATAATTCCATGTTTTCTCTCTCCCTCCTTCTTTAAAAAGTGGGGTTACATTGGCTACCCTCCACTCGATAGGAACTGATCCAGAGTCAATGGAATGTTGCAAAATGACTGTCAATGCATCCGTTATTTCCAAGGCCAACTCCCTAAGTACTCTGGGATGCAGTCCATCAGGCACTGGGGATTTATCGGACTTCAATCCCAACAATTTCCCCAACACAACTTCCCGACTAAGAAAGATTTCACTCAGTTCCTACTCCTTAATAGACCTTCTGACCCCTTTTATATCAGGAAGGTTGTTTGTGTCCTCCTTAGTGAATACCGAACCAAAGTACTTGTTCAATTGGTCTGCCATGTCTTTGTTCGCCGTTTTGACATCCCTGATTCTGACTGCAGGGGACCTACGTTTGTCTTTATTAAGCTTTTTCTCTTTACTTACCTATAGAAACTTTTGCAATCCGCCTTACTGTTCCCTGTAAGCTTCTTCTCGTACTCCATTTTCGCTGCCCTAATCAAACCCTTTGTCCTCCTCTGCTGAATTCTAAAGTGCTCCCAGTCCCCGGGTTGGCTGTTTTTTCTGGCTTATTTTTATGCCACTTCCTTGGCTTTAATACTATCACTGATTTCCCTAGATAGCCACGTTTGAGCCACCTTCCCTTTTTTATTTTTACGCCAGACAGGACTGTACAATTGTTGTAATTCATCCATGCGGGATCTAAATGTCTGCCATTGCCCATCCACAGTCAACCCCTGAAGTATCATTCGCCAATCTATCCTAGATAATTCACGCCTCATACCTTCAAAGTTACCCTTCTTTAAGTTCTGGACCATGGTCCCTGAATTAACTGTTTCATTCTCCATCCTAATGCAGAATTCCACCATATAATGGTCACTCTTCCCCAAGGGGCCTCGAACAATGAGATTGATAATTAATCCTCTCTCATTGCACAACACCCAGTCTAAGATGGCCTCCCCCCTCGTTGGTTCCTCGACATATTGGTCTTGAAAACCATCCCTTATTCACTCCAGGAAATCCTCCTCCACCGTATTGCTTTCAGTTTGGCTAGCCCAATCTCTGTGCATATTAACGTCACCCTTTATAACTGCTGCACCTTTATTGCATGCACCCCTAATTTCCTGTTTGATGCCCTCCCCAACATCACTAGTACTGTTTTGAGGTCTGTACACAACTCCCACGAAAGTTTTTTGCCCTTTGGTGTTCTTCAGCTCTACCCATATAGATTCCACATCATCCAAGCTAATGTCTTTCCTAACTATTTAACCAGCAATGCTACCCCACCTCCTATTCCTTTTATTCTATCCTTCCTGAATGTTGAATACCCCTGGAAGTTGAGTTCCCAACCGTGATCATCCTGGAGCCACGTCTCCGTAATCCCAATCACAACATATTTTTTAACATCGATTTGCACAGTTAATTTATCCACCTTTTGCGATACTCCTTGCATTAAGACACAAAGCCTGCAGGCTTGTTTTTTTTAACACACTTTGTCCTTTTAGAATTTTGCTGTACAGTGGCCCTTTTTGTTCTTTGACTTGGGTTGCTCTGCCCCCCACTTTTCCTCATCTCCTTTCTGTCTTTTGCTTTTGCCTCCTTTTTGCCTCCCTCTGTCTCCCTGCATTGGTTCCCATCCTCCTGCCATATTAGTTTAACTCCTCCCCAACAGCACTAGCAAACACTCCCCCTAGTGCATTGGTTCCGGTCCTGCCCAGGTGCAGACCGTCCGTTATGTACTGGTCCCACCTCCCCCAGAACCGGTTCCAATTCCCCAGAAATTTGAATCCCTCCCTGCTGCACCACTACTCAAGCCACGTATTCATCTGCACTATCCTGCGATTCCTACTCTGACTAGCACGTGGCACTGGTAGCAATCCCGAGATTACTACTTTTGAGGTCCTACTTTTTAAATTTAGCTCCTAGCTCCTTAAATTCGTTTCGTAGGACCTCATCCCTTTTTTTTACCTATGTCGTTGGTACCAATGTGCACTACGACAACTGGCTGTTCGCCCTCCCTTTTCAGAATGTCCTGCACCCGCTCCGAGACATCCTTGACCCTTGCACCAGGGAGGAAACATACCATCCTGGAGTCTCGGTTGCGGCCGCAGAAACGCCTATCTGTTCCCCTCACCATTGAATCCCCTATCACTATATGATCTCCCATTCTTTTTCCTGCCCTCCTGTGCAGCAGCGCTAGCCACGGTGCCATGATCTTGGCTGCTGCTGCCCTCCCCTGATGAGTCATCCCCCCCAACAGAACTCAAAGCGGTGTATCTGTTTTGCAGGTGGATGACCACAGGGGACCCCTGCACTACCTTCCTTGCACTGCTCTTCCTGCTGGTCTTCCATTCCCTATCTGGCTGTGGACCCTTCTCCTGCGGTAAGACCAACTCGCTACACGTGCTACTCACGTCATTCTCAGCATCGTGGATGCTCTTGAGTGAATCCACCCTCAGCTCCAACTCCGCAACGCGGACCGTCAGGAGCTCAAGGCGGATACACTTCCCGCACACGTAGTCGTCAGGGACACCGGAAGTGTCCCTGAGTTCCCACAAGGTACAGGAGGAGCATAACAACCGACCGAGCTCTCTTGCCATGACTTAACCCTTAGATACACTGAAATACACTTAAATTGGCAACACAATGTTAAAAGTTACTGATTAATATAAAGAAGAAAAAGAAAAACATCAAAACAGAAAGTAAAAGCTTTGACAGATATATAAAACGGAAAAGAGTGACAATAGTAAATGTTGGTCCCTTAGATGATGAGAAGGTGGATTTAATAATGGGAAATGTGGAAATGGCTGAGACCCTAAACAATTATTTTGCTTAGGTCTTCACAGTGGAAGACACAAAAACTATGCCAAAAATTGCTGGTCACAGGAATGTGGGAAGGGAGGATCTTCAGACAATCACTATCACTAGGGGGGCAGTGCTGGACAGTCTAATGGGACTCAATGTCGGCAAGTCCCCTGGTCCCCATGTAATGAATCCCAGGGTATTAAAAGAAATGGTGGAAGTTATCGCAGATGCATTTGTTATAATCTACCAAAACTCTCTGGACTCTGGGAAGGTACCAGCGGATTGGAAAGCAGCGAATGTAACGCCTCTGTTTAAAAAAGGGGGCAGACAAAAGGCAGGTTAGTTTAACATCTGTCGTGGGGAAAATGCTTGAAGCTATCATTTAGGAAGAAATTGCAGCACATCTGGATAGGAATCGTGCAATCAAGCAGATGCAGCATGGATTCATGAAGGGGAAATCATGTTTAACTAATTTACTAGAATTGTTTGAGGATATAACGAGCATGGTGGATA
This sequence comes from Pristiophorus japonicus, assembly GCF_044704955.1. NCBI lineage: Eukaryota > Metazoa > Chordata > Chondrichthyes > Pristiophoridae > Pristiophorus > Pristiophorus japonicus. The sequence continues at coordinate 6,391,455 of NW_027254201.1, forward strand.
GAGGTGTACCGATGGATGTGGTGTATTTAGATTTCCAAAAGGCATTCGATGAGGTGCCACACAAAAGGTTACTGTAGAAGATAGAGATACACAGAGTCAGAGGAAATGCATTAGCATGGATAGAGAATTGGCTGGCGAATAGAAAGCAGAGATTTGGGATAAATGCGTCCTTTCGGGTTGGAAATCGATGGTAAGTGGTGTGGCACAGGGATCGGTGCTGGGTCCACAAACTGTTTACAATATACATCGATGAACTGGAAGAGGGGACAGAGTGCCGTGTAAAAAAATTTGCAGATGACACTACGATTAGTGGGAAAACGGGTTGTGTAGAGGACACAGAGAGGCTGCAAAGGGATTTGGATAGGTTATGCGAATGGGCTAAGATTTGGCAGATGGAATGCAAAGTCGGAAAGTGTGAGGTCATCCACCTTGGGGAAAAGTAACAGTAAAAGGGAAGATTATTTGAAAGGGAGAAATTAAAACATGCTGAGGTTCAGAAGGACCTGGGGATCCATGTGCATGTATCCCAAAAAGTTAGTTTGCAGGTGCAGCAGGTAACCAGGAAGGCGAATGGAATGTTGGCTTCATTGCGAGACGGATGGAGTACAACAGCAGGGAGGTCCACCTGCAACTGTATAGGGTATTGGTAAGGCCGCACCTGGAGTACTGCGTGCAGTTTTGGTCACCCTACTTGAGGAAGGATATATTGGCTTTGGAGCGGGTACAGAGACGATTCACTCGGCTGATTCCGGAAATGAGGGGGTTACCTTACAAAGATAGATTGAGTAGACTGGGTCTTTACTCGTTGGAGATCAGAAGGATGAGGGGTGATCTTATAGAAACATTTTAAATCATGAAAGGGATAGACAATATAGAGGCAGGGAGTTTGTTTCCACTGGTAGGGGAGACTAGAACTAGGTGGCACAGCCTCAAAATATGGGGGAGCCAATTTAAAGCCGAGTTGAGAAGGAATTTTTTCTCCCAGATGGTTGTGAATCTGTGGAATTCTCTGCCACAGGAAGCAGTTGAGGCTAGCTCATTGAATGTATTCAAGTCACAGATAGATAGATTTGTTTTACCAATAATGGAATTAAGGGTTTTGGGGAAAGTGCGGGTAAGTGGAGCTGAGTCCACGGCCAGATCAGCCATGATCTTATTAAATGGCAGAGCAGCCTCGAGGGGCGTGATGGCCTACTCCTGTTCCTTATTCTTATGTTCTCATGTTCTTATAATGCAATAATAAGAAAGGACATTAGTTTAGATGATGTGGACTGAGTATGGGTGGAGCAACGGAATACCAAGGGTCAAAACGCGCTGGTGGGATTTGAGTACAGACTATGAAAGAGTAGTAGTGAAGATGGGGGCAGCATCAAAGTGGAAATTAGTAAAGCTTGCAATAAAGTACAGCAGTTATCATGGTTGACTTTAATCTACATATTGATTCGGCTTACCAAACTGGTAGCAATGCGGTGGAGGAAGATTTACTGGATTGTATAAGAGATGGTTTTCTAGACCAGTATGTCGAGGAACCAACTAGAGGGTGGCCATCCTAGACTGGGTGATGTGTAATGAGAAAGGACGAATTAACAATCTTGTTATGCGAGGCAACTTTAGGAAGAGTGACCATAGTATGGTAGAATTCTTTATGAAGATGGAGAGTGACACAGTTAATTCAGAGACTAGGGTCCTGAACTTAAGGAAAGATAACTTTGATGCTATGAGATGTGAATTAACTAGAATAGACTGGCGAGTGATACTTAAAGGGTTGGCGGTGGGTAGGCAATGGCAAACATTTAAAGATCACATGGATGAACTTCAACAATTGTACATCCCTGTCTGCAGTAAAAATAAAACAGGGAAGATGGATAACCGTGGCTAACAACGGAAATTAAGGATAGTGTTAAATCCAAGGAAGAGGGATAAAAATTGGCCTCCCATGCTGTACCTGCACTCTGGAGTTTAATTAAAGGAGCTAAGGTCAAACTTACTCATTGCATACAGTACTCAGTTGTATCACTTTATTATGAGCGTAACACATAGCATGATTGAATTTCAAATTGAGATGGAAGGTGAGAAAGTTCGATCTCAAACCAGCATACTAAGCTTAAATAAAAGAGACGATGAAGGTATGAGGGCAGAGTTGGCGAAAGTGATTTGGGAAAATAGATTAAAGTGTAGGACGGATGATGAACAGTGGTGTACATTTAAGGAGATATTTCACAACTCTCAAGAAAAATATATTCCAGTGAGGATAAAAGAGTGTAAAAGAAAAGATAGCCATCCGTGGCTAAAAAAAGAAATAATTAAAAACAAGGGCACTCAATGTGGTCAAAACGAGAGGGAAGACAGAAGATTGGAAAGATTTTAAAAGCCAGGAAAGAATGACAAAAAAAAATGATTAAGTAAGGGAAGCTAGACTGTGAAAGTAAACTAGTACAAAATCTAAAAACAGATAGCAAGAGTTTTGATAGGTCTATACAAAGGAAAAGAGTGGCTAAAGTAAAGGTTGGTCCCTTTGAAGACGAGAACGGGGTATTAGTAATGGGGAACATGGAGATGGCAGAAACTCTGAACAAATATTTTGTATCAGTCTTTACGGTACAGAACACAAACAATATTCCAACAGTGGATAGTCAAGGGGCTATAGCGGGGGCAGGACTTAACACAATCACAATCACGAAGGAGTTGGTACTCAGTAAGATAATGGGACTAAAGGCGGATAAATTACCTGGACCTGATGGCTTGCATTAGAGAGTCTGAAGAGAAGTAGCGGCAGGGAAAGTGGATGCATTTGTTGTAATTTACCAAAACTCTCTGGATTCTGGGGAGCTCGCAGAAGATTGGAAAACTGCAAATGTAATGCCCCTATTTCAAAAAAGAGGCAGACAAATAACAGGAAACTATAGACCAGTTAGCCTAACATCTGAGGTTGGGAAAATGTTGGAGTCCGTTATTAAATAAGCAGTAGCAGCACATTTGGAAAAGCAAAATTCGGTCAGGCAGAGTCAGCATGGACTTATGAAGGGGAAGTCATGTTTTACAAATTTGCTGGAATTCTTTGAGGATGTAACGTACAGGATGAATAAAGGGGAACCAGTGGATGTGGTGTATTTTGACTTCCAGAAGGCATTTGACAAGTGCCACATAAAAGATTATTGCACAAGATAAAAGTTCACGGGGTTGGGGGTAATATATTAGCATGGATAGAGGATTGGCTAATGAACAGAAAACAGAGAGTAGGGATAAATGGTTCATTCTCTGGTTGGCAATCAGTAACTAGTGGGGTAATGCAGGGATCAGTGCTGGGACCCCAACTGTTTGCAATGCATATTAATGACTTGGAAGGCGGGACCGAGTGTAACATCGTCAAGTTTGCTGAATATACAAAGATGGGAGGAAAAGCAATGTGTCAGGAGAACACAAAAAATCTGCAAACGGACATAAACAGGCTCAGTGAGTGGGGAGAAATTTAGCAGAAAGTGCATAATGTTGGGAAGTGTGAGGTGATGCACTTTGGCAGCAAAAAGCAAAGAGCAATTTATTATTTAAATGGAGAGGAATTGCAAAGTGCTGCAGTATAGCGGGAGCTGAGGGTCCTGGTGCATGAAACACAGAAAGGTTAGTATGCAGGTACAGCAAGTGATCAGAAGGCTAATGGAATTTTGGCCTTTATTGCAAAGGGGATGGAGTATAAAAGCAGGGAAGTCTTGCTAGAATTATACAGGGTATTGATGAGGCCACACCTGGAGTATTGCTTGCTGTTATGGTTTACATATTTAGGACAGGATATACTTGTCTTGGAGGCAGTTCAGAGAAGGTTCACGAGTTTGATTCCGGAGATGAGGGGTTTGACTTATGAGGAAATTTTGAGCAGGTTGGGACTCTACTCATTGGAATTCAGAAGAATGAGAGGTGTTCTTATCGAAACGTGTAAGACTATGAGGGGCCTTGACAAGGTGGATGCTGAGAGGATGTTTCCATTGATAGGGGAGACTAGAACTAGGGGGCATAATCTTAGAATAAGGGGCCGCCCATTTAAAACTGAGATAAGGAATAATTTCTTCTCTCAGAGGTTTGTAAATCTGTGCAATTCACTGCCTCAAAGATCTGTGGAAGCTGGGACATTGAATAAATTCCAGACAGAGATGGACAATTTCTTAACTGATTCGGGAATAAGGGGTTATGGGGAGCGGGCGGGGAAGTGTAGCTGAGTCCATGATTAGATCAGCCATGATCATATTAAATGGCAGAGCAGGCTCGAGGGTCCGTATGGCAGACACAACTGCTCCTATTTCTTATGTTCTTATGTGATGTTTGTCGTAATTGGATTTGAGCCACAATTGTAATTAATACCTTTCGTTTGTCAGATGTGGTATCAGGTCATTATAAACATGGTTCCATTTCGTCCAACATCATCCATCGTCATTCAACACCATGTTCCACTCTCTCATCTTTAACATCTCCTTCCTCGGTTAGCTCTAACGAGTACAGCACCCAGCCCACCTGAGGTTAAATTTAGCAACAATATCCTCCGTAAATGAGAACATGTTGCACGATATGTCTGGTCTTCCTTGAACTCTTTCTGATAACCTACTTCGATGACACACTATCATTCTCCAATATCATTGCTCCTTGTACAAGTGCATCCAGGACGTCTTCAACTAAAGTTTATTTCCACATCCCGCATCATCCCACCTACACTGCTCTGATTCCCAATTGAAATTTTATCCCGAGGTATCATCACTCACTGATGATGGCTACTGTAGACACATATACAGCAGACACATTAAATCGCTGGAGAAATGCCACCAACGATGTCTCCGCAAGATCCTGCAAATCCGCTGGGAGGACAGACGCAACGACGATTGGCCTGACATCCCCAGTTTCGAAGCATTCACCTCACTCGTCCAGCTCCGTTGGGTGGTCCATATTGTTCGCATGCCTGATACAAGACTACCAAAGCAAGCATTCTATTCAGAACTCCTGCACGGCAAGCGAGCCGGTGGGCAGAGGAAACATTTCAAGGACACCTTGCAAACCTCCTTGATAAAATGCAACATCCCCACTGTCACCTCGGTGTCCTGGCCAACGTGGAGGAAGAGCATCTGGGAGGGCACTGAGCACCTCGAGTCTCGTCGCCGAGAGCATGCAGAAAACAAGCTCAGGCAGCGGAAGGAGCGTGCGGCAAACCAGACTCCCCACGCACCCTTTCCTTCAACCACTGTCTGTCCCACCTGTGACAGAGATTGTAATTCCCTTATTGGACAGTTCAGTCACCTGAGAACTCACTTTTAGAGTGGAAGCAAGTCTTCCTCGATTTCGAGGGACTGCCTATGATAATGACTCACTGATATTGGATACAGAGAGAGACCAGCAGAGGGAGATAGATATAGGTGCAACTGAGTACATAGACATAGCGAGGTATCAGCAAAAGAATATCGATAACGATGCAACTGAATACAGTGAGTGATACCGAGATAAACCAGCAGAGGGCTATTGGAAAATGTGAGTGATACAGGCTGGCACCAGTAGAGGGAGATAGAGAGAGGTCTAAGTGAGCACAGTGAGCGACAGAAAATGACAACAGCGGAGGGAGATTGGGTGAGATGTGACTACGTACAGTGAGAGAGAGAAACATCAGCCGATGAAGATAGAAATGTAACAGAGTGCAACAGATGATACAGTGTGACTGAGTGTGGTGTTAAAGAGAAAAAGCTGTCTCTCCACCTGTATCACTCGCTACCCAGTGGCCATGGCAGTGGCGGATCTACTGGTCATTACCATCGGTATGATGATGAGACATATTCCTCCTGTTTATGATACAGAGTTCCTGTTCGTGTGGTCAATCCCAGTGTGCAATATCCACGCTGCCCTGCTTCACGCAGTCACAGACTGTTCCGTCTGGTTCACCCTCAGTTTCACCGTTGAAGGATATATCGCCATTTGAGGCAGAAGTTGAAAACTAAATACGGTGTGGAGAAAACGGCGCTGGTGATTAAAGCAACAATTACTGTTTCTTTCTCTTTAAAAAATAATTCTGCGAATTTATGTACACGAGTCGATACTGGCTCATCACTCAATTGTGGTTTGCAGAGTGAAAAGTTTGGGGCACAGTTGAATTCATTCATTTGATTTTAAATGCATGCATTTCATTTCTGTTGGTCTTGTTGTTCAATGCTTTAACCATCAGGTGACGTACATAGCCCACAGCCGGTTCCAGAGTCCCGTCAGTGACGAGTGTCCCAGTGATAATTAACGCTGTATATGAGATATTGTATTTATTGGCGAATGGCCTTCCTGGGAAATTAGGCTATGTATCGAACTGTGTTTGGACGGGAGTTAGGGTTCATGCTTCAACTGCTGGGTTGCTGCACAAACCCCTGTATTTATGCAATGACACAGCCTAAATTCAGAGATGTTGAAGATTCAGTTCAAATGTTCCTTCACTGTAATTGTTAAATTGATTCACAAATGACAACAAATTGCATTGATACTTGCGTCAGTGAGTCGGTCAGAGCCTGAGGTCGGTGGGTCGGTCAGACCCTGAGGTCAATGAGTCGGTCAGGTCCTGAGGTCGGTGAGTCGGTAAGGCCCTGAGGTCGGTGAGTTGGTCAGACCCTGAGGTCGGTGAGTCAGTAAGGCCCGGAGGTCGGTGAGACGGTCAGACCCTGAGGTCGGTGAGTCGGTCACACCTTGAGGTCGATGAGTCGGTAAGGCCCTGAGGTCAGTGAGTCGGTCAGACCCTGAGGTCGGTGAGTCGTAGAGACCATGAGGTCTGTGAGACAGTAAGGCCCTGAGGTCGGTGAGTTGTTGAGAACCTGAGGTCGGTGAGTTGGTAGACCTCTGACGTTGGTGAGTCGGTCAGACCCTGAGGTCGGTGAGTCTGTCAGACCCTGAGGTCGGTGAGTCAGTAAGGCCCTGAGTTCGGTGAGTCGGTTAGACACTGAGGTCGGTGAGTCAGTCAGATTCTGAGGTCGGTGAGTCGCTAAGGCCCTGAGGTTGGTGAGTCAGTAAGGCCCTGAGGTCGGTGAGTCAGTCAGACACTGAGGTCCGTGAGTCAGTCAGACTCTGAGGTCGGTGAGTCGGTAAGGCCCTGAGGTCGGTGAGTCAGTAAGGCCCTGAGGTCGCTGAGTCGGTCAGACACTGAGGTCTCTGAGTCAGTCAGACTCAGAGGTCGGTAAGCCGGTAAGGCCCTGAGGTTGGTGAGTCAGTAAGGCCCTGAGGTCGGTCAGTTGGTCAGAACTTGAGGTCGGTGTGTCGGTAAGGCCCTGAGGTCGTTGAGTCTGTAATGCCCTGAGGTCGTTGAGTCAGTAAGGCCCTGAGGTCGGTGAGTCAGTAAGGCCCTAAGGTAGCTCAGTTGGTCAGACCTTGAGGGCGGTGAGTCGGTAAGGTGCTGAGGTCGTTAAGTCGGTAAGGCACTGAGGTCGGTAAGGTCCTGAGGTCGGTGTGTCGGTCAGACCCTGAGGTCGCTAAGTCGGTAAGGTCCTGAGCTTGGTAAGGCCCTGAGGTCTGTGTGTCGGACAGATCCTGAGGTCGATGAGTCGGTAAAGACCAGAGATCGATGAGTCGGTAAGGCCCTGAAGTCGGTAAGGCCCTGAGGTCGGTGAGTCGGGCAGACCCTGAGGTCGGTGAGTCGGTCAGGCTCTGAGGTCGGTGAGTCGGTCAGACCCTGAGGTCGGTGAGTCGGTAAGGCCCTGAGGTTGGTGAGTCGGTCAGACACTGAGGTCGGTGAGTCAGTCAGACACTGAGTTCGGTGAGTCGGTCAGAGCCTGGGGTCGGTGAGTCGGTCCGACAATGAGTTTGGTGAGTCGGTCAGAACCCGATGTCGGTGAGTCGGTAAGGACCTGAGGTCGGTGAGTCGGTCAGACACTGAGGTCGGTGAGTCGGTCAGACTCTGACGTCGGTGAATCAGTAATGCCCTGAGGTCGGTGAGCCGGACAGATCCTGAGGTCGGTGAGTAGGTAAGGCCCTGAGGTCGGTGAGTCGCTAAGGCCCAGAGGTCGGTGAGTCAGTAAGGCCCTGAGTTCGGTCAGTCGGTCAGACCAGGAGGTCGGTGATTCGGTCAGACCCTGAGGACGGTGAGTCGGTAAGGCTCTGATGTCGGTAATGCCCTGAGGTCGGTGAGTCGGTCAGACCCAGATGTCGGTGAGTCGGTAAGGCAATGAGTTCGTTGAGTTGGTCAGACACCGAGGTCGGTAAGTCGGTAAGGCCCTGAGGTCGGTGAGTCAGTAAGGCCATGAGGTCGGTCAGTCGGTCAGACCCTGAAGTCGGTAAGTCGGTAAGTCCCAGAGGTCGGTGAATCGGTCAGACTCTGAGGTCGGTAAGTCAGTAAGGCCCTGAGGTCGGTGAGCGAACCTTACGGCCAAAGGGATCAAGGGGTATCGATGGAAAGCAGGAAAGGGGTACTGAGGTTGCATGATCAGCCATGATCTTATTAAATGGCGGTGCAGTCTCGAAGGGTCGAATAGCCTGCTCCTGCACCAATTTCTATGTTTCGATGTTTCTATGACTCGGTGAGTACGACTTCTCTTGCATATTCGCTGGAGGTGGCCCTTCATGTTACAGCCTTTTCAAGTATACTCTTGACAGCGATACTGGTGGGACCTGTGATTTCCTCCACAGGGCCAGCATGGGGTTGGCCTGTTGGCCCCATGTGACGGTTCAGGATTGTGGGGACTCACGGTTTTGTTCTCTGTTCCCTGAGAGAGACTGCTTGCAGCAGCCCTGTCTCTAAAAGGCATCAGTCGCTTCACAGTACTTGCCAGGTTAGAGTCCTGGGGTGTGAGAAATCCGCTTGGAGATGCAAGCCGAGATCATGAACGCCTGGCTCACGTTAATTGCCTTCTGCAGGGTGACCGTGGTGTCCGCAGAGAGCAGCCTGTGCAGAAGGCCCTCGTGGCCGATTCCAATAACAAAGATGTCCCTTAGTGCTTCGGTGAGGTGATCGCTAAAATCGTCTCAGGTCTGCGGCATATTTTGCGATTTCTTGGACTTCGGGCTACCGGTGGGTATAGAACCAGTGTCCGGCTGTGAGGATGTTCTCTTTAGGTTTGAGCTGTTCATGTATCAGCATTACAAGCTCCACATATGTTGCTATCTTCTCTGGGACTAGCAAGTCCCTGACAAGGCCATAGACGGTGAGCCCACAACTGCTGAGCAGGATAGCTCAGCACTTATCAGCCAGCGAGGTCGGGTCGTCTCCCGCCAGGTCGTTCACAATAAGGTGTTCGAGCCATTCTACAAAGGCCTCCCAATATTCCCCATCGGCGAATTGTTCAAACATGCCAAGGTATGCCACTGTCACGTGGAAATTCGTATTCTCGTCGCCAATTATTGTGTCTTTAAGCACTCTAGTAATGACCCCACGAGATAAGTTATTATACCTGAATCATGATGATCTTAGTCCATTTATTACAGCTCCTGAGTGAGGGTACAGCATGGTGAGATCCCTTTTATACCTGGTTACCTGTCGTGTACAGGTGACCCCGAGGTCTCTACCAGTTGCACCCTCTGGTGGTACAAGCATGGTTTATACAGTGTGAAGATACATCCAGTGGTCGAATGTGAATCTACATTGAGCGTATAGGATGTATACTTATTTTAAACATACACAATAAAGATCATCGGTCAATTAATGGTGTTTTCACGTGAAAGCAGGATAAAATTTATCGATGATTTAATTTCTGCATTTAGAAAGACATGGGTTAAGCACAGATATTCAGCATGGATTTGTTAAGGGAAGGTCTTTTCTGACTCAGTTGATTGATTTGTTTGAGGAGGGAACCAAGAGGATCGATGAGGGCTGTGCGTATGATGTAGTGTATTAGGATGTTAGCAAAGATTTCGCCAAAATCCCACATGGAAGACGGGTCACGAAAGTAAAATCCCATCGGAACCAGGGCAAAGTGGCAAGTTGGATCCAAAATTGACTCAGAGGCAGGAAGCAAAATGTAATGTTTGATGGCTGATTTTGAGAGGAAGGATGTTTCCAGTGGGGTTCCTCAGGGCTCAGTGCTCGGTCCCTTGTTTTTAGTGGTAACATCAATGATCTAAACTTAAATATAGGAGGTATGATTAAAACGTTTTCAGGTGATACTAAAATAGGTTGCGTGGTTGATAATGAAGAAGAAAGCTGCGGACTGCAGGAAGATATCAATCAACTGGTTTGGTGGGCAGAACAGTGGCACTTGAAATTTAATCCAGAGAAGTGTGAGGCTGTGCATGTGGGGAGCGCTAACAAGGAAAGAAACGCACATTATATGTTAGGATATTGAGAAGTGTGGAAGAACAAAGGAGTGCATGTCCACATATCATGGAAGGTAGCAGGCCAGTTGGATAAGATGGTTAAGAATGCACATGGAATGCTTGCCTTTATTGGCTGAGGCATCGGATAGAAGAGCAGGTTGGTTATGCTTGAAATGTATAAAACACTGGTTAGGCCACAGTTGGAGTACTGCGTGTAGTTCTGGTCACCGTATTGAAGGAATTACGTGATTGTACGAGATGGTACAGAGGAGATTTACGAGGATGTTGCCAGGAGTGGAGAATTTTAGCTATGAGGACAGATTGGATCGGCTGGGATTGTTTTCATTGAAACAGAGGAGGCTGAGGGGAGACAACTTTGAGATGTATAATATTATGAGGGGCCTAGATATAGTGGATCGCAGAGGGGTCAACAACCAGGTGGCATATATTTAAATTTATTGGTAGAATGTTTAAAGAGGATTTGAAGGCAAAATTCGTCATGCAGAGATGTATGGGGGTCAGGAACTCGCTGCCTGAAAGAGTGGCGGAGGCAGATACCACATGGAAAACGTATTTGGATGTGCACCTGAATGCCATAATCTGCAGGGTTATGGACCCAGAGCTGGAAAGTGGGTTGAAGCGAGATCGCATCTTGTTGGCCGGGGCGGAAGTGATGGCCCGAAATGGTATCTTTATGTGCTGCGAAGTTCTATCATTCAATAATACTATGAAATATTTAAATGTCCAACGTAGGTCTCGAAACCACGAACATGAGATTAAAAGTCTTATCTTCCATCGATTGAGCTCGCCAGGATTCTGCCAAACATACCGTTCTGTCATTGACTGCAGCCAGGCGCGGTTGGCTCCGCCCCAGATGTTTAAACTTGCTGTCGAGGAACTGGCAGGATCTTCTTGAATGGTGGAACAGGCTCGAGGGGCCGAATGGCCTACTCCGGACACTAATCCTTACATGCTTCTCATCTTATGACTTTTCATAGGAGAACAATCTCGCCCCTGAGCATGCATGAGGAGAAACCGACAGAAAATATTCCCGCCCGGTGAGCTTTCGCGCGTGAAGTGAACGTATTAAACGCTGCAATGCGGAAACATCTCCACTTTCAGCACCAGATCAGATGGAAATGTTAAGCGAGAAGGTGAAATGCTGAATCCCACTTTTAAGGAGTTGGTCGTGGTGTCAAACAAAGAGTTTCGCTTAATGATTAAAAATAAGAAATGTCAAAAGTAGGATTCCAACACACACCTCCAGAGAAAACTGCGTGCTAAATACAGCACCTTAGACCGCTCGGCCAGCCTGACTATCCACCGACGTATGTGGCCACTTGCAAGTTGATTTTGATCTTTTGTGTCCTGTCACATGAATTAAATGATGGCAGCAGGCGTATCTCTGCCTGACACCGGGGAAACGATGAGACAGACCTTGGAACACGGGTCTGGTTGTTGCCAAACAGCAAAGAAAATATTAATTCTGGAAGAACAACGACCCCGACTTAATACGAGCACGCAACATTCTCATCTGGAATCCGACGCAGCTACCGTTGCGCCACGAGGCCTACACAATGAGCTTCAGATGTTCATCGATATGAAGGTTTCACAATACAAGGGGTTTTAAAATCCCCACCCATTCCCACCAGGTGTCCGAAGCAACACTCACCTGCCAGTCACCATATGTTTTTTTCTCAAACTTTTGTGTTGCTTTCATGGAAAACCATCATTAATAAACCCCTCACCTTCTTTTGCACAATGAAAGAAATGCTAACTGAGGGACAGTCGATACTTCAATCATTTGCCCTGTGCTTTGTGGACCGGGCAGGGAAGTGGACCTGAGTCCATGATTGGATCGGCCATGATCGTATTAAATGACGGAGCAGACTCGAGGGTTGTATGACCGAATCCTGCTCCTATTTCTGAGGTTCTTATGTTCTTAATCAATTTCACCAATTTTACACACTGTATTGCCGATGACACCAGGAATCTATTGATCCCATGACTACAAGCATCAATACATAACATTCTGCATGTTAACTGTTCAACCGTATCCCATTTTACACACTGTATTTTAGGTTTCTGGTACAAAATCTTCACAGAAACATAGAAACATAGAAAATAGGTGCAGCAGTAATCCATTCGGCCCTTCTAGCCTGCACCACCATTCAATGAGTTCATGGCTAAACATTCAACTTCAGTACTCAATTCCTGCTTTCTCGCCATACCCCTTGATCCCCCGAGTAGTAAGGACCTCTTCGAACTCCTTTTTGAATATATTTAGTGAATTGGCCTCAACAACTGTCTGTGGTAGAGAATTCCACAGGTTCACCACTCTCTGGGTGAAGAAGTTCCTCCGCATCTCGGTCCTAAATGGCTTACCCCTTATCCTTAGACTGTGACCTCTGGTTCTGGACTTCCCCAACATTGGGAACATTCTTCCTGCATCTAACCTGTCTAACCACGTCAGAATTTTAAATGTTTCTACGAGGTCCCCTCTCATTCTTCTGAACTCCAGTGAATACAAGCCCAGTTGATCCAGTCTTTCTTGATAGGTCAGTCCCGCCATCCCGGGAATCAGTCTGGTGAACCTTCGCTCCACTCCCTCAATAGCAAGAATATCCTTCCTCAGGTTAGGAGACCAAAACTGTACACAATACTCCAGGTGTGGCCTCACCAATGCCCTGTACAACTGTAGCAACACCTCCCGGCCCCTGTACTCAAATCCCCTTGCTATGAAGGCCAACATGCCATTTGATTTCTTAACCGCCTGCTGCACCTGCATGCCAACCTTCAATGACTGATGTACCATGACACCCAGGTTACTTTGCACCTCCCCTTTTCCTAATTTGTCACAATTCAGATAATAGTCTGCCTCTCTGTTTTTACCACCAAAGTGTATAACCGCACATTTATCCACATTATACTTCATCTGCCATGCATTTGCCCACTCAGCTAACCTATCCAAGTCGCTCTGCAGCCTCACAGCATCCTCCTCGCAGCTCACACTGCCACCCAACTTAATGTCATCCGCAAATTTGGAGATACTACATTTAATCCCCTCATCTAAATCATTAATGTACAGTGTAAACAGCTGGGGCCCCAGCAAAGTACCTTGCGGTACCCCACTAGTCACTGCCTGCCATTCTGAAAAGTACCCATTTACTCCTACTCTTTGCTTCCTGCCTGACAACCAGTTCTCAATCCATGTCAGCACACTAACCCCAATCCCATATGCTCTAACTTTGCACATCAATCTCTTGTGTGGGACCTTGTCGAACGCCTTCTGAAAGTCCAAATATACAACATCAACTGGTTCTCCCTTGTCCACTCTACTCGAAACATCCTCAAAAAATTCCAGAGGATTTGTCAAGCATGAATTCCCTTTCACAAATCCATGCTGACTTGGACCTATCATGTCACCTCTTTCCAAATGCACTGCTATGATATCCTTAATAATTGATTCCATCATTTTACCCACTACCGATGTCAGGCTGACCGGTCTATAATTCCCTGTTTTCTCTCTCCCTCCTTTTTTAAAAAGTGGGGTTACATTGGCTACCCTCCACTCTATAGGAACTGATCCAGATTTCTGGAATGTTGAAAATGACTGTCAATGCATCCACTGTTTCCAAGGCCACCTCCTTAAGTACTCTGGGATGCAGTCCATCAGGCCCTGGGGATTTATCGGCCTTCAATCCCATCAATTTCCCCAACACAATTTCCCGACTAATGAAGATTTCCCTCAGTTCCTCTTCCTTTCGAGACCCTCTGGGGTGCAACGGCCACCACACGTTAAAAAGATCCACGCACAGGCATCTTCCGCCCTTCAACATGCAGTTCGCGACTGGAATATTAGGTCCATCATTTAAAAACCTGTGCATTCATCCTTTTTTGGCGAGGAAGCAAGTCACCCTCTCTTCGAGGGACTGCCTCTGATGATGATGAACTGGATTTGCTGCAGTCCGCGGGCAGCAGGTGATGAAAGCGGGCGTGAGAGTGTGAGTGACAGGTGGTCACTGCTTCTGATGCTGTCTGACCCACTCTGGGAGTGACCTGGAATTTTACAGCCCTTTCATTGCAACAATGCAGGGTAAATGAAACTATGTTTCAGCAACCTTCATGTAGACAAAAATGGGCACTCTGTACTGTAGACCTCGCGATGTAACGGTCGTGTCTCTGACCCCCGATTAGAAGATTGTGTATTCAAATCATCGGGGTCATTGTTCTTCCGGAGTTGAGAATTTCTTTGCTTTTTGGCATTAACCTGACCCTTGCTGCAAGGTTTGTCTCACTGTTTCCACGGCGTCAGGCAGAGATACGCCAGAAATACTCATTTACTTCATGTTACAAGACACAATAGTTCAAAATTTAAATGAACTTAGAATCGAGATGGCCGAGCCGTTGAAGGTGATGCGTTCAGTTCGCAGTCTGCACTTAAAGCGCGGTTTCAAATTACTTTTCTTATTTTTAGTCATTAAGGAAAACCCATTTGCTTGGCACCACGACCAGCTCCTTAAAAGTGGGATTCAGCAGTTCAACTGCTCGCTTCACATTTCCGTCTGACCGGATGCTGAAAGTGGAGATGTAGCGGTTAACACGTTCGCCTAACATGTGAAAGCTCACCGGGCGGGAATATTTTCAGGAGCTTTCTCCTCATGCATGCTCAGGGGCGAGTTTGTTCTCCTGTCAAAGGTCATATGATCATAAACATGTAAGGATTAGGGGCCGGAGTAGGCCATTCGGCCCCTCGAGCCTGGTCCACCATTCAAGAAGTTCCTGGAAGTTCTTCGACAGCAAGTTTAAACATCTGGGGCGGAGCCAACAGGCGCCTGCTTGGAATCAGTGACAAAACCGGTTGCTTTAGCAGAAGCACAGCTAGCTCAGTTGATAGAGCATGAGATTTTTAATCTCAGGTTCTCCGCTTCGAACACCAATTTTGTTGCTTACTTTTTAATTACATTCTATGTTGCTTTCACGGGAATACATCGTTAATCTATGATGATCTTCTTTTGCACAAATAAAGAAATGCTAACTGAAGGAGAGTCCATAATTGGAAAATTTATCTATGCTCTGCAAGTTAACTCTTAAACCATAAACCATTTTACATACTGTGATTTTGGGGACTGGTTCAAAATGTTCATTGCTGGTAACATCTAAAGGAGACTGGGGAAACAGTGAGACTGACTTTAGAGCAAGGATCTGGTTATTGTAAAAACCAAAGAAACTATACATTGTGGAAGAATAACATCGAAAGGAAATGTGACCCCGACACCCAGAAAGAAGTGTAAAGACAGAAGATTAAATACTGCTTCCCTTTCTGCAAAAAATTCCTTTCACAAACATTTATTTGACCGAAACTGCACAATACAAAAATGTTCCTTTCAAAGTCATTAAATTCCCGATTTTCGACCCCCACCTAATCTCCTGAATCAGATGCCTCTAGTTTTGCCGATTCAATCCATGTCCATTTGCAATGTTCTGCTTCCACCCTCACTGTGAAATGTGCCACTAACTTATGGAATCATGGAATGGTTACAGCACGGAAGGCCATTCGGCCCGTTGAGCCCGTGCCGACTCTCAGCGAAACCCACTCTCCCGCCCTTTCCCCGTAGCCCTGCAATTGCTTTTCCTTCAGACACGTATCCACCTCCCGTTTGAAAGATAAGATTGAGTCTACCTCCACCACCCTTTCAAGCAGTGCATTCCAGATCCTAACCGATTGCTGCTCAATGGCCACCTCCTGTTCCTATGTGTAAAGTCAGGGAAACACTAGATCAATTCCTGCCACACTCACAACCTTCCTAAACATAGCACCGTCATTCTATTCTCGTAAAACCAGCTCCTGAAGTATAGGCCAGCTGTGTAGGTTAAAACTCTGGTTATGTTCACAACAGTATTCTACCTCAGCATTTCCGTAGTGCAGTGGTTATCTCGTTTGCCTAACATTCGAAAATGGGTGAAAACATTAATAAAATTTGCTCCTTTAAATATTAGAAAAAAATTACATTAGTGGTTCAATATTAACAAAGTACAGTGTCTCACAGCCTTGTTACATTTGCTGTTTCTCTGTGTGGTTCTGTACAGACTCAAACTGTACACAGTGTATCTCACTCCCTCCCATTTCCAGCCCTCACTGTGCAGAAAGCCCCTCTCAAAGCTGCATATTCCACTGCTTTCAGTTGAGTTGTGAGAGATTATTAAAGGATCCTGCAGCATCGCCTCGCTTCACAACAGCAGACCAAAGCCGCAAACAACACATCGACAATCGCTCGTCCCCAGCTCCTAATTACTGGACCACCAGGGAACGCTGCATTGCTGTATCGCTGCATAGTAAGGCTTGATGTCATTATTGTCCTTTTCAATCCACTTGTTTCACACCGAAACAAATTGCAACCGTGATCTGAATTTAACGCCACATGATTCTTTGAAATCACCTTTAAATGATTGGGCAAAACCACTCCTTATACCACCGAAAAACAGCTTCGATTCCAGGTCAGTACGGTAACTTTTGTTACACCGTTTCGAAATTCAAAACCTTATAAAACTGACGACATACAGCTAATGTGAAAATATAAGAATTCATTTAATCACGTTTAATTAACTGATAATAACCTTCTGTAGAATGAAAGAAATAATAATATAGTAACTGAGGGACAGTGGTATATTCAAGAATTATTTTTCTCCTAACATGTGATGAATTTTTATCCCTATCTCATTTACACACTGTATTTTATGAGAAAGGTTGAAAATTGTAAGTGTTTAATTCTCAGTTGTAAAACCATTGATTGTGTTTGTGCCTAGTCTTGATCGGAGGAGCACTTGAGATCAAAGTTCCAGTTCTATATATGTATCAATAGAATCAATTTCCACCAGTTTCTTTAAAAAAAATAACTTAATTTATTTCTATTGGACTGGATGGAGGAACATGATCCATGTAAATTTTTTTTTATCGTTTTACATGAACTGAATGTTCATAAAAGTATTGGAGTGGGAACTCACTGGATAACAGCACAGCTGTAAATGTTTGCGGAATATATTCGTGCTGCCAAAACGCACAATGACAACCTGGAACTGTGCGGCACCGAATCCTCGGGGGAAAAATAGTGAAAGGCTTTGTCCCTGAGTGGGCTCGAAACACCAACTTTTCGATTGACAGCCGAACATGCTGACGCATTGCACCACAGACAATGATGGAAGAGCATGTTGCAAGACATCCCTAACCAGGGTGTCAGTCAGTTAAAGCTTCAGATTGCTTCGACCGGGATGGAATTTGTCCACTCTCAGTTGTAATTTTACAAATAAAGGGTGGGACATTCATTGTAGATGCGTGGAAGCAGTCTGGTCCCGCACACTGCAGACACTTCCATGTCACCGCCAACCAGCTCTCCAACAACCGGTGTGATCTATCTTCCAGCCTTCCGGTGCCTTGTCTGTAACGACGTATTCTGATTGTCCCGAAACCGATATTAGGTTTTAATTCCTTTTTAGCTACTGACTACTGATATTCCTGTGATTAAACGTGAATAAAATGCTTACAGAGACAGTTGGATTCACCGTTTTTTGGCATGGTGAAATTTCAAAGAATGAAAGCGACGCACATCAACCCCAAACCTCGTCACCTCCTCCCTAACTGGACAAAATGTTTCATTTTGTTTTAATGTCAAGCATTTTGCATTAATGAATTGCAATGCCAAAGCACTTTTTACCTGGCAAGACTGAAGTAAAAGCTGTGATGAACAGTGTGCAATTGTGGAAGCGATGGTGTGTGGGGTCAGTTCCTTCCTTACCAAAGCGGTTGTGGGTCACTCCCATTCCCTGGTTCTCGAGACTGGATTTATTAATCAGTGTGTGATAAAGTACAGCAGACAACTGTTTTGTACAGAGTAGGTATGGGTTTTATTCAAGAAAGCAAATAACACAAATACACTCCAATAACATTATAAAATCTTACAATAGTTTGTGAAAATGGGGAATACATTGTTACAGGTAATAAACACAACATAAATATCTCCCACCTCCCACTTACTCTCTAACTAAGTTAGTTTCTAGGGGAACAGGGATAATGCTCACCAATCCATCCTTTCACAGTTCGGGCTGTTTTGTGGTTTCGGGGTTATTTGGTTATAGCCGGTTTACCTTGCCGTACCCTGGGCGTGGCAGGAGACCTCTCCTGCGTATTGAAGCCAGTTGGGACAAGTTCTTTTCTCCGATATCGCGATGTTTCTTCCTGTGTTTTCTTGCCGTATGCTCTCGATCTTATTGTTCCGAAGTGCTTGGTCAGAAAAGTTATTTCTGTGATGGTCAGAATAAAGATCGCTCTCTTGGTACGATAGGCCATTAATTATATTTGGAGAGCCTGTTTAATCTTCGCGCCAAATCTAACATTTCTTTTGTTTAAATTTTGCTGCCCAGCTAACTGCAACTTGATTAAGTTTTAAACTGGCGTTGGTAGACTTTTTTGAATTGATGAGCTCCTTTCCATTGTGACAGCACTGCTTTTTGCTTCCGGAAATCTGGCCTTAACCATATATTTCTATGCCTTTTGAAAAGGTGTTGGAATATGTATGTGACATTTGGGTCATCTGGGTGGGGTGGATAAATTTTATTCTGTGGTCGATTGTTTAAATGCTAATATTTTCTGGGGGCAGGTTTCGAGGGTAAACAGTTCCCAGACAATTTGATTAGCTCCAATGTCCAAAATGGCCTTTTCGAGATTGATCCCATCCCTTTCGTGCTGACCCAACATTTTGGATTTAAAAGTCCCAAACTTGGTGAAAAACTCATAGATTTATTCCATAAGCATTTTAGGATCTCAAACGTTCTGGTTGATATTCCCAAGTTAAATATCCTTTCCAATGAATCCAAACACTGGGGGGTTTTCCTACAAATTTTGCAACCCTGCAGTCTCTTCTGTGACACTCTACATACTTGAGTGTCATGTTAGGTGAGCAAAATCCCTTACACCCAAGAATCAACCTTCCCTGTAACTTACCGAACCAAACCCAAATGTAAATTCCCCCTTGAAATATATTGCTGTTTACAAGTAAATTCAGTCTTAAGTTACATTACAGCATAGAGAGCGTCCACAACCCCTCCATTACTCCTGTTTCACAAAAAGACACAGCAAAACACACACAATCAAACCCTTTTAACACTTGATCTCTGTGTTTTTACAGCAGATGGAATCTAAACCGGACCTCACCGTGTGACTGTAATTTTCCTGCAATGTTCTATCATATTTTATGTTTCCCTCCCTGATACAATCCTTACTTTCAGCTCGGGCTCGTTCAGCTCGGGCTCGTCCAGCTCGGACCGACAACCTCGGCCTCTCAACTTGCAGGAAGTACACCATAAATAAAAAATAATCGCGAGCTGGCGGATAACTAAAACGTGGGAAGCTATTCTGATCCAGGGAGGATCCCCTATATTTCAGAAAATTTCCCACCAGGGTGGAACTGTGATCTCTAAAATCTCGCCCCCAATCTAAATCGTTTTTGTGTTCGCGAAAATAGAAATGTTTCTGTGATATTTCTACAGCTTTCAGTCGGGTGGTAAGATGTTCGGGGAGAGGCGGGATTTCTTAACCAAAATGTGTGACATAATCCTGCAGGTTGGTGATGTTTTCACTCAGAGTGAGGTGATTGAGAGCAATACATTCCTGGGCCACTTGAACTTCTGCCTCAGGTTTAAAGCAAAAAATGCTTTCACTCATCGGACACCAGATGAGCTGTCCATGCTGGTAGTGGGGCACAATGGTGTTGAAACAATATGTCCCAACCTGTGGAGTAACATGGTCTCGTGCAATTAACTACTTGGTACAGTTGATAGGCTGTGCGGCATCAGCTTTAAACCTGCACTGTGGTTTAGAATAGGTGTTCGAGTGCTGGGAACGCAATATTATGTGTGCACCCCGGCTCCGGCACCCAGAGAGGTCAATACCTGTCATAGCGTGCTCCCACTTTATGACATGCAGTGGGACCGCTGTGAAATGAACGTGTGCATCCCCTTGAATGACCACAATGTTCTCCAAACTGTATACCGGTGCGGGTCGGGCTATCCCACCCATGTCCGGCATCCTCACTACTAGTCCCATGATAGTGTAATTGGAACGCCCGCAAACCACTGGGACAGGGTATGGCGAGAAAGCAGGAATGGGGTACTGAAGTTGAATGTTCAGCCATGAACTCATTGAATGGCGGTGCAGGCTAGAAGGGACGAATGGCCTACTCCTGCACCTATTTTCTATGTTTCTATGTTTCTATGTTTCAGAAGCTATGCCGAGCTGGCACGAGCTTCGTGAATAACTAAATGGGTGGAGTGCTGTGAGGTGCTTGATGCTGATCCAGCAGGAGCAGGCAGACTAACCGTATTGCCTTCTCCGCAGAGCGCTTATGGTTCTTACTCTCTGTCCATTTGGCTGCAGCTTCCACAGGACGCTCAGCGCACAATAGATTCAGTACCCATTTCTTTGTTGTATTGACTTTCTTGAATAAGTAAGAGCAAATCCTCTCTTCCATTATGCTTCTTTCCTCAAAAGGAGTGCCTACTGCATCACACCCATTTGACCAAGGTCCTGCCGCTGTCGCCATTCTGTAGCGGATGGTGGGTCTGTCAGCTTGCCTTCCTGACCAGAGTGGTTTCAAGTTGCTCCAACTCCCTGATTCTGGACCTTGGACTTATTAATCAGGGTGTGATAAAGTACAGCAGACAACTGTTTTGCACAAAATGATAAGGACTTTATTTAAGAAAGCAAATAACACAAATACACTCCAATAAAACTGTAAAATCTAACAAAAAGGCTCTAACCAATGGTGAATACTTTATTGCAGGTAATAGACAAAACAGAAATGCCTCCTCACTCCCACTTACTCTCTAACAAGGTCAAACTCTGGGGCTCCAGTCCTTCATGCTTGGGGAAGAGTGATCATAATATGGTAGCATTCTTTATTAAGTTAGAGATTGACACAGTTAATTCAGAGACTAGCATTCAAAACTTAAAAAAGCTAACTTTGATGGCATGTGGTGTGAATTGGCTAGAATAGATTGGCAAATGATACATAAAGGGTTGACAGTGAATATGCAATGGCAAACATTTATAGATCACATAGATGAACTTCAACAGTTGTACATTCCTGTCTGGAGTAACAATAATACAGGAAATGTGGCTCAACCATGGCTAACAAGGGAAATTAAGGATTGATCCAAGAAAGAGGCATATAAATTGGAAAGAAAAAGCAGCAAACCTGAGGACTGGGAGCAATTTAGAATTCAACAGAGGAAGACAAGGGTTTAATTAGGAGGGGGAAAATAGAGTACGAGAGGAATCTTGCCGGGAACTTAAAAACTGAATGCAAAAGTTTCTGTAGATATGTGAAGAGAAAAAGATTAGTGAAGACAAACATAGATCCCTTGCAGTCGGACTCAGGTGAATTAATAATGGGGAACAAAGAACTGTCAGACCAATTGAACAAATACTTTGCTTCTGTCTTCACGAAGAAAGACACAAATGATCCTCCAGATGTACTAGGTGACCGAGGTTCTAGTGAGAAGGAGGAACTGAAGGATATCCTTATTCGGCGGGAAATTGTGTTGCGTAAATTGATGGGATTGAAGGCCGACAAACCCCCAGGGCCGAAAAGTCTGCATCCCAGAGTAAGTAAAAAGAAGTTTCCCTGGAAATAGTGGATGCATTGGTGATCCCTTCCCAACAGTCTATCGAATCTGGATCAGTTCCTTTGGACTGGAGAATAGCTAATGTAAAACCACTTTTTAAAAAAGGAGGGAGAGAGAAAACGAGAAATTATAGACCGATTAGCCTGATATCAGTGGTGGGGAAAATGTTGGAATCAATTATTAAGGATGAAATAGCAACGCATTTGGAAAGCAGTGATAGGATCGGTCCAAGTCAGCATGGATTTGTGTGAGGGAAATCATGCTTGACAAATCGTCTAGAATTTTTTAAAGATGTAACTTGTAGAATCGACAAGGGAGAACCAGTGGATGTGGTGTATTTGGACTTTCAAAAGGCCTTTGACAAGGTCCCACAGAAGAGATTGGTGTGCAAAATCAAAGCTCATGGTATTAGGGGTAATGTACTGGCGTGGATAGAGAATTGGTTGGCAAACCGGAGGGGGAGAGTTGGAATAAATGGGTCTTTTTCGGAATGGGAGTCTGTGATTCGTGGAGTGCCACAGGGCTCAGTGCTGGGACCCCATGTCTTTACAATATCCATTAACGATTTGGATGAAGGAATTTGAATGTAATATCTCCAAATTTGCAGATGACACTAAACTGGATGTCGGTATGAGCTGTGAGGAGGACGCTAAGAGGCTGCAGAGTGATTTGGGCATGTGAGGTGAGTCGGCAAATCAATGGCAGATGCAGTATAATGTGAAAAATGTGTGGCTATCCACTTGGGTGGCAAAAATACGAAGGCTGAATATTATCTGAATGGTGCCAGATTAGGAAAAGGCAAGGTGCAACAAGACCTGGGTGTCATGGTCCATCAGTCATTAATAGTTGCATGCAGGTCGAGCAGGCGGTGAAGAAGGCAAATGGCATGTTGGCCTTCATAGCGAGGGGATTTGAGTCTCGGAGCAGGAACTATTACTGCAAATGTACAGGGTCTTGGTGAGGCCTCACCTGAAATATTGTGTTCAGTTTTGATCTCCTAAGCTGAGGAAGGATGTTGTTGCTATTGAGGGAGTGCAGCGAAGGTTGACCAGGCTGATTCCAGGCATGGCTGGACTGACATTTGAGGAGAGACTGGATCAGCTGGGCTTTTATACACCGGAGTTTAGAAGGATGACAGGGGATTTCATCGAAATGTATAAGTTTCTGACGGGACAGGACAAATCAGATGCGAGAAGAATGTTCCCGATGTTGGGGAAGTCCAGAACAGTCTTAGGATAAAGGGTAGGCCATTTAGGACTGAGTTGAGGAGAAAATTCTTCACTCAGAGAGTTGTTAACCTGTGGAATTCCCTGCCGCAGAGAGTCATTGATGCCAGTTCATTGGATATATTCAAAAGGGAGTTAGATATGCTCCTTACGGTTAAGGGGATCAAGGGGTATGGAGAGAAAGCGGGAAAGGGGTGCTGAGGCGAATGATCAGCCATGATCATATTGAATGGTGGTGCAGGCTTGAAGGGCCGAATGGCCTACTCTTGCAACTATTTTCTATGTTTCTATGTTAACTGGGTCAAACTCTAGTGCTCCAGGGATTCATGCTCACTAGATCATTCCTTTGACAGCTAGGGCTCTTTCGCGGTGTTGGGGTTCTTTAGTTAAAGCCGGTTTGCCTTGCCATACACCGGACGTGGTAGAGAACATCTGCTGTGTATTGAAGCCAGTTGGGGTGAGTCCGCTGATGCGGTTCGACGCATCTGGTGAGTACCCAATTTACTTTGTCATCAATAGAGTTTTACGTTGTTCAGGTAATTTTTACCTGCTGGACAGTCGAGGCACAAATTGTAGAGTGGAAAACTTTCATGGACACCGGTTTTCTTGGTGGTTGATTTTCCTGGTTAGTTTCGTCGGTCGCGGTGGTCCTGTTGATGGCTGTTACCAAGTCAGTTGGTATTGATGTTCCACTGATTGGTTTTTTGAAGTTCTTTTATCCGATGTCGTGATGTCTCTTCCTGTGTTTTCTCGCCGTGTGCTCTCGAGCTTGATCTTGTTGTTCCAAAGTAATGGTCAGAAAAACAGGTTGCTCTTGGTATGATACGCCCACAGTTATACTCTGAGAAGCTGCTTAATCTTCATGCCAAATCTAACGTTTCTTCAGTTTAAGTTTTGCTGCCCATTGATTTTAAGTGGTCTTCATTGTCTAAGTTTTGGCGGGCTAGCTGACTGAGACTTGATTAAAAGTTTTAATCTGGTGTCGATGGACAGTGGGATGGCGATACTCTTTATTTATTAACTGATCAACTCTTCTCCATTGTAATAGCACAGCTTTGGCTTCGGGAAGTCTGGGCTGAGCCAGATATTTATATACATGTTGAAAAGGTGTTGGAATATGTATGTGATATTTTGGTCATGTGGGTGGCGTGGATAATGTTTCTTCCATGGTCGATTGTTTAAATGCTAATGTTTTCGGGGGGCCTGACTATGGTTAAAGAGCTCCCCCAGACAAAGTGCTTAGCGACAATTCTAAATCGCACCCCTCTGTCACTGCAGCTTTCCCAACAGGCCCAAACATGCATTTTAAAATCCCAAACTTGGTTAAGACTTGTAGATTTCTTGCATATGCTTTTTAGGATCCCAAACATTATGTTTAATAGTCCCAAATTGAATTTCCTTTTCAGTGAGTTGAAACACTGGGGGGTTTGCACGAATTTTGGAATCTACATAGGCAGTCCCTCGGAATCGAGAAAGACTTGCTTCCACTCCTAAAGTGTGTTCTTTGGTGGCTGAACATTCCAATGTGGGAGCCACACACCCTATCACAGGTCGGTCAGATAGTCGTTGAGGGAATGGATGGGTGGGACAGGTTTGCTGAACGCTCTTTCTGCTGTCTGCACTTGATTTCTGCATGCACTCAGCGTTGAGACTCGAGGTGCTCAGCGCCCTCTTGGATGCACTTCCTCCACTAGGGTGGTCTTGGGTCCGCGACGCCTGGGAGTCAGTGGGGATGTTGCACTTTATCAGGGAGGCTTTGAGTGTCTCCTTGTAGAGTTTCTGATGCCCACATTTGGCTCGTTTGCCATTAAGGAGCTCCGAGTAGAGCACTTGCTTTGGGAGTCTCGTGTCTGGCATGCGGACTATGTGACCTGCCCAGCGGAGCTGATCGAGTGTGGTCAGTGCTTCAAAGCTGGGGACGTTAGCCTGAATAAGGCCGTTGATGTTGGTGCGTCTGTCCTCCCAGGGGATTTGTAGAATCTTGCGGAGACATCGTTGGTAATATTTCTTCAGCAACTTGAGGTGTCTACTGTACATGGTCCATGTCTCTGAGTCTTACAGGAGGGCAGGTATTACTAAAGCCCTGTAGACCATGAGTCTGGTGCCAGTTTTGAGGGCCTGGTCTTCAAACACTCTTTTCCTCAGGCGGCAGACGTCTGCACTGGCGCTTGGAGGCCGTGTTGAATCTCGTCGTCAATGCCTGCTCTTGCTGATAGGAGGCTCCCGAGATATGGGAAGTGGTCCATGATGTCCAGGGCCGCGCCATGGATCATGATGACAGCGGGGTAATGCTGTTTGGTGAGGACAGGCTGGTGGAGGATCTTTGTCTTACGGATGTTTAGCGTAAGGACCATGCTTTCATACACCTCAGTAAATACGTTGACTATGTCTTGGAGTTCAGCCTCTGTATGTGCGCGGACGCTGGCCTTTGTGAGGCCTCAGCTGGATTATCGTGTACAGTTTTGGTCTCCTAATCTGAGGAAGGACGTTCTTGCTATTGAGGGAGTGCAGTGAAGGTTCACCAGACTGATTCCCGAGATGGCAGGACTGACATGTAAAGAATGTTTGGATCAACTAGACTTATATTCACTGGAATTTAGAAGAATGAGAAGGGATTGCATAGAAACATATATTGGTCTGACGGGATTGGACAGGTTAGATGCAGGTAGTATGTTCCCCATGTTGGGGAAGTCCAAAACCAGGGGTCACAGTCTATGGACAAGGTATAAGCCATTTCGGACAGAGATGAGAAGAAACCTCTTCACTCACAGATTTCTGAACCTGTGGAATTCTCTACCACAGAAAGTTGTTGAGGCCAGTTCGTTAGATATATTCAACAGGGATTTAAATGTGGCTCTTACGGCTAACGGTATCAAGGATATGGAGAGAAAGCAGGAAAGAGGTACCGAGGTGAATGATAAGCCATGATCATAACGAATGATGGTGCATACTTCAAGGGCCGAATGGCCTACTCCTGCACCTGTTTTCTATGTTTCTATGTTTCTATGCAAAGCACAGAAAAAAATGTTTGAAGTATCGACTCTGCCTCAGTTTGCATTTCTTTCATTGTGCAAAATAAGTTGACGGGTTCATGAATGATGCTTTCCCATGAAAGCAACACAAAAGTTCAAAAACAAACATTGTGACTGGCAGGTGAGCCCTGCTTCTGACACACAGTGAGAATGGGCAGGAATTTTAAAAGCACATGTGTTGTGAAACCTTCATATAGACAAACATTTCCTATGTGCTGTATAGACCTCGTGGCGCAACGTTAGCCCATCTGACCCCAGATAACGTCGAGGTCACTGTTCTTGAGTATAATTCGAGAATTAATATTTCCTTTGCTGTCTCAGAATAACCAGACACTGGCTCCAAGGTCTGTCTCACTGTTTCCCAGGTGTCAGGCAGAGATCCGCCTGCTGCCGTCATCTATTTCATGTGACAGGACACAAAAGTTCAAAATAAACCTGAAGTTGGCCACATCGAGCCCTAAATAATCAGGATGACTGAGCGGTCGAAGGTTGTGTGTTTAGGTCGCAGTCTCCTATGGAGGTGTGGGTTCACATCACACTTCGGACACTTCCAGTTTCTAATCATTAAGTGAAACTCATTGTTTGACACCACGAACAACTCATTAAAAGTGGGATTTTGCAGTCCACCTGCTCGCTTAACACTTCCGTATGACCTGGTGCTGAAAGTGAATTATTTTCTGTAGATTTCTCCTCATGCATGCTCTGCGGCGAGTTTGTTCTACTGTGAAAGTTCATAAGGTCATAAAGATGCAAGGATTAGGGGCCGGAGTCTGCCATTCGGCCCCTCTAGTCTGGTCCACCATTCAAGAAGATCCTGGCAGTTCCTCGACAGCAAGTTTACACATCTGGGTCGGATCCAACATGCGCCTGGTTGCAATCAACGACAAAAAGGTACATTTTGTTGAAGCCCAGCTAACTCAGTCAGTCGATCATGAGATTCTTAATCTCGGGGTCAGAGGTGCGAGTCCCAGGTTGGGTGATTATTTTTCATAGAATTAGAGAATCAGAAGTTTACAGCACGGAAGGAGGCGATTTCGGCCCATCGTGTCCGCGCAGGCCAACAAGAGGGTATCCAGCCTAATCCCACTTTCCAGCTCCAGGTCCATAACCATGCAGGTTACGGCACTTCAGGTGCACATCCAAGCACTTTTTAAATGTGGTGAGGGTTTCTGCCTCGACCACGATTTCAAGCATGACTTCCAGACCCCCGCCGCCCTCTGTGTGAAGAAATTTCCCCTCAAATCCCCCATACACCTTCTACCAATGACTTTAAAATTATGCCACCTGTTTGTTGACCCCTCTGCTAAGGGAAATAGGCCCTTTCTGTACACAATGTCAAGGCCCTCATAATTTTATACACCTCAATGAGGTCTCCCCTCAGCCTCCTCTGTTCCAGGAAAAACAAACCCAGCCTATCCAATCTGTCGTAAGATTCTCCACTCCCGATAACATCCTTGAAATCTCCTCTCTAATTTTCCAGTATAATCAAAGTCTTCTTCCTGTGAAGCGATGACAAGAACTGCACGCAGTACTCCAGCTGTGGCCGAACCAGTGTTTTATATTCAAGCATAACGCACCTGCTCTCATATTCTATGCCTCGGCTAATAAAGGCAAGCATTTTATATGTATGCTTATCCTTAATCCACCTTGCCTGCTACCTTAACGGATTTGTGGACGTGCACTTCCAGGTCACTTTGTTCTTCTACAATTTTCAATGTCCTACATTTAATGTTTAATCTCTTTCTATTGTGTCTGTAAGCACCCAATTAATAACACCATGATGCAAGGTATTGTACTTGAACTGTGGTGACATTTGTCCATTAATTGCAGTTCCTGAGTGAGGGTACAGTATGGTGAGCTCCGTTTTATACCTGGTTACCTGTCGTGTACCGGTGATCGCGAGGTCTCCACCAGTTGCACCCACTGGTGGTACAAGCTTAGTGTATACAGTGTGAAGTTACATCCAGTAGTCTTATGTAACTGTACATTGAGTGTACAGGGAGTATACTTTTATTATACAGACACAACATCTCTTTCCCCTAAGTCTTGTGCCACTGGCCTTTTCATTGTGTGCTCTGGCCCGAGACTTGAGTACCCAAAGCCCTTGCACCTTGTCAATGCATTGGCTTGGCTCACTCCCTTTCGACCCCCAGGTCCTTATTGCCACGACATTGGGAGATGGTCAGCAGTGGATGTCTAGAGGTTGCAGTGGGGGTTGAGTGCGTTCTGGGTGTGATCCATATGTGTCCATGGCTACATACGTCCATTCCCCGCCCCCGCCCCCATACATAGACCATGTGTGTGGCTCAACACCTGCATGTGCATACCTGTACAGACAGAGAGAACAAAAAAACTTCAGATTAGTTACATCACTGTTTGGGTTCTGCAGTAGTGGAGCAAGTACATTTTAGAGGTGAGGTGCAGACGTGGTGTCACATTCTTGCCCCTGGGTTGTGTAGGTGCAGGTGGGTGAGGACACTAGTTCCACAGTAACCAGACTATTTCCAGGTTGTCTGATGGCGGCGTTGCACCCCCTGTCAGTTGGGTTGGCTCAGATCACTCACCTAGCTGAGTCTCAGAGACTTTGCCGTTGCCTAGTGGTAGGCAGAGCCACAGGAGTGTGTGGCCTCACTGTCCTCCTTTGAGGGCTGCGGTGTCTCCCTGCTGCTCTTCAGCGAGAGTGGGAGCTGGTCATCCCAGGTCCCTTTGGCGGGGAAGGAGGGTGCTATTCGCTTGCTCCCAGTACTGGCCCTGGTGGCCAAAGAGGTAGAGCCGATCGGGGGCAGGGTACCGGTAGTGGTTGCTTTGCCGTCCGCTGATTACTGACCCTGCAGCTGGTATGCTCCCTCTGTGTGTGGCCACACTTCCTGGGGTATCAGATTGTCCAGGAGGGGCAGGCGATCTGATCGCTGGACCTGGGTGCTGACAGGCGGATTCCCTTGGTTTTGTCAGGATGCATGCAAATCCCAGCATCGCACGTCATCACTTCATTTACTCTCACAATACATTGGTTCTCACCGCAATCGCCCGACTTATCATGATTAGTTACATTGACAAACTTGAAATTATCAGTTACATCTTTTACATATGTATCACCATCATCGCTTATAAAGAGTGGAACTGTCCCTTTAATTGTGATGGGTTATCGGTCTCCTTTAAGAGGGTCTTGCAATGTTTATCCCAATCCGGTTCGCTGCTGGGCATCACGTGTTGCTCCCTTGTGGTCTGGCTGTCGCCATCTTGACTTCAGGCGCTTCACCTCGTGGTTGGGACGCCATCTTATTTCTCTCCATGAGGTAGGCTGCGTTGATCCTTTTCTCCCCAGGTTCTGCCACGCAAGCCGGGAGGTTTCCTTCTGCACGAATTTTTATCCTCTGTCGTCCTTCCACTGGAGCCTGGAGGTGAGGTCTGGTCGTTTGGGCTGGATCAGCTCGCCGTTGGGTTGAGCGGTCTGTGTCATCGCCTCACAGGCGATTGGTGTTTCAGGTGTTGTGCTGGATCCAACTTCGGTGTCGCTGGAGGTTGGAGGTTTTCCCAACTCCAAGTGATCTTTTTCATCCACCATCTTCCTAATAGCTTTGGACCATCACCAGCAACGATACACAAAGGTAACCTGTACATCTCGCCGCCATGGGATACCTGGGTATCCACGCTGCCAACGACTGGGATGTATCGTTTGTGAAGGTGAGCAGTTTCAATTCGATCTGGATCATTTTAGGTCTTTCGATTGGATTGTCCCAGAGTTTCTCAAAGGCCGCCTGATTCATCAGTGAATGGCTCGCCCATGTGTCCACCTACATCGTGACTGGAACAGAGTTGATTTCAACTTCCATTTTCAACGGGGAACTCTCGGTGGTGCAGGTAAACACTCCATACACCTCATTGTCGCTGGACTCCAGATGATCGGCCAACTCTTCATCGACTCGGTGAGTACGATTTCTCTTGCATATTCGCTGGAGGTGGCCCTTCATGTTACAGTCTTTGCAAGTGTAGTCTTTACAGCGGTACTGGTCGGCCCTGTGATTTCCTCCACAGCGCCAGCGTGGGATTGGCCGGCTAGCCCCATGTGTTGGACTCAGGATTGCGAGACTCGGGGTTCTGTTCTCTCTTACCTGAAAGAGACTGCTAGCAGCAGCCCTGCCTCAAAACGGCACCAGTCGGTTCACAGTACTTTCCGGGTTCGAGTCCTGGGGGTGAGACATCAGCTTGGGAATGCAGGCTGAGATCATGAACGCCTGGCTCACGTTAATGCTGGGTGACCGTGGTGTCCGCAGAGAGCAGCCTGTGGAGAAGGCCCTCGTGGCCAATTTCACTAACAAAGTTGTCCCTTAGTGCTTCGGTGAGGTGATCGCTAAAATCACATGGTGCTGCCAATCGTCTCAGGTCTGCAGCACTCTTTAGGTTTGAGCTGTTCCTGTATCAGCGTTACAAGCTCCACATATGTTATTATCTTCTCATGGGACTGGCAAGTCCCTGACAAGGCCACAGACGGTGGGCCCACAACTGCTGAGCAGGATAGCTCATCACTTATCAGCCAGCGAGGTCGGGTCGTCTCCCGCCAAGTCGTTCGCAATAAAGAAGTGTTCCAGCCTTTCCACAAAGGCCTCCCAAACTTCCCATCGGCAAATTGATCAAACGTGCCAAGGTTAGCCATTTTTGCGTGGAATTCGTATTCTCGTCGTCAGTTATTGTGTCTATAAGCAGTCTAATAATGAATCTACTACGTAAGGTATTGTACTTGAACTGTGGTGACTTTAGTACATTTATTACAGCTCCTGAGTGAGGGTACAGCATGGTGAGCTCCATTTTATACCTGGTTACCTGTTGTGTGCAGGTGACTCCTAGGTCTCCACCAGTTGCTCCCTCTGATGGTACAAGCACAGTTTATACAGTGTGACCTTACATCCAGTAGTGTTTTGTAACTGTACATTGAGTGTACAGGGCGTATACTTATTTTATACATACACAACAAAGATCATCGGTTAATTAATAGTATTTTCCCGTGAAATCAGGATAAAATGTATCGATGATTTAATTTCTCATTTCGAAAGATATGGGTTAATCACAGACAGTCAGTATGGATTTCTTAAGGGAAGGTCTAGTCTGAATCACTTGATTGAATTTTTTGAGGAGGTAACCAAGAGGATCGATGAGGGCAGTGCGTATGATGTAGTGTATAAGGATTTTAGCAAAGCTTTCGCAAAATTCCCACATGGAAGACTGGTCACGAAAGTAAAATCCCATGGGATCCAGAGCAAAGTGGCAAGTTGGATCCAAAATTGGCTCAGAGGCAGGAAGCAAAGGGTAATGTTTGATGGGAGTGTTTGGGACTGGAAGGATGTTTACAGTGGGGTTCTGCAGGGCTCAGTGCTAGGTCCATTGCTTTCAGTGGAGAAATTAGAGCTGCTAGAGCTATGCTTCTTATCCGGGAGGGACGGGGGGAGAGCCCGCCGAGCGACCGAAAAGCTGAGAAGCTGCTGTACTTTTCATCGCGTTTGACACTGTTTAAAAATGGCCGAGTGCCAAGTGTTCTCTCCCTACTGCGCATGCGCGAAGGGCCGGCAGTGTTTTCGGCGCAGGCATTTGGCTCCGCCTCCCATTCACCAACGACGCCACGCCAAGGGACTGTACACAACGGCCAGGATGGGGCAAGTTTTTCCCTGCGTCGTTTCCAGCGCGCAAAGTCGGTGCACTTGAGGTCAGTGCGCCGACAAAATTGCTTGTGGAAAATCAACCCATGAAGATTAAGGAGTACACTGAAGGAAATACAAATATGTTTGCCAAGCAACTGTCAAATGATCATAACTTTTTATGCAGCCGGAAAATCAGCAAAAAATAGGGCACTCGCCCCACAGTACCTAATATATAGCCCATAGTACAAGAGTAAGGAAGTCTTGCTACAATTGTACAGGGCCCGGGTGAGACCACACCTGGAGTGCTGCACACAGTTTTGGTCTCCCTATCTATGAAGAAGTATATACTTGCCTTGGAGGATGTACAACATAGGTTCACCAGATTGATTCATGGGATGAGAGGACTGTCCTATGGTGAGAGATTGTCTAGAATGGGCCGATACTCTCCGGAGTTCAGAAGAATGAGAGGTGATCTCATTGAAACACACAATATTATGAAGGGGATTGACAGGGTAGGGGCTGAGAAGTTGTTTCCCCTGGCCTGGAGTGTCTAGCACCTGGGGGGACAGTCTCAGTTTAAGTAGTCGGCCATTTAAGACAGAGATGAGGAGGAATTTCTTCAATCAGAGAGTTATGAATCTTTGAAATTCTTTGCCCCACAGGCCTGTGGATACTGAGTCTCTGAATATATTCAAGGCTGCGGTTAGATTATGATGTGATTGGGATTACGGAGACGTGGCTCCAGGATGAGCAGGGCTGGGAACTCAACATCCAGGGGTATTCAACATTCAGGAAGGATAGAATAAAAGGAAAAGGAGGTGGGGTAGCATTGCTGGTTAAGGAGGAGATTAAGGCAATAGTTAGGAAGGACATTAGCTTGGATGATGTGGAATCTATATGGGTAGAGCTGCAGAACACCAAAGGGCAAAAAACGTTAGTGGGAGTTGTGTACAGACCTCCAAACAGTAGTAGTGATGTTGGGGAGGGCATCAAACAGGAAATTAGGGGTGCGTGCAATAAAGGTGCAGCAGTTATAATGGGTGACTTTAATATGCACATAGATTGGGCTAACCAAACTGGAAGCAATACGGTGGAGGAGGATTTTCTGGAGTGCATAAGGGATGGTTTTTTAGACCAATATGTCGAGGAACCAACTAGGGGGGAGGCCATCTTAGACTGGGTGTTATGTAATGAGAAAGGATTAATTAGCAATCTCGTTGTGCGAGGCCCCTTGGGGAAGAGTGACCATAATATGGTGGAATTCTGCATTAGGATGGAGAATGAAACAGTTAATTCAGAGACCATGGTCCAGAACTTAAAGAAGGCTAACTTTGAAGGTATGAGGCGTGAATTGGCTGAGATGGATTGGCGAATGATACTTAAGGGGTTGACTGTGGATGGGCAATGGCAGACATTTAGAGACCGCATGGATGAACTACAACAATTGTACATTCCTGTCTGGCATAGAAATAAAAAAGGGAAGGTGGCTCAACCGTGGCTATCAAGGGAAATCAGGGATAGTATTAAAGCCAAGGAAGTGGCATACAAATTGGCCAGAAATAGCAGCGAACCTGGGGACTGGGAGAAATTTAGAACTCAGCAGAGGAGGACAAAGGGTTTGATTAGGGCAGGGAAAATGGAGTATGAGAAGAAGCTTGCAGGGAACATTAAGACGGATTGCAAAAGTTTCTATAGATATGTAAAGAGAAAAAGGTTAGTAAAGACAAACGTAGGTCCCCTGCAGTCAGAATCAGGGGAAGTCATAACGGGGAACAAAGAAATGGCGGACCAATTGAACAAGTACTTTGGTTCGGTATTCACGAAGGAGGACACGAACAACCTTCCGGTTATAAAAGGGGTCGGGGTGTCTAGTAAGGAGGAGGAACTGAGGGAAATCCTTATTAGCCGGGAAATTGTGTTGGGGAAATTGATGGGATTGAAGGCCGATAAATCCCCAGGGCCTGATGGACTGCATCCCAGAGTACTTAAGGAGGTGGCCTTGGAAATAGTGGATGCGTTGACAGTCATTTTCCAACATTCCATTGACTCTGGATCAGTTCCTATGGAGTGGAGGGTAGCCAATGTAACCCCACTTTTTAAAAAAGGAGGGAGAGAGAAAACAGGGAATTATAGACCGGTCAGCGTGACATCGGTAGTGGGTAAAATGATGGAATCAATTATTAAGGATGTCATAGCAGTGCATTTGGAAAGAGGTGACATGATAGGTCCAAGTCAGCATGGATTTGTGAAAGGGAAATCATGCTTGACAAATCTTCTGGAATTTTTTGAGGATGTTTCCAGTAGAGTGGATAAGGGAGAACCAGTTGATGTGGTATATTTGGACTTTCAGAAGGCGTTCGACAAGGTCCCACACAAGAGATTGATGTGCAAAGTTAGAGCACATGGGATTGGGGGTAGTGTACTGACATGGATTGAGAACTGGTTGTCAGACAGGAAGCAAAGAGTAGGAGTAAATGGGTACTTTTCAGAATGGCAGGCAGTGACTAGTGGGGTACCGCAGGGTTCTGTGCTGGGGCCCCAGCTGTTTACACTGTACATTAATGATTTAGATGAGGGGATTGAGTGTAGTATCTCCAAGTTTGCGGATGACACTAAGTTGGGTGGCAGTGTGAGCTGCGAGGAGGATGCTGTGAGGCTGCAGAGCGACTTGGATAGGTTAGGTGAATGGGCAAATGCATGGCAGATGAAGTATAATGTGGATAAATGTGAGGTTATCCACTTTGGTGGTAAAAACAGAGAGACAGACTATTATCTGAATGGTGACAGATTAGGAAAAGGGGAGGGGCAAAGAGACCTGGGTGTCATGGTACATCAGTCATTGAAGGTTGGCATGCAGGTGCAGCAGGCGGTTAAGAAAGCAAATGGCATGTTGGCCTTCATAGCAAGGGGATTTGAGTACAGGGGCAGGGAGGTGTTGCTACAGTTGTACAGGGCATTGGTGAGGCCACACCTGGAGTATTGTGTACAGTTTTGGTCTCCTAACCTGAGGAAGGACATTCTTGCTATTGAGGGAGTGCAGCGAAGGTTCACCAGACTGATTCCCGGGATGGCGGGACTGACCTATCAAGAAAGACTGGATCAACTGGGCTTGTATTCACTGGAGTTCAGAAGAATGAGAGGGGACCTCATAGAAACATATAAAATTCTGACGGGGTTAGACAGGTTAGATGCAGGAAGAATGTTCCCAATGTTGGGGAAGTCCAGAACCAGGGGTCACAGTCTAAGGATAAGGGGTAAGCCATTTAGGACCGAGATGCGGAGGAACTTCTTCACCCAGAGAGTGGTGAACCTGTGGAATTCTCTACCACAGAAAGTTGTTGAGGCCAATTCACTAAATATATTCAAAAAGGAGTTAGATGAGGTCCTTACTGCTAGGGGGATCAAGGGGTATGGCGAGAAAGCAGGAATGGGGTACTGAAGTTGAATGTTCAGCCATGAACTCATTGAATGGCGGTGCAGGCTAGAAGGGCCGAATGGCCTACTCCTGCACCTATTTTCTATGTTTCTATGTTTCTATGTTTCTATGTTTAGATAGATTTTTGGAGTCTCGGGGATTCAAGGGATCGACAGATCACTGGAGTTGAGAAGAATGACAGGGTATCTCATAGAAACATACAAAATTCTGACGGGACTGGACAGGTCCCGATGTTGGTGAAGTCCCGAACCAGGGGTCAAAGTCTAAGGGATAAGCGGTAATCCATTTAGGTCTGAAGATGAGGCGAAACTTCTTCACTCAGAGAGCTGTTAAGCTGTGGAATTCTCTGCCGCAGAGAGTTGTTGATGACAGTTCGTTCGATATATTCAAGAGTGAGTTAGATGTGGCCCTTATGGCTAAAGAGATCAAGAGGTATGGAGAGAAAGCAGGAAAGGGGTACTCAGCTAAATGATCAGCCATGATCTTATTGAATGGTGGTGCGGCTCGAAGGGCAGAATGGCCTACTCCTGCACCTATTTTCGATGCTTTTATGTTTCTATGTCCTGCTACTGCTTCTTTAATAATGGATTCCAACTTTTTCGCAACCGCAGATGTTAGGCTAACTTGTCAAAAGTTTCCTGCTTTTTGTCTGCCTCCTTTTTTAAATAGGGGCATTACATTTGCAGTTTTCCAATCTGCTGGGTCCTCCCCAGAATCCAGGGAGTGCATGTCCACAGATCCCTGAAAGTTGCAGACCTGGTAGATAAGGTTGTTAAGAAGGAATATGCAATGCTTGCCTTTATTAGCTGAGGCATCGAATACAAAGATGGTGCAGGTTAGGTCACAGCTGGGTTACTGCGTGCAGTTCTGGTCGTCATATTGCAGGAAGGACATGAATGCACTGAAGAGGGTACAGAGGAGATTTACGAGGATGTTGCCGGGAGTGGAGAATCTTAGCCATGAGATAGGTTGGATTTGTTTTCCATGGAACAGAGCCTGAGGGGAGATCTCATTGAGGTGTATAAAATTATGAGGGGCCGATATATAGTGGATAGAAAGCGCCTATTTCCCTTAGCAGAGGGGTCAATAACAAGGAGACATAAATTTAAAGTAATTGGTCGAATGTTTAGAGGGGAAATGTCTTCACGCAGAGGGTTGTTGGGTCTGGAACTAATTGCCGGAAAGGGTGGTAGAGGCAGAAACTCTCAGCACATTTTAAAAGTGCTTGGATGTGCACCTGAAGTGCCATAATCTGCAAGGTTATGGACCTAGAGCTGGAAAGTGGGATTAGGCTGGATGGCCTCTTGTTGGCCAGCGC
The DNA here is from genome assembly GCF_044704955.1 of Pristiophorus japonicus. Lineage (NCBI taxonomy): Eukaryota > Metazoa > Chordata > Chondrichthyes > Pristiophoridae > Pristiophorus > Pristiophorus japonicus. The sequence goes on from NW_027254201.1 coordinate 6,428,024, forward strand.
GGATACGATGGGCCAAAATGGCCGCCTTCTGTGCTGTCAACTTCTATGATTCTATGAACTCCTTTGCAAAGAGGTGAGGTCCTTGTGAGATGACTTGGGCACATCTTTCCTCACGTGACAACATTTCAAAGGCAACTCAACGACTTTAAAGCGCTTTGGGGCATCAGGAGTTCCTCACAGGTGCTGCAGAAATGCAAATCCTTCGCAAAAGTTCGATGCAAATTCAAGGGAGGTCTGGGATTTGAAATCAGGATTTCTCGCAATTTTCAAGTAATAACCACAAAGCAACAATCATACCGCTAGACCAATGAGCTTAGCAAATGTGGAGATAAAATGTAACCAGTATTGAAGCATTTTTAGTATGTGTTGCTGTTCTTAATCGGAGGAGCACATTAGGCGTAATCATTGACTTTGCCTTTTCGACATGTTTTCTGAAGCACTGCACGGTGCCTCTTCTGCAGTCAATGAGCTGTTGGGACGTTAATGTATCCATCATCATCATCATCATCACAGGCGGTCCCTCGAAACGAGGATGACTTGCCTCCATGCCGAAAAAGGATGATTTCACAGGTTTTTCAATGAAGGACCCGAAATGCATGTTGAAGTTTGGATGATGCCTGTGCTTGGATTTTTTTAACGTGTGGTGGCCGTTGCACCCGAGCCATCACACGGGCTTGACAAAGCGAGGTCTTGGTCCAGTGGCAAGGGTTAACCAACAGGACTGGAGACCAGCTCTGCTGCACAAACATATCGCAATGTGGGCTGGTCCGTGCTGCCCCTCGGCAGCTGGCCCCCGAATTCATGCCTCCCGTGGGCCCTGATCACGTCCCTCTACAATCGCTCGCCGCTCCTTCGCCCCGATCTCGCCGCTCCTGCTGTATCTGCTCAAGCTCCAATCACCGACTGGACCTTGATGACGTCACTCTTCGCTGCCGCCACCCTCCTGCACGCTGCTCCCAGGGCCGCTCGCTGTTCCATTTATGGCCCCGACCTGCCGCTGGTGTTCTCCCGTTCGTGTATCCAGGCTGTGGGTGGCCACCCCGAGCGCAGCAGAGGGGTTTCTGCATTAGTTCTGGGTGAGGACAGTATCTTTCCCCTTCTCTCTTCCTCTTGTATATATCCCTGTGCTTTTATTTCTCCATTTACTCCCCCTATTTCAGTTTCTAGTGTTTAAAAGGGAACACAAGATGAAATGCATGTCAGTGTGGAACAATTTATCTCACTCAAAGTTAGATGCACTGCTGTTCGCCATGTGGTTAGGTTGATATTCAGGTTGATATATTAATATATATAAATATATCTACATGTATCATAACTGTTCCCTGGTGGTGGAGTGGTTAAGATCCGGCGCACTAACCGGGTTTCAATTCTCGATCAATTCATCGCATAAAAATAATTGAGGTCTGTGAGATGATTAATAATTGCTGTAAGCACCATGAATACCAATACATTCTGTGATAGACCGAGCTTACAGACTATCTGGCATCTCCTGTCCTTTTCCGGGCAAGTGTTCCGGATTTAATTTTGTAAACTGGGCGAGTTCACTGATCGCGGAGAGACGGTAGGAGCATCTGTGGCCCCACTGTGAGGATGTGGAAGTGAACCGTGACATTTCTGAAAAGGGCAGCGTAGGAGAAGTTTTGAGAACTTTCAGTGTGGGACAGAAGTTGTTTCAGGTGAGCCAATACATTCCTGATCAGCACAGAGGGAGATCACTGGTCAGCTCCCCTTTGTTGTGCCAGTTTTGCCAGAGATTTCTGTAGTATAATGGTTTTCATGTTAGATTTACATGCAAAAAGTGCCCAGTTCAATCCTGGGCAGGAACATTATGTTTAAACTTGCTACGGAGAAACAATCAGAAGCGAGTTTAGTCTCCTGCCAAAAGGTACCTGACCTGATGAGTTTTCCAGCCTTTGCTGTTTTTATTTGCTATTTATTCTTCTGGCAAAAGGACTTCCTTGTTCCTTCATTGCTCTTTTTCACTTCAATAAATAGATAACTTTCAGTGAGAGAAAACGGGTCCATCGGGGACGTTTCGCGTGTGAGGCCAACGTGATATCCGCTACACTGAAGCCCATCAAAGGGCGAGAAACCAGTGAATATAAAGGGTGAGATCACAAAGATCAGGGACAGCGCAGTCTGGTCAACGTCAAACCCTGCTTTCTTATTCAGCAGAGGCATGAACGGGAGTCAGACGCCACAAAGTTTAATTGAAGACAAAAATACAAGTAACACTTCCAAATCTTATCATTGTAAAATTTTTCACTTTATTTGAAATCCTACTGCGTTAATCTGAAAATGAGCAAAATGGGATTTTACCTTCACTACTGATTCTATTTTCTGTGCATGCTCGGAATAACCGGTGCTGTTAAATTTGACAAAAGTTGCCCCAGATTCCTGGTGTCATCGACAATGTAGATTTTGAACCAGACTCCTAAAATAGGGTGTAAAATGGGTTAACATGCAGAAGAACTTAAGAATATAAAGAATAGGAGCAGCAGTCGGCCATATGCCCCCGAGACTGCTCCGATATTTAATACGATCATGGTCGATGCGATCATGGACTCAGGTCCACTTCCCTGCCCGCTCCCCAAAGCACAGGACAAATGATTGAAGTATCGACTGTCTCTCAGTTAGCATTTCTTTCATTGTGCAAAAGAAGGTGAGGGGTTAATTACTGATGCTTTCCCATGAAAACAAAACTGAACTTTAAGAAAAGACACACAGTGACTGGCAGGTGAGCGCTGCTTCTGACACCAGGTGGGAATGGGCGGGGATTTTAAAGCCTCTTGTATTTTGAAACCTTCATGTAAACGAACATCTCAGCGTAACTGCGTCGACCTCGTGGTGCAACTGTAGTGCGTCTGACTCCAGTTCAGAAGGTTGTATGTTTAAATCATGTTGGGGTCACTGTATTCTTGGATACTGTTCTTCGAGAATGAATATATTCTTTGCTGTTTGGCAAATACCAGACCCTTGCTCCAAGGTCTGTCTCACTGTATCCCCGGTGTCAGTCAGAGATACGCATGCTGCCCTCATCTATTTCATGTGACAGGACACAAAAGTTCAAAATCAACCTGCAGGTGGCCACACATAGCACTGAATACTCAGGATGGCCGAGCGGTCTAAGGTGTTGTGTTCAGGTTACAGTCTGCATTGGAAGCCTGGCATTTCATCCCACTTCTAACACTTATTATTTTTTATCGTTTGGCAATACTCATTTGACACCACGACGATCTCCTGAAACTGGGATTCAGCAGTTCACCTGCTCGCTTAACATTTCCGTCTGACCTGGTGCTGAAAGTGGAGATGTTTCCGCAGTGTAGCGATTAACACGTTCGCCTCACACGTGAAAGCTCACTGGGCGGGAACATTTTTATGTAGGTATCTCCTCATGCATGCTCAGGGGCGAGTTTGTGTGGAGCTACAAACATTACAAGCTTACAGACATTACAATCCCAAAGCTTCAGATTGCTCCGACCGGGATGGAACTTGCCCACTGTCAGTTGTACTTTTCCAAAATAAAGGGTGGGACATTCATTGTCAATGTGTGGAAGCAGTCTCGTCCCTCACACTGCTCACACTTCCATGTCACCACCAACCAGCTCTCCCGCAACCGGTGTGATCTACCTTCCAGCCTTCCAGTGCCTTGTCTTTGACGAAGTATTCTGATTGTCCTGAAGCCGGTATTAGGTTTTAATTCCTTTCAGCTTCCTGACTGCAGATTTTCCTGTGATTAAATGTGAACTCAATGCTTACAGGGACAGTTCGATTCACCGTTTCTTTGCTTGGTGAAATTTCAAAGATTGAAAGCGTCGCACATCAACCCCCAACCTCGTCACCTACTCGCTAACTTGACAAAACTTTGCATTTTCTTTTCATGCCAAGCATTTTACATTAATGCATTGCAATGCCAACGCACTTTTTACCTGGCAAGACTGAAGTACAAGCTGTGATGAACAGTGTGAAACAGAAACAGCGTCTTGAGAACCCACAGCCTCGACAGCATCTGTCTGAATTGGTCTGCATCGATAATTAGCAGAGCCGAAAGAGAGGAAACTGACGGTGTGGATGAGAAAATGCCGAGCCAAAGTGTAATGTTGGAGATGATTTTCTTGTTTTTGAGAAATGCTTCAAAGATTTTACATTATCTGTTCAATGGTGTTATGGTGAGCACTCAGGATTCTGAATCCAGTGATCTGAGTTTAATCTTTGTGGGCCCTGAATGCTTTTTATCCCAGCTGCTGACAATTTGGGACAAACAAGTGACAGACACCTGGTGCTAGTAGGCAGTTTTGTATCCGTTGTCATTGATGCTTGCTCTACAAGTCCAGTTGTCAATTCGTGTGGTTAACCGTCAGTTACCTGTTACAAAATGTTGCAAACAGCTGTTTTGCTCATTTCGCTTCGTTGCTTTTAACTTCGAATTACCCGCACACACTCCGTTGTAGTAAAGGCAGGATCGGGTATTTTATTTTAACATTCATACTAAACAAACCAAGTATGAAATTTACTGAGAACACTTCACAAAGGCAGCTTGCTTCGATTTCCGTTGCTGGTTGAGACACACCCCTTCCGAATGGCCAGTGTCTCTGGTGTCTGCGTGTGTGAGTCTCATCTTTATACTCTTATTTCTTTGCGTTTGGACAATCTCGGCTCACGGCTTTGTGAATTGTTTAACAAACAGACTTAATATTGCTTGTTTTACCTACAGGTGTCATTAAATCGTGTCATGTATCTTACATTATTATATATAACTGCATCCCAACATGCTATACATGACAGTAATAAGATATGACCTGCAACCACCAGCATACCTTACCACCGGGGGTGCACTTGAAAGAGACAGGTATAAAAGCACAGGTCCCAGACAAGTGCAGCATTCCAGAGCTGTGAAATAAAAGGTGCAGGTCCAGAGTGACCTTGACTTCACTATATGCCTCGTGTGAATCTGTACTGAGGGGACAGGACTTTACAAATAGTAACAAAGATACAATCAAGTATTTAACATCCAGACAATGACCAGTTACTCATTTCAATGGCTGAAGGCACCACAATATCTTACAGTTTCTTTCGATCCAAACTTCAATCTTCCTGATTTTTAATCCAAATTTCAGACCGCTTGCTGAAGCAAAGAGTTCAGCAATGAGGGACGGTGCTCTCACATTCCCCTACTTCTTCTCCTCGCCTCTCTGCAGGTCTTATATGGGTAACATACCTTTGCATGATGGCTCGAGCTTTTTTTCCAACACGACATCCGCAGTAAATCAAAATGACCAGCACGATCAGCTGAACCAGTACCAGCATAAGGACAAGGTGTATCATTGTGTTCATCACGCCTGTTGCCGTCGGGCACCATCCCAACTATGACTCCCACCCTCTTACAGGTCCAATCTGGTCCAAAGTTGTCCGAACGTTCTCGATCTCCGCAGTGTGATGGTTAGTGTCCACAACGATTGCTTGATTCAAACTCTGCAGCTGTTGAAATGTTTTATTCCATTTCTGTATTTCCTTCTTCCAAAAAGCAGCACGCTTTGGGTCAAACTAGGGTTGTTGTAGATTCAGAGTCTCAGGATGCCATTTTAAAGCCCGTTGGTCTGTGATCACCATATCCATTTTTACTTAAAAGTAAATTTTCAATTTTTGATGTTTCCAACTGAATTCCATGCTGTTTAGATTCAGAAATATAAACTCGCAAGCGTTGTCTTCGACCAAGTCTGTCGTCCTCTGCACAGGTTTTGACAATTTCCTCTGCTTTGTGGGAGTAGTGTAACAACATAGAGTAAAGGATGATGGAAATGTTGAATAGTCAGTCGAGAGACCCAACAATTCTCTCAGTTCAGAATTCGGAACTGCTGTAATTTCCTCTCTCGAAATTTGCAATGATCCAATTTCTATTTTGCATCCTTTAAGATCATGTTTGTAACACCCACATTTGAGCTTTTCACTGAAAATCTCATCAGTTCTGAGACAACCCATTCCTGCAGAAACTTTAAATGTTTCTGAACAAACTTCTCCCACTGCTTTAATCCCTGACTGTTCAGTAACTGCTCGTCTTGTATCTGTGGTGATGGGGAACTGTCTCTAAAGAGGGAAATCCCCTAGCTCCAGGAGCAACTTCATTTGTCTGGCTACCCTGTGTCCATTTCCCGCTGCCCGTCCACACGATCCTCGATAAGGGTATGGCCACCCCTATCCTGAAGTAAGGGTCTGAAAGGAACGACACGTAAGGATAGGGATCCTCCCTCACCTACGGAATCTACCGCCGACCTCAGCAACTGAACCGAGGTATCATTCGTGATTGTGACTCGAGCTTCTCTTTCCTGTTTCGTCAACTTTTCTTTTCACTTTTCTAATTCGTTAGCCAGTCTATCCCTGTCCTCTATCACTGACGGGCACCACCTGGTCCTGCCCCTTTGATGTGACTCCTCGCGGGGTTAATCCACTCAGTCCCTTCTACCTTCTATCGTTGTAATCCCTGTCTCACATCCATGACTGAAATTCCTGCAGCTCCCTGATACAAGCTGTCTACCCTTGTCAACCATTTATCAAAACGATCGTCCCAACCCAGGCATCTACTTCCAGAACTACTGAAGGGGTTAAGAGATTCAAAATGATCTCTCTATTTGCATTATCCCCGTAATAACTGATATCAATATAATTTCTTCCCAAAACTTTACAAAACTGGAATATACGTTGCCCAGCTTCCCTGTGTCCTTCCCCTGGTAATGATGCAAGCCGATTTATTAACTGTAGCCCTGAGTGAGTTAAAAAATTGCAGCTTTTAATCTACCAAGCATGAGATCTCGAAGTTGCTTCAAAACCTACTACCTTTCCCCAGTGATTCCCTAATGCTCGCAGAACCATGTGAACGCTCGATTTCTCTGATATGTTCCCTGACTTTCACCATCCCAGAATATTACACCACCTCTGGGCAAACTTATTAATATCCTGAAGTGTTGCGGGTCCCACTTTACTAAGGATAGCTTTTATGTCCTGTAACTTTACCCCTCCTCGCTCTACCAGGAAACCCCAAAACCACTGAAGGTCGTGTTCCCTTCACGAGCTCCACAGTGAGTAGAAAAATCATGATCCTGCTCTAGCCTTGTCCGCTCGAGCGTGCTTCCCCCACTCTCCGCATTACCGGAAGGTCGTGTGTAATGTTGTGGGGTGCTAATGCGTCAGAGTAACCGAAGAGGCATCTAACTGCTCTGCCGCCGATCCTAACATTGGCACGCGAACCACATGGGTTCGAGGCATCGAAGTCAGAGAAGACAAAGGAGCTGTGGATGGGAACAGTGGGCATTCGCCTTGTCCCTTAAACCCCTTTTCAAGTGTCAGACCCGGTGAATCCTCCGAATGCCAGCCGGCTTAATGAATTGCTGTCTCCACTGGGCAACCTAATACCGCCATCTGCTGCAGTTTAGATATTCCTTTCTCTCGATCTTCTGTTGATCAGCAAGATGCTGATCCAGCGTCAGAACAGCCCTGACTGCCCCGAGTGCCTGAAATCGCCAATTCTCTACTTCTTTACTCACTGCTGTTAGCTGCTCTCTGAGTTCTGAGCCTTCCCTATCTCGGGCCTCAGCCTCTTCTCCCAACGTTTGAATCCCCAGCATGAGACACTGCAACACTAGCGCTTTTCTCTTTTTATCACGTTTTAACTCAAACACTTTGCTCATTTTTGACTGGACACTCTCCACTAAGGACTGCCGTGTCTCTCTCCATCCTCCTGTCATTCTTTCCTGTCTTATCGCATAAGTTCTCCTTTTCGACTAAATCCACTCATTAAAAAATGACCGGACTTCAACTGGAATATCCGCTGAACCTCCCATTACTAACTGAAGATCCGTTGAATCATGACAACTAAGAGAATGCTCACCCCTCGAACTGATGTGTGGGAAACACTTCTTCCAACAACTCAGCCAAATTTCTGCTTCACGTCGGGGTCTTCGAATGAGCGAACGAACTTTTGAAAATCACGTCGAGGTCATCAAAATGTTGTAAACAGCTGTCTTGTTCGTTTCGCTTGGTTGCTTTTAACGTCGAATTATCCGCGCACACACAGTTGAAGTAAAGGCAGGGTCTGGTTTTTTATTTAAACATTCATGCTAAACAAACCAAGTATGAAAGTTACTGAGAACACTTCACAAAGGCAGCTTGCTTCGATTTCCGTGGCTGGTTGAGACACACACCTTCCAAATGTCCATTGTGTCTGCTGTCTGTGTCTCTACAGTACATCAGGGTCTCATCTTTATACTGAAAATGCCTTTGAACTCTTATTCTTTGCATTTAGACAATCCTGACTAACTGCTTTCTGAATCGTTTAACATACATACTTAATATTGCTTGTTTAACCTACAGATGTCATTCTATAGTAACAAGGTGACACTCAAATACTGAACATACAGACATCATCAAATCGTTTAGTCCTGAATTTCCATTATTCCCACCGTAACAAGGTACTCAAATATTTAACATCTAGACAATGACCAGTTACTCATTTCAATGTCTTAAGGCACCACATTGTATAACAGTCTCTTTTCATCCAAACGTCAATCTTCCTGTTTTTTAATCCAAACTTTAAACTGCTTGCTGAAGCAAAGTGTTCAGCAATGTGTGACTGTGCTCCCACAGAGCACATGATTTGACAACTAGACTTGTCGATCAAGCATCAATGCCAAAGACAACAAAATTGCCCACCAGCACCTGGTGTCTTTCATTTGTTTGTCTCAAATTTTCAGCAGCTGAAAGAGATCGCAGGATAAAGAATGCTCAGCATTACAACATGGAACCGAAAACGCCAAAATGCTTGAAACATTTCTCAAAAACAATAACATCTTCTCCAACATTACACTTTGGTTCGGCCTTTTCTCATCTATAGCATCAGTTTCCCCTCTTTACGCTCTGCTAAGTTTCGATGCAGAGCAATTCACACAGATGCTTTCGAGGGTGTGGTTTCACAAGTAGCTGTTTCTGTTTCACACTGTTCATCACAGCTTGTACTTCAGTCTTGCCAGGTAAAATGTTAATTGGCATTGCAATGCATTCAAGTAAAATGCTTGGAATGAAACAAAAACGCAAATTTTTATCGAGTGCGAAACATGCAGCGCCTGCACTTCAAAAAGCGTTCTTTTTATTCAAGGTGGGGTGCCGCAAGTATCAGTGCTGGTCCTCACTTATTTACAATCTACATGATTGACATGGATTAAGGGACCGAGTGTAATGTAGCCAAGTTTGCTAATGATGGAAAGATGAGTGAGAAACCAAATGTGAAATGGACACTAAATATTGGCAGATTGAGTATCATGTGGGAAAATGTGTATTTATCAAATTTGGCAGAAAAAATAGAAAAACAAATGTTAATTTAAATGGAGAAAAATTGCAAAATGCTGCAGTACAGAGGGAACTTGAGGTCCTTGTGCATTAAACACAAAAATTAATGTGCAGATACATCAAGTAATCAGGAAGGCAAATTGAATTGCTTGGAGCATAACGTATAAAAGCAGAGAGCTACTGCTACAACTCGACATGGGATTGCGAAGGCCACACCTAGAATACTGCACACAGTTTTGGATTCCTTATATTAGGAAGGATATACATGCATTGGTGGCTGTTCAGAGAAGGTTCACCAGGTTGTGAGGAAAGGTTGAATATAAAGGGCCTATACTCATTGGAATTCAGAAAAATGAAAGGTATTCTTATTGAAATATATACGTTAATGAAGGTGCTCGAAAAGAAGAACGCAGAGAGGATATTTTCAAACGTAGAGAAAGAGAAACTAGCGGTCATAGTCTCAGCATAAGCGGCAGCACATTTAAAATAGAGACGAGGAGGAATTTATTCTACCAAACAATATAAGAAAATAAGAACATGAGAAATAGGAGCAGGAGTAGGCCATTTAGTCCATCAAGCCTGTTCCACCGTTCAATAAAGTCATGGCTGATCTGATCATGGATTCATCTGCACTTCCTTTCACGCTCCGCATAAACCTTTACCCCCTTATCGCACAATATTCTCTATATCTCCGCTTTAAATGTGTTTAAACAGCCTCCTCAGCTCTCTGGGGCAGAGAATTGCAAATATTTACAACCTTGTAAGAGAAGCAATTCCTGCTCATCTCAGTTGTAAATGGGCGGCGACATATTCTGAGACTATGTCCCCTAGTTTTTTCCCATATAAGCTGAAACGTCCTCTCTGCATCTACCTTGTCGAGCCTTCTCATTATATTATGTGTTTCAATAACTTGACGTCTCATTCTTCTGAAGTCCAATGTGTATAGGAGCAATCTACTGACCCAAAATGTATGCAGTACTCTAGGTGTCGCCTCACCAATGCCATGTATACTTGAAGCAGGACCTCTCTGCTTTTATACTCAATACCTATTCAATAAACGGCAACATTCCATTTGCTTTCCTGATTACCTGCTCTACCTGCATACTAAATATTTGTGGTTTCTGCAGACGGACCAGCAGGACCATCTGTCATGCAGCATTTTTAAATTTTTCTCCATTTAAAACTAATTTGCTTTGATACATCTTCTGCCAAAGTGGATAACCTCACATTTTCCCAAATATATACTGCTCCTGCCAACTGTATGCTCACTCTCTTAGCCTGGCTATGTCTCTTTGGAAATAATTTGTGTCCACCTCACAACTTGCTTTCCCACCCATCTTTTTTTTCATCAGATAACTTGTCGACATTGCACTCGGTTCCTTCAGCCAAATCAATAATATAAATTGTAAGTTGTTGAGGCCCCAGCACCTATTCATGCGGCACCCCACTAGTTACTGTGTGTCAAACAGACAATGGACCATTTATCCCGACGCTCTATTTTTTTAAATTCACCAATCCTCTTTCAAAGCTAATATATTACCCCGAACCTAAGACCCCGGATTTATCTTGTGCAGTAAGCGTTTATGTTGCATGTTGTAGAATGCCTTCTGGAAAGCTAAATTCACCACATCCAATGGTTACCTCTTATTCGCCTGCGCATTACATCCTCAAAGAACTCCAGCAAATTTGTCAAACATGGATTCCCTTTCATAAAAGCATGATTGTTTAAATTATGCTTTTCGAAATGACCTGCTACTGCTTCCTTAATAATGGACTCCAGCATTTTCCCAACGACAGATGTTAGGAAACCTGATCTATAGTTTCCTGCTCTCTGTCTGCCTCCTTTTTTACATAGGGGCTTGACATTACCGGGTTTCCAATACGCGGGGAGCTTCCCAGAATCCAGGAAAAATTGTCAGATTAAAAACCAATGCATTCACTATCACTTCAGGCATTTCCTTTTAAGATCCTAGCATGCAAGCCGTCAGGTCCAGGGACCTGTCCGCCTTCAAGCCCATTATTTAACCGAGTCCTATTTCTTTCGTGATAGTGATCCATCCCCCCCGAAAGCCCATTGTTTATCCGCAATTGGGATATTTTAGTGTCTTCTACCGTGAAGCCCATTACAAAATATTTGTTCGACGTTTCTGCCATTTCCAGGCTTCCCATTATTAATCACCCAGTCTCACCCTCCAGGGGACCAATATTTACTTTAGCCGTAGTTTTCCTTCTTTTGCACCGGAAGAAATTCTTGTTTCCTGCCAGTTTACTTTCAGGTGGACAGGAGCATGGCAAAGGGAATTTATTGCAAATAAGTTTGGGTTATGCTTTTGGGGAGGTCTAACAGGGTAAGTGAATGCACATTAAATGTAAGTACATTTGAAAGTGCAGAGGAATAAAGGGAGCTTCGAGCGCAGTTAAACACATGCAGGTAGCAGACCAGATCAGCCATGATCTTCCAGAATCAAGTGGGCAAATGGCAAACTCCTGCTCATATTTCATATTTTTCATGTTCTGACAATTTGTTTTAATGGCATATGGAACACATAGGCCAAAACTAAAAAATTGCGTGCAGTTCTGTTCATTTCATTACAGGGACAAAGTGATTGCTGTAGAGCTGGTAGAGAGCAGATTTACGAGGATGTTGCCTGGCTTGGAGGATATTAGCTATCAGGAAAGATTACATGAGATCGATTAATTTTTTTCAGAATAGCAAATGCTGAGAAGTGAACTCATTCAAGTGTCAATACAACTATGAGGGTTTATATAAAATGCATAGTAACGACATATTAGCCTTAGGATATGGGTCAACAACAAGGGGGAATAATTTAACATAATCAATGGGGAATTAGTTTGGATTTTTTCACCGATAGAATGGTGGAGGTTTAAGACCCACAGCCTGAAAAGGTGGTAGAGACATAAGACTGCAACCTATCTAAAAATGACCTGGATGTGCAATAGAAGTGCCCTAACGTACAGGGCTACAGACGCAGTTTTTGAAAGAAGCATTCGGCTGGAACAAACTAGGGGGGAGGCCATCGTAGATGGGTGTTGTGTAATGACAGAGGATTATTTAGCATTCTCGTTGTGCGAGGCCCCTTGGGGAAGAGTGACCATAATATGGTGGAATTCTAAATTTGGATGGACAATGAAACAATTTATTCAGAGACCATAGTCCAGAACGTAAATAAGGGTAACATTGAAGTTATGAGCGTGAATTTGATAGGATAGATTGGCGAATGATACTTAAGGGGTTGACAGTGGATGGGCAATGGCAGACATTTAGAGACTGCATGGATGAACTACGACAATTGTTCATCCCTGTCTGGCGTAACAATAAAAAAGGGAAGGTGGCTTAACCGTGGCTATCAAGGGAAATCAGGGATAGCATTAAAGCCAATGAAGTGGCATACAAATTGGCCAGAAATAGCAGTGACCCTGGCGACTGGGAGAAATTTAGAACTCATCAGAGCAGGACAAAGGGTTTGATTCAGGCAGGAAAAATAGAGTACGAGAGGAAGCTTGCAGGGAACATTAAATCGAAATGCAAATGCTTAAAAATATGTAAATAAAAAAAGTTCTTAAAGACAAACGTACGTCCCCTGCAGTCAGATTCAGCGGAAGTCATAACGGGGAACAAAGAAATGGCAGACCAATTGAACAAGTACTTTGGTTCGGTATTCACGAAGGTAAACACAAACTACTTTCCGGATATAAAAGGGGTAAGAGTGTCTAGTCAGAAGGAAGAACCGAGGGAGATCCTTATTAGTCGGGAAATTGTGTTGGGGAAATTGATGGGACTGAAGACCGATTATTCGCAGGGCCTGATGGTCTGCATCCCAGAGTATTTAAGGAGGTTGCCTTGGATATAGCGAATGCATTGACAGCCATATTCCAACATTCCATAGACTCTGGATCAGTTCCTATGGAGTGGAAGGTAGCCAATGTAACCCAACTTTTTTAAAAAAGGAGGGAGAGACAAAACAAGGAATTATAGACCGGACAGCCTGACATCGGTAGAGGGTAAAATGATGGAATCAATTATTAAGAATTTCATAGCAGCGCATTTACAAAGAGGTGATATGATAGGTCCAAGTCAGCATCGATCTGTGAAAGGGAAATCATGCTTGACAAAAATTCTGGAATTTTTGAAGGATGTTTCCAGTAGAGTGGACAAGGGAGAACCAGTTGATGTGGTGTATTTGGACTTTCAGAAGGCTTTCGCCAAGGTCCCATACAAGAGATTCATCTGCAAAGTTAAAGCACGTGGGATTGGTGGTAGTGTGCTGACGAGGATTGAGAAATGTTTGGCAGACATGAAGCAAAGAGTCGGAGTAAATGGATACTTTTCAGAATGGAAGGCAGTGACTTTTGTGGTACCGCAAGTTTCGATGCTGGGGCCTCAGCTGTTTACATTGTACATTAATGATTTAGACGAGGGGATTAAATGTAGTATGTCCAAATTTGCGGATGACACTAAGTTGGGTGGCAGTGTGAGCTGCGAGGAGGATGCTATGAGGCTGCAGAGTGACTTGGATAGGTTAGATGAGTGAGCAAATGCATAGCATATTCAGTATAATGTCGATAAATGTCAGGTAATCCACTTTGGTGGTAAAAACAGAGAGACAGACTATTATCTAAATGATGACAGATTATGAAAATTGGAGGTGCAACGAGACCTTGGTCTCATGGTACATCAGTCATTGAGTGTTGGCATGCAGGTACAGCATGCGGTTAAGAAAGAAAATGGCATATTGGGCTTCGTAGCGAGGGGATTTGAGTACAGGGGCAGGGAGGTGTTACTACAGTTGTATAGAGCCTTGGTGAGGCCACACCTGGAGTATTTTGTACAGTTTGCTCTCCTAACTTATGGAAGGACATTCTTGCTATTGAGGTAGTGCAGCGAAGGTTCACCAGACTGGTTCCCACAATAACGGGACTGACATATCAAGAAAGACTGGTTCAACTGGGCTTTTATTCACTGAAGTTCAGAAGAATGAGAGGGGATCTCATAGAAACGTTTAAAATTCTGACGGGTTTGGACAGATTAGATGCTGTAAGAATGTTCCCAATGTTGGAGACGTCCAGAATTAGGGGTCACAGTCGAAGGATAAGAGGTAAGCCATTTACTACCGAGATGATTGAGAAACTTATTCACCCAGAGAGTGGTGAACGTGTGGAATTCTCTACCACAAAAAATTTGTTGAGGCCAATTCACTAAATATAATCAAAAAGGAGTTAGGTGTATTCGTTACGAGTAGGGGGGTCCAGGTGTATGGCGAGAAAGCAGAAATGGGGCACTGAAGTTGCATGTTCAGCAATTAACTCATTGAAGAGCGGTGCAGGCTCGAAATGCCGAATGGCCTACTCCTGCTCCTATTTTCTGTGTTTGTACTCCTCAAGCTACAAATTCATCTGATTTATCCTGCGATTCCTAGTCTGTCTAACACGTGGCACTGATAGCAATTCTGAGATTACTACTTTTGATGTACTACTTTTTAATTTAGCTCCTTGCTCCCTAATTGCGTTTTGTAGAACTACATCACGTGTTTTACCTATATCTTTTGTAACTCTATACACCCCGACAAATGGCTGGTCACCCTCCCTTTCAGAATGTCCTGCACCCGCTCCGAGACATCCTCGACCCATGCACCAGGGAGCCAACTTACCATCCTGGAGTCTCGGTTGCGGCCGCAGAAACGCCTATCTATTTTCCGTAGAATTGAATCCCCTATCGCTATCGCTCTACCACTCGTTTTACTGCCCTCTTGTGCAGCAGAGCCGGACATTTTGCCATTAACTTGGCTGCTGCTGCCTTCCCCTGAAGAGTCATCCGCCACAACAGTACCCAAAGCGGTGTATCTGTTTTGCAGCAGGATGACCGCAAATGACCACTGCACTATCTTCCTTGCACTGCTCTTCCTGTTGGTCAGCCGTTCCCTATCTGGCTGTGTCCCCTTTCCCTGCGGTGCGACCAACTCGCTAAACGTGCTATTCACGTCATGCACAGCATCGTGGATGCTCCCGACTGAATGCAGCCGCAACTCACGTGCTGCAATGCGGTCTGTTATGATCTGCAGATGGATGCACCTCCCGCACACATCGTCGTCAGGGACAAGAGAGGCATCCCTGAGTTCTCACATAGTACAGGAGGAGCATAACACGTGTCGGAGCTCTCCTGCCACGACTTAACCCTTGGATTAACTTAATTGGGCAACAACAATGTTAAAAGGTTACTTACAGATGAGGAAAGAAAAAGAAAAACTACTTACCAATCACCATTCAGTCACTTACCACTTTGGCTGTGACGTCATCTTTCGATTCTTTCTACTTCTTTTTTCCTTCTCAGTGTAGCTGCACCAGCTGGCCTCAACGATGCGTTGTGCCTTTTTATAAGTCACTCTGACGCACAACCCGAGCCTCTCCGACTCACTACGAATTCCCGAGCCTCTGCGACGCATTAGGCCTTTTTATAGAGATCTCCGACGCACCTCGCCACCATCCCCGACTCACCACGACCTCCCTAACATCAGCTACGCGTCGGGTCTTTTAATGGGTCTCTCCGGCGCACCTCCCGAGCCTCTCCGACTCAATATGAACTCGAGAGCCTCAGCGACGCGTTGGGCCTTTTTATAAGCCTCTCCAACGCACCTCCGGAGCCTTTCCGAGTCACCACGAATTTCAAGCCTCAGCGACGCGTTGGGACTTTGATATGCCTCTCCGACGCAAGTCCCGAGCCTCTCCATCTCACTATGAACAATCGAGTATCAACGGTGTACAAGGCCTTTTCATGGGCCTCTCCAACCACCTCCCCAACCTCTATGACTCACCAAAAACTCCCGAAAATCAGCGACGCGTTGTGCCTTTTTATAGGCCCCTTTGACGCACCTCCCGAGCCTCTCCGACTCCTTACGAACTCTCGAGCCTCAGCGACGCGTTGGGCCTTTTTGTAGGCCTCTCCAACGCAACTACCGAGCCTCTCCGTCACACCACGAACTCCCGAGCCTCAGCGACGTGCTGCGCCATTCGATAGGCCTCTCGTCGCAACTTCCGGGCATCTCCGACTCACCACGAATTCCCGATCCTCAACGATGTGTTGGTCCTGTTATTAGGCCTCTCCGGCTCACCAGAGCTCCCGGGACTCAGCGACGCGTTGGGCCTTTTTATAGGCCTATCCGACGCACTCCGGAAACTTTCCGACGCATCACGAACTCCTGAGCCGCAGCGACACGTTGGGCCTTGATCTCGGACTCTGCGACACACATGCCGCGCCTCAGGCACGCTTTGGATATTTTTATAGGCCTCTCCAACGCACCTCCCGAGACTCTCCGACTCACCACGTGCGACATACTTCCTGGTTTAATAATGGAAACGGCTCACTCCTTCAAACTTAAACAAGTAATACTAACGAACTGTCAAAGAACTGTAACCTGCCCCTGATTCATTGTGGCTCTTTGGATTTTCAATGCTCACATGGAACCGCTAATAAGTAGATAAAAAGTGAGGGAAATACCAATGATCATTTCGACATCGAATCATTGCCTGATCTTGGCGATGATCGAACTCACAACCTTGGCCTTGCGTTGCCTGCATTATCATACAAGTACGTCACGCTAACCCATTGTGTCACTAGTGCCACGCTACGGTGATGTGAGGCATCAGTGCTCCCATGATACAGCTGCATTTTCCACCGGTCTTGTCTGCAACTGTGCACAGTGTCATTCCGCTCAAAAATACGCCATTAATTCCATCGTCTCTGTGCCACACTCAGTAAAATGTTTCAAATTATTCCCACGTTAGAGACTTTGCGCCACAGCCCTGCTTTATATTTCTGTGTATCTGCTTATTATTTACAATGCAGGAAAGATATATTCACCTTGGAGTGAGAGCAGTTTAGGACTTTCCAAATGACACCAAGAATCCAAGGCGAGATTACAATATTAGAGTTGTACTCGATTGAAATTAGAAGGAAAATGTGTGATTTGACCGATAAATCCAAGATACTACGGGGAAATGTTAGTATAAGCGGAGACAAACTTTCCCTGCTCTCTGTGGAATCTCGGTCTTGGGGGCAATGTCCACAAATTCGAGGCAAAAGTGAACTTCATCAACATGTCTGCTGAAAAAGGATGATAAAGTTTGGAACTCTCTTCTGCAAACTGAAATTGATGATCGATGAACTGTTAATTTCAAATCTGACGTTGAAATATTTGTGTCAACGAATGGTTGGATATGGGCAAGAGGTAGCAAGATAAAGATCAGCCATTTTCTCACTGAATGGCAGAACAGGCTCGATGGGCTCAATGGTCTACTCCTGTTCCTATGTACACATCCTCTCGTCTGCGCATTTGTACAAATTTAGGGAGTAGGCAGGTGTGAATGATTTACAGGGAAAAATCTAGATCATATCTTCAAGTCTTCCACTCACACATAATGAAGCGCAAACTCACGGATTCATTCATTCAGAATCAACCGAGATATAGAGAATCCGAGATAAACACAGCCAGGCGGACCTGCAATACTCTCAATGATGAAAATGCTGTTTTCAGAGATTGTATGAACAAGTCCCGCATCTGCCTTTTTTTACATTGGTCAATAGCTTTCGCTATCTGCACCGGATCCACTTGACACCAGACTTTACTAAATCAGTGCCCTTAGTCCATCCGGAATCTATGGTATCCACTCGGGTGAGCTGCACTTCCAGTGAAGTTTACTGACAGAAGATGATCCTGCATAATCACCATTGTCGAGTGACCATTTCCTCAAAGAATGAAGACAAACAGATTGAGGGTTATTCATTGAATTAACAATCAGAAATCTGTGGCTTACTGGCGAAAGCTCGGTTTGAACCCGACAGCCACAGCCTTGTGAGGTAAAGAGTTCAATATGAGAGAAATCATGTTTCCATAAATGTGTTAGAGTTTTTGAGGAATAGGTCAGGGGAACTATTGGATGTGTGTATTTGGATTTTCAGAAGGCATTCAATAAGCTGCCAGTTAAGAGAGTAATATGATGATAGTGCTCAATGGAGTGGGGTTATTATAATAAAATGCATTGAGGATTGGTTAACGGTGAATACAAATTAATTTTGGTTTGCTGTAAATTGTGGGGAACCGCAATGTTCGGTGCTTGGGCCTCAGCAATTCACAAAATATATCAATGATTTGATTCACGCGACAAAGTGTAGTGTATTGAAGTTTGCCAATTATATAAAGTGAGGTGGGTATTTAAGTTGTGAGCAGGATGCAAAGATGCTTCAAGGGAATATAGACAGGCTAAGTGAGTGGGCAAGAACGTGGCAAATGGAATATAGTGAGGAGAAATGTTATGTTTTCCACTTTTGCAGAAACAATAGAAAAGCAGAGATTTATTCAATGGTGAGAGATTGGAAACTACTAGTCTTCAGAGGGACCTAGGTGTCCTTCTACTCGAATGACGGAAATATAATATGGAAGTAGAGCAAGCAAAGAAGAGAGGAAATGGTATGTTCGCCTTTATTACAAGAGGACATGAATGTAAGAGTAAAGAAGTCTGACTATAATTATACAGTGCAATGGTGAGTGCACAGCTGGAGTATTGTGTACAGTTTTGGATTCCTTGTCTAAGACATGGCGTGACTGTTCGTGCAAGGAACGATTAAGTAGACTACGGCTATATTCTCTACAGTTTAGAATAATAAGATGTGATCTCATTTACTAATTCACACTTCTTACTGGGACAGTGAGTGTTTTTGTACGTGGGATGTTACTCCTGTCGAGAACGAGGGATCACATTTCCTGAATTTAGGGTGATCCATTTAGGACTGTGATGAGGAGAAATATCGAAACTTAGAAAGTTGCGATTATTTAGAATTCTCTATTGACGAGTGAAGTGGAGTCTCTGTCATGGAGCATATTCAGAAATAAATCATTAGATTTTTGAAATTAATGGAATAAAAAGATATGGCAATCGTGCTGGCAGGTTAAATTGAGGTAGAGGTTCAGCCACAACCTCGATCAATGCCGGAGCCTGCCAGAGGGTCCAAATGGTGTACTCGTGTCCCTATTTCTCATATTCTTATTTTCTTATTTCCAGAATCTGGAATCCAGATGAACATTACCATTGTATGAAAATGTGCTCACCGATTTTGCTCCTGGAAATCATCGTTCTAACGTTAAGGAGAAGTGTCCTTTCTTCTTCATTCACCCAACATAGAAACATAGAAAATAGTTGCAGGAGTGGGCCATTCGGTCTTCGAGCCAGCACCACCATTCAATAAGAAAATGGCTGATCTTTCCCTCAGTACCCCTTTCCTGCTTTATCTCCATGCCCCTCGATCCGACCAGCCGTAAGGGTCATATCTAACCCGCTCCTGAAGATATCCAATGAACTGGCATCAACAACTCACTGTGGTGGAAAATTCTGCAGGTTAACAACTCTCCGAGTGAAGAAGTTTCTCCTCATCTCAGTCCTAAATTTCCAACAACTTATCCTTGGACTATGTCCACTGGTTCAGGACTGCCCCAACATCGGGAACATTCTTCCTGCATCTAAACTGTCCAATCCCGTCAGAATTTGATATTTTTACATCAGATCCCCTCTCATCCTTCTTAACTCCAGTGAATACAAGCCCAGTCGATCCGGTTTCTCCTCAAATGTCAGTCTTGCCATGCCGGGAATCATTCTGTGAACCTTCGCTGCAAACGCTCAATAACAAGAATGTCCTTCCTCAGCTTGGGAGACAAGAACTGAATACAATATCCTATGTGAGGCCTCACTAAGGCCCTGTAGAAACTGCATGAGATATCCCTGCTCCTATAATCAAATCTCCAAGCTATGAAGGCCAAGAGACCATTTGCCTTCTACACCGCTTGCTGTACCTGCATGCCGGATTTTAATGACTGATGTGCCAATGACAAACAGGACTCGTTGCACCTCCCCTTTTCCCAATCTGCCGCAATCAAATAATATTCTACTGTCGTGCTTTTGCCGCCAAAGTGGATAACCTGACATTTATTCACATTATACTGCATCTGCCATGCTTTTGCCCACTCACCTAATCTGTCCAAGTCAACCTGCAGCCTGTTAGCGTCCTCCTCACAGCTCACTCCACCACCCAGCATAGTGTTATCTACAAACTTGGAGATATTACACTCAATTCCTTCATCGAAATCATGATTGTATTTTGTAAATAGCTGGGTCCCAGCACTAAGCCTCCCTGGACTCCACTAGTCACTGACTGTAATTCTGAAAAGGACCCGTTTATCCCGACTTCTGCTTCCTGTCTGCCAAACAGTTCTCTATCCACGTCAGTACATTATTCCCAATAACTTGTGCTCTAATTTTGCACAACGATCTCGCGTGTGGGAACGTTTCAAAGCCTTTTGAAATTTGAAATACACCACATCCACCAGTCTTCCCTTGTCCACTCTACCAGTTACATCCTAACAAAATTCTACAAGATTTGTCAAGAATCAATTCCCTTTCATAAATTCATGCTGACTTGGACCTATCCTGTCACTGCTTTCCAACTGCGCTGCTATTTCATCTTTAATAATTGATTTCAATATTTCCCCATCACTGACGTCAGTCTAACCGGTCTATAATTATCCGTTTCTATCTCTCTCCTTTCTTAAAAGGTGGTGTTACATTAGACACACTCCAGTCCATCGCAACTGATCTAGATTCGATAGTTTGCTGGAAAATGATCACCAATGCATCCACTGTTTTTAAAGCCACAGACTTAAGTACTCTGGGATGCAGACGATCAGGCACCGGGGAATTATCGACCTTCAATCCGATCAATTTCCATTAAACAATGTCCCTCCTATTAAAGATGTCCTTCAGTTCCTTCTTCACACTGGACATTCGGTCCCTAATATTTTCAGAAGGCTATTTCTTCCTTCGTGAAGACAGAACCAAAATATTTGTTTAACTGCTGCGCCAGTTCTTTGTTCCCATTATAAATTCACCAGAATCTGACTGTAAGCGACCTACGTTTGTCTTCACTAATCTTCTTTCTCTTCACATGTCTGTAGAAGCTTTTGCAGTCAGTTTTTATGTTCCAAGCAAGCTTCCTCTCATACTCTGTTCTCCTCCTCATAATTAAACCCTTTGAACTCTTTTGCTGAATTGTAAAATCTCCCAGTGCTCAGGTTTACTGCTTTTTCTGACCAATTTATATGGCTCTTCCTTGGATTTAATACGATACTTTATTTCCCCTGTTAGCCACGTTTAATCCATCTTCCCCGTTTTAGTTTTACTGCAGACAGTGATGTACAATTGTTCAAGGTCGCCCATGTGATCTTTAAGTATTTGCATTTGTCTGACCATCGTCAACCCTTTAAGCATGATTCACCAGTCTATTGTGGCCAAGTCATGCCTCATACCAACGAAATTACCTTTCCTTAAGATCAGGTCACAAGTCTCTGAATAAACTCTCCATCTTAATAACAAATTCATCCCGATTATGGTCACTCTTCACCAAGGGGAATCGGAGAGCAAGATTGCAAATTAGTCCTTTCTCTTTACACATCATGCAGTCTAGGATGGCCAGCCCTCTATAGTTGGTTCCTTGAATTATTGGACTGGAAAATCATCCCTAATACACTCCAGAAGATCCTCCTCTACCGCATTGTTACCAGTTTGGTTTGTCCAGTCCATATGTAAATTAAAGTCGCCCCATGATAACTGCTGTACCTTTAATGCACGTATTCCTAATTACTTGTTTGTTGCTGTCTGCAACATCAGTGCTATTGTTTGTTGGTCTGTACACACGTCTTAATAGCGTGTTCTGCCCTTTGGTATTCCGTAGCTCCACCATACCGATTCCACATCAAGGGAATGTTCCTCCTTGCTATTACTTTAATTTCCTCTATAACAAACAACGCCCCCACCCCCCGGACTGCCTCTTTTTCCTTTCTGTCTATCCTTTATAAGCCTGGATGTTCAGTTCACAGACGTGATCAACCTGGAGCCATGTCTCCGTGATGCCAATTACATCATATCCGTTGACAGCAATCTGTGCAGTTAATTCGTCCACCTGATAATGAATATTCTTCGCATTGAGGCACAAAGCCATCAGGCTTGTCTTTTTAATACAGTTTGCTTCTTTAGAATCTTGCTGTAATGTGGCCTTTTTGATTTTTGCCTTGTGTTTCTCTGCCCTCCACTTTTACTTTTCTTCTTTTTATCTTTTGCTCCTGCCCCTATTCTGCTTTCCTCTGTCTCCCTGCATAGGTTCCCATCCCCCTGCCATATTCGTTTAAACGCTCCCCAACAGCACAATCAAAAACTCCCCCAAGCACATTGGTTCCGGTCGTTTTCAGGTGCAAACCGTCCAGTTTGTACTGGTCTCACCTCCCCCAGAACCGGTTCCAATGCCCCAGAAAGGTAAAACCCTCCATTCCGCACCACTCCTCAAGCCATGTATTCATCTGAGCTGTGCTGCGATCCCTACTCAGACTAGCACGTGGCACTGGTCACAATCCTGAGATTACTAATTTTGATGTCCTAATTTTAATTTAGCTCCAGCTCCTCAAATTAGGCTTGTCCACCCTTATTCCGTTGTTTACCTATATCGTTGGTACCGATGTGCACCGGATAACATTCCCGCACATGAAGCGTTCCTGACTTCCCACATTTCACAGGAGCAGCATGACACGGGTCTGGGCTCTCTTGCAATGACTTACCCTGAGATTTAAGTAATTTGGCTACAGCAATGCTAAAGGTTA
Source organism: Pristiophorus japonicus (assembly GCF_044704955.1). Taxonomy (NCBI): domain Eukaryota; kingdom Metazoa; phylum Chordata; class Chondrichthyes; family Pristiophoridae; genus Pristiophorus; species Pristiophorus japonicus. Next base: position 6,451,072 of record NW_027254201.1, read on the forward strand.
CCTACTAATACAGAAAAAGAAAAACTACTCACCAATCACCAGCCAGTCGCTTACCCCCTTGGCTGTGACGTCTTCCTTCTATTTCTTTCTACTTCTTCTTTGCTTTCACTCCCTGCAGCTGCACCAACTGGCCTATCCGACGTTGCGGCCTCTACGAAATCCCCGCTGGCCGCCCGGCTGGACATTAGGCATTTTGTAGGCTTCTGCGACGCTGCCCCACCTCTTCGAACTCTCCACTGCTTCGCGACTCGTCTCTGGGACTTTTTAGGCCTCGCTGACGATGTTCCGCCTCCTCGAACTCCCCACTGCCTCCCGACTCGATGCTGGCCCTTTTTCAAGCCTGTTCGACGCTGCAACACCTTCTCGAACTTTCCACTGCCTCCCAAGTCGATGCTGGGTCTATTATAAGCCTTCCTGACGCTGATCTCCTTCCTCGAACTCCCCGTTGCCTCCTGACTCGAAGCCTGGACTTCTGCATGCCTCTCCAACGCTGCTCCACCTCCTCGACCTCTCCACTGCCTCCCGACTCAAAGCTGGGCCTTTTGTCGTCCTCTCCGATGCTGCTCCGCCTCCTCGAACGCCCCTGTGTTGTTTGTAGAGCTCCTAATTGTCCGTTTACTGAAACTCCAAATTGTGCTGTTGATGAAGCAGCAATTTCCTATTTAAGTGTGTACTCGTTGTAGATATATCGCTGAAATTGTCTTTTCAAGGTGCGATCTCCTAAATCCCCTGCTGCAGGGAAAACTAAGTCACCTCTTTGTAGAACGAACTCTGGTCTTTCTAAAAGCAATTACCCAGTTTATGGAGCAAATTGTGCTGTTTCTGGAGCTAATTACAATGTTTGCGGTGCTGCTAATTTCCCAGTCCGTGATGCTCCTAATTCAACTGTTTCCGGAGCAGGTTCCCCTGTTCCTAGAGCTAATCGCCTTCTATCTGTAGCTGAAAAGCCATCTGTTTTTAGAGCACCTGATTCTCCCTCTTTCTGTAGCTTATCTTCATATTTCTAGACATAATTACTCTCTTTCTGGAGCACCAAGTTCTGGTGATTCTGGAGCACTTAATTCCCCAGTTGGGGAGTTAACTCCAGTTTTTCTGGAGCTAATTCCCCGATTTATCGAATTAATGCCACTAATGAAGGATAAACCATTCTCCCTCTTTCTGGAGATATTTCCCTTATTCCGGGTTATTATCAATGTTCTTGGAGCTGCTAAATCCCATCTTACGGCAGCTCCGATTGACGCTGTTGCTCGACCTCGTGCTACCCCAGGTGATGCAGTTCCTAGTTCCACTGTTGCTGGAGCTATTTCAGTTGTTTGTGGAGATAATAATTCCCCTGTTTCTGGAGCGTCAAACTGTGCTGTTTATGAAATATAAAACTGTGCTTATTTATGTGGCTGCCTTTTCCCGATATATTTGTCACCGAATTATTATGCTGATTGTGCACTCTCTTAATTCCCATGCTACAGGAATAAATAGTTGACCTGTTTCTTGAGCCAACACTTAGCTTTTTAAATGTAATTTCGTTCTTTCTGGAGCTACTTCCTCTGTTCTTAACAAATTCCTGTGTTTCTTGAGCTCATAATTCCTCTCTTTCTCCAGTGCCCAATTGTCTAGTTTCTGTATCTGATAATTCTCATCTTTCTAGACCTAAGTCCCTTGTTTCTGAAGCTAATACCCATGTTTCTGAACTAATTCCTGTATTCCTGCAACGCCGAATTCCCCTCTCTGCAGCTTCTAATTACGCGGGTCATGGAGCTAATTCCCCTGTTTCTGGAGCTCATCTTTTTTCTGGGGTTCCTAATGCTTCTAGTTCTGGAGGTAACTCCCCTGTTTCTGTTGCTAATTGAACTCTTTCTGGAACTAATACATTTTTGTCTGGGGCAAATTACTTGGAGATAATAATTTCCCTTTTTGTGGAGCTCCACATTGTCTGGTTTGTGAAGCAAAAAATTGTCCTTTTTACATGTGTAGTAGTTTGTCAATATATATGGCTCCGAATTGTCCTGTTTATGGTGCGCTCTCCTAATTACCCTCAAACATGAACAGAAAATTCACCTTTTCTGGAGGGAACTCTCCTCTTTCTAAATATAATTCTCCTGTTTCTGGAGCTAATTGCGCTGGATTGTGATTATCCCTGTGTTCCTGGAGATCGCCTCCCCTCTTTCCGCATCTCCCCATTGCCCTGTTTCTGGAGCGATTTCAACTTTTTCTGGAACTGCTAATATTCTAGATTCTGTAATTTCTACGTTTCAACTTTCAAAACCTAACTCCATAGTTTGTAGACCTAATTTCCCTGTTTCTGGCGCTAATTCCTTGTTTCTGCGCGAAATCCCGTGTTCCTGGCGCTCCAACTTGCTTTCTTTCTGCGACTACTAATTTTCCTGTTCCTGCAGGGAATTTCCCTATTTTTCTAACTAATTCAGCTGTTTCTGGAGCTAATATTACCTTTTTCCCAGAGCAAATTCCATAGTGGCCGAAAGTCCTTGTTGCTCACTTTATGGAGAATCTGAGTTGTTTTTGGAGCTTCCAGTTGTCCATTTTCTGTAGCTCCAATTTAAGCTGTTTGTGAAGCACCTAATTATCCGACTTAAGTGTCTACTAGTTATATATACAAAAGTCCTGTTTATGATGCACTCTCCTAAATTCGCTGCTGCAGTGCCAGCTAGATTTGGGGATTCTCCGTCTTTTGTGGAGTTCCTAATTATCCTTTTTCTGAAGCTCCAAATTGCACTGTTGCTGAAGCACCCAATTGTCCTATTTAAGTGTCTGCTAGTTATATATATAGCTCCGATATTTGCTGTTCATGATGCGCTATCCTAAATCCCCTACTGCAGGGACACCTATTTTCGAGCTCTCTCTGTTCTTTCTGAATATAATTGTCCTGTTTCTGGAGCTAATTGCGCTGTTTCTGGCGCTAATTCCACTGTGCCTGGGGCTGCTAAAATCCCAATCTGCGAGCTCCTAATTACGCTGCTTCTGCTGCAATTTCTCCTCTTAATCGAGATAATAACCTTGTATCTTTAGCTGAAACGTCCTCTTTTCTGGAGCATCTGATTTTCCCACTATCTGGAGCTCATCACAATTTTGGTGGACATAATTTGCCTGTTTCTGGAGCTCATACTTCTGGTGTTTCTGGAGCACTTAATTCCCCAGTTTACGGCGTTAACTCCAATATTTCTGGAAATAATTCACCGCGTTATGGCATTAATTTGTGTAATTAAGGATATCCCAGTCCCTCTGTTTCTGCAGCTATTTCCCTTGCTCTGGGGTTAGTTTCAGTGCTCTTGGAGCTGCCAAATCCCATCTTATGGGAGCCCCGAATGCCATTATTGCTGGAGCTCAAGCTACTCCCGGTTATCCAAGTAATATCCCTCTCTGCAGCTTTCAACTCCCCTGTTCCTTGAGCTAATTCCCCAGTTTCTGGAGCTCAGTTTTTTCTGGACTCTCTAATATCCCAGATTGTGGATATCCTAATGCATCTATTTCTGGAGGTAACTCCGTTGTTTCTTTTGGTAATTCAACGGATTCTGGAGCTAGGCTTTTCCCTTTGAAAAATTACTGTGCTGCTCCTAATTCCCCTTTTTTGTGCAGCTCGAAATTGTGAAGTTAATGGATCACATAATAGTCTTTTTTACGTCTCAAGTATTTTGCAAATACCCATGTTTCTGAATTAATTCCAGTATTTCTGAAACTCCGAATTCACCTCTCTGCAGCTTCTAATTACGCAAATCCTGGAGCTAATAACCTTGTTTCTGGAACTAATTCCGCTGTTTCTGTCGCTCCGAATTGTCCTGTTAATGATGCGCACTCCTACTTAACCTACCGCATGAATAGAAAATTCACATGATCTGGAGGAAACTCTCCTCTTTCGAAACTTAACTCACCTCTTTTTGAACTAATTGCGCTATACTATGATTATTCCTGTACTCCTAGAGCTTGCTTCCCCTGTTTCTGCAGCTCCTCATTGATCGTTTTCTGGAGCGAATTCCACTGTTTCTGGAGCTGTTAATTTACCAGTTTCTATAATTTCTACTTTTCATCTTTCGAAACATAATTCCTCAGTTTCCCGAACTAATAATCCTCTTTCTAGCGCTATTTCCCCAGTTTCTGCGCCAATATCCGTGTTCCTGGAGCCCCGACTTCCCCTCTCTGCGGCTCATAACTTCCCTGTTCCTGGAGGGAATAATACTGATCCTGCAGCTAATTCAGCTGATTCAGCAGCAAATGCCTTTATTTCTGGAGAAAATGCCACCGTTTCTGAAGGTCATAGTTCCCTTCTTTCTGGACATATTTCAGTTGTTTGTCGAGCTCGTAATTCCCCTGTTTCTGGAGCTCCAGACTGTAATGTATATGGAGCAACTAATTCTCCTTGTTCCGTGTCTATAATTTTGTCCATATATATTGCTCCGAATTAACCTGTTTATCCTCCGTGTTCGTAATTCCCCTGCTACAGGACGAGTTAATGCAACTGTTTCCAGATATAAATCTCCTATTTCTAAACAGAAATGCATGTTTCTGGAGCTAATTGCACTGTACTGTGATTATTCCCATGCTCCTGGAGCTCCTGCTTCCCCAGTGGCTGCAGCTCCCCATTGCCCTGTTTCTGGAGGTAATTCTATTTTTCCTGCAGTTGTTAATCCACCAATTTCTATAACACTTACTTTTCATCTTTCTGGAACTAATCCTACTGTTTCTTGAGTTAATTGCTCTATTTCTGGAGCCAATTACATTGTTTGTGACCTAATTCCCGTGTCACTGGAGCTACAACTCCCCTCTTTCTGCGGCTCAAAATTCCCCTGTCCCTACAGTTAATTCCGCTGTTTCTGGAGGCACCTCCCGTATTTATGTAGATAATTCAACAGTTTTTGGAGCTAATGCCTATGTTTTTGGAGTTAATTACGCAATATTCGAAGCTCCCAGTTCTCTTGCCCCTGAAACTCCTAATTGCTTTGTTTATGAGCTAATACCTATGTTTCTGGAGCTAATTCCTAAATACCTGAAAATCCTAGATTTCCTGTCCCTACAGCTCCTAATTCCTGTTTCTGGAGCTAATACCTATGTTTCTGTAGCTAATTCCCGAATATCTGGAGATCGAAGTTCTCCTGTCCCTGCAGCTCCAAATTCCCCTGTTTCTGGAGCTAATGACAACATCTGAAGGTGCCACTTCTGCTGTTCATGCAGCTTCTAATTCCTCTGTTTCAGGGGCTACAAGTTTCTGGAGCTAATGCCATAATATTTGAACGCCCCAGTTCTACTGTTCGTGCAGATCCTAATGTTTCTGTTTCTGGAGCTAATACCTGTTTCTGGAGCTAATACCTATGTTTCAGTTGCTAATTCCACTTTATCTGAAGGTCCCAGTTCTCGTGTCCCGACAGCTCCGAATTCCTGTTTCTGCAGCAAATGCCTATTATTTCTGGATCTAATTCCCAAAGATATCAAGTTGCCAGTTCTCATATTCCTGCAGCTCCAAATTCATCTGGTTCTGGAACTAATATCTGTTATTTCTGGAGCTAATTCCCCAATATCTGAAGGCCCCTGGTCTCCTGTCTCTGGAGCTCCTACTTCCTCTGTTTCTGGAGCTAATACCTGTGTTTCTGGAGTTAATTCTCCAATATCTGAAGCAACTGTGGAATTAGCAGCTCCAGGAAAAATGGAATTAGCTTCAGAAATATTGAAATTAGCAGCTACAGGAAAAGTGGAATTACCAGCTCCAGAAACAGAGGAATTCGCTCCAGAAACAGAGGAATTAGCTCCAGAAACAGTGGAATTGGAAGGACCAGAATAGAGGAATTAGCCCCAGAAACAGTGGAATTAGCTCCAGAAACAGTGGAATTAGATCCAGAAACAGTGGTATTAGCTTCAGAAATAGAGGAATTAGCTCCAGAAACAGAGCAATTCGCACCAGAAACAGAGTAATTAGCTCCAGAAAAAGTCGGAATGGAAGGACCAGAAATAGAGGAATTAGCCCCAGAAACAGGGGAATTGGCAACAGAAACAGTGGAATTCGATCCAGAAACAGTGGAATTAGCTTCAGAACCAGTGGCATTCGCAGATTCAGAAAGTGGAATTATCTCCAGAAACTGTGGAATTAGCTTCAGAAAGAATGGAATTATATCCAGAGAGGGAGTTAGCCCCAGAAACAGTGGAATTAGCCGCAGAAACAGTGGAATGAGCTGCAGAAATAGTGGAACTAGCTCCAGAAACAGAATAATTTTTCAGAAATAAGAGAATTAGCCCCATAAACTGTGGAATTAGCTACAGAAACAGAGCATTTAGCTTCAGAAATATTGGCATTAGCAGCCACAGGAACTGTGGAATTGGCAGCTCCAGGAACAATAGTATTAGCTTCAGAAATATTGTAATTAGCAGCTCCAGGAACAGCAAAATTACCGCCAGAAGCAGTGGAATTTGCAGCTCCAGAAACAGTGGAATTAGCTCCAGAAACAGTGGAATTAGCAGCTGCAGCAACAGGCGAATTAGCTCCAGAAACAGTGGGAGTAGCTCCAGAAAGCGTGGAATTATCTCCAGAAACAGTGGAATTAGCTCAAGTAAAAGGGAGGAATAGGCAACTCCAGGAACAGTGTAATTAGCTCCATAAACAGTGGAACTAGCTTCAGAAACAGTGGAATTAGCAGCTCCAGGAACAGTGGAATGTGCAGCTTCAGAAATATTGGAATTAGCAGCAATAGGAACAGTGGAATTAGCTGCTCCAGAAACAGAGGAATTATCTCAGAAACAGTGGAATTGTCAGTTCCATGTACAGCCGAATTAGCGCCAGTAACTGGAATTAGCAACTCCAGAAACAGTGCAATTAGATCCAGAAACAGTGGAATTAGCAGCTGTCGAAACAGGGGAATTAGCCCCAGAAATGTGGAATTATCTCCAGGAACATCGGAATTAGCAGCTGCAGAAACAGGGAGAAATTAGCTGCTCCAGTAACAGGGGAATTAGCTTTAGAGACAGAGGAATTAGCTCCAGAAACAGGGAAATTAGTTCCAGAAACAGAGAACTCCGCAGCTCCAGAAACTGTGGAATTAGCAGCTTCAGAAACAGGAGAATTATATTCAGAAATCGTGGAATTAACTTCAGAAGCAGGGGAATTAGCTTCAGAAATAGCGGAATTTGCAGCACCAAGAAAAGGTGGTATTAGCAGCTCCAGAAACAGTGGAATATTATGCATAAATATTGGAATTACCAGCTCCAGAAATAGTGGAATTAGCACCAGAAAGAGGGGAATTAGCTCCAGAAACAGTGTAATCAGCAGCTACAGATACAGTGGAATTATCAGCTTCAGACACAGAAGAAATCGCTCCAGGAACAGTGGAATCAGCTCCAGAAATAATGGAATTAGCTGCAGAACAGAGTAATTATCAGCTCCGGAAACATTGGAATTAGCTTCAGAAAAAGTGGAATTAGCAGCCCCAGATACAGTGCAATTAGCTCCAGGAACAGTGGAATTAGCTCCAGAGACAGTGGAATTAGCAGCTCCATATTGAGTTGAATTAGCTCAAGAAACAGAGGAATCAGCTCCCGGAACAGTGGAATTAGCTACAGAAACAGTGGAATTAGCAGCTGCAGGAACTGTGGAATTAGCAGCTCCAGAAAGAAAGAGGAATTAGCAGCTCCAAGAACAGAGGAATTAGCGCCAGAAACAGTGGAATTAGCACCAGAAATGTTGGAACTAGTCTAGAAAGAAGTTAATTAGAAATTAAAGGAACTGGTGATTCGCAGCTCCAGAGACAGTGGAATTAGCTCCAGAAACTGAAGAATTGTCCGCTGCAGAAACAGGGGAATTAGGAGTCAGGAACAGAGGACTTCGCTCAGTACAGCGGAACTATCAACAGAAACATGGTAATTGGGTTAGACAGAGAAGAGTTAGCTCAATAAATAAGAACATTAGCTGGTCCTGTAGCAGGAAAATTAGGGCAGCGCGCCACCAGCAGAACACTTCAGAGCGATATATATCCGGAGAATATTAGCAACATGAAAACAGAATTAGACGTTGCATAAACAGTGCATTTGTAGCTCCAGAATCATAGGAATTAGAATCTCCACAACAAGTGAAATAACTAGAGAAACAGGAAACTAGGCCCTACATAACATGTGGTATTAGTAGGTACAGTAACAGGGGCATTACGAACGCGCAAAACATAGGAATTAGCAACTCCCAGAACAGAGAAATTAGCCCCAGCATGAGGGAATTAGCTCCAGAAACAGGAGGAATAGTATATCCTTGAATATATGAATTAATTATAGAAACACGAACATTAGTTGCATGAATACTGGAATTTAATCCACAAACCAGTGAATTATGTGCTTCAGAAACGCACGATTTATGAGCAACAGAATGAGTCGAATTATGGTCTAAAATACAGCAATTATCTCCAGACATTGGGAGAATCGGGTGCTCCAGAAACAGAGGGAATTTCGGCTACAGAAACAGGGAATCATGAGATCCAGAAACAAGAGAAGTGTGGATTCATAAACAAGGTAATTCGGAGCAAAATAAAAAGAATATTTACGAGATCCAGATAGAGCAGAATTAGGGGAGCACCACATCTGCAAGGAACGTAGCTCCGGGAACTGGGAAAATGGGATGCAGCCCCATAAAAAGGCCTCTTAGATTTTCCTTTAGCAGAGGAATTAGGAGAGTGCAGCTTAAACAAGACAATCCGGTGCTATATATATATCGGGGAAATAGTAGCCACATAAATTAGGTGTTCCACAAACAGTGCTATTTTCAGCTCCAGAAATTGTGCAATGATGGGCTCCACAAACAAGGAAAAGTTGGAACTCTCGAAATTCGGGTATTAGGAACTCCAGAAACATTGACGATAGCAGTTCCAGGAATAGAAGGATTCGCCACAGAACAGGACAATTAGTGATAGAAATACTGGAATTAACTCCACAAATCGGGGGATTAGGAGGTCCATAAACACAGGTATTAGCAGTTCCCGGAACAGGGGAATTGTCCCTCAAAATATGGGAATTAGCTCGATCAAGGGGCAGAATCAAGTATTCCGGAAACAATAGATGTTGCAGCAAAGATACATGGTGTTTTGCTTCAGCAGCATGAGATTACGATATCCAGTAACAAGGCAATTATGGTTCCATAAATAATTTGAAGCAAAAGATACAGGAGATTTAGGAGATCCAGATGTCGGGAATTTGGGAAATAGCTCCATCAACATGGAACCTAGGAGAGGGCACAAGAAAGTGGGAAATGTGGAAACAGTTGCGGAAAAAGGCAAATTAGCTGTTCCTATAGCAGGGGTAATTGGAGAGCACACCATTAACAGGACAATTCGGATTTATAGGGGAACATATAGCAACAAGAAAACAATAATGATGTGCTCCATGAACTGCGAAATATAGACATCCATTGTCAGCGACATTAGGAACTCCAGAACCAGAGGGACGAGGACCTCCAGAAACTGGGGAATCAGAACCAGAAACAGAAGTATTACCTACTGAAACAGTTGCATTAGCTACAGAAACATGGGAGTTACCTCCAGAAACAGAGAAATTAGGATCTCCTCAAACTGCGATATCAGGAGTTCCAGAAAAATATGAATTACCTCCACAACCAGGGGTATTAGATTCAGAATCAGGGGAATTGGCAGCTGCAGATCGAGGAGTTCCATTAACACGGGAATTAGATCGGAATTAAGGGCATTAGCTTCAGAAACAGAGGAATTAATTCCAGAAAAACTCCTGAAACTGGGGAAATCTATGTTCCAGAAACAAGGGAAGTGTGGTGTCATAAACAAAGTAAGTTGGAGAAAAAGATACAGGAGTTTTTGGAGATCCAGATACAGGGAAATTAACAGAGGGCTCCAGCAACGTGGAACTTAGGAGCAGGCTCCAGAAAGTGGGATATTTGGAGCCTGCTCTAGAAACAGGTGTATTCGCTGTTCCTGTATCAGGGAGTTTGGAGAGTGCACTTTAAATATGAAAATTGGGAGCTACATCTATAGGGGAACTAGTAACTACGTACGAAAACAATTATGTGCTCCAAAAACAGCGCAATTTGGGGTTCCAGGTAGATTTATTTGGGAGCTTCACAAGCAACTGAAACATCTCCTGCAATAATGGACCTAGTGCCTGCAGAATCTAGCGATTTAGCTCAAGAGGCAGAATTATTAGCCCCTGAAACAGGGGAAATAGCTACAGAAACAGGGGCGTTCCCTGCAGAAACAGAGGAATTCGGAGCTTCACAAACTGGGACATTAGGATCTGCAGAAAAAAGAAGAATTAGCTCCGGAAACATGGGAATTAGCACCCGGAACACCGGACTTAGCACATAAACAAGGAAATTAACTCCATAAACAGGGGCTCAACTCCAGAAACAGGGCAATCATCACCGGAATAGGGGAACTAAGTCCAGAAACAAGGGAATTATACGATGCAGAAATAAGAGAAGTATGATTCCATAAACAAATTCATTTGGAGCAAAAGAAACAGAAGATTTAGGAGATCCCGATACAGGGTAATTCGGAGAGGGCAGTGTCACGTGGAACTTTGATGCAGGCTCTCGAAACTGTGAATTAGCTGATCCTGTCGAATGGGAATTAGGAGAGCGCACCACAAACAATACAATTTGGAGCTATATATATCGGAGAACAAATGGCCACATGAAAAGGGCAATTTTGTGCCATATAAAAAGGGCAATTTCGAACCCCAAGAAACAGAAGAATTAGGAGCTGCAGGAACAGGCGAACTACGAACTACAGAGATTGGGGAATTACCTCCAGAATCATAGGTTCTGGAGAAAGATTAGCTCCAGAAACATTAGCTCCAGAAACAGCCGAATTAGCGACCGAAACATGGGTATTCCATCTAGGAATAGGGTAATTTGGAGCTGCAGAAAGAGGGGAAGTTGGAGCTCCCGGAACATGGGTATTAGCTCCAGAAATAGAGCCATTGACTCCAGAAACAGTGGAATTAGTTCGAGAAGGATGAAAATAATAGTTACAGGAAGTGGTGAATTATCAGCTCCAGAAACAGTGGAGTTCGGTCCAGAAATAGGGCACTGCGGAGCTGCAGACACAGAGGAAGCAGGGGCTCCAGATGCATGGGGATGATCACAGTACAGCGCAGTTAGATCCAGAAACAGAGAGTTGTGTGTAGAAATAGAATAGTTATATTCAAAAACAGAGAATTAGCTCTTCCTGTTGCAGGGGAATTATGGGAGCGCACCATAACAGTACAATTCGGAGCCATATATACCGGAAAAATACACAGGACAATTACTTGCTTCATAAATTGCACAATTACGTGCTTCATAAATTGCACAATTTGGAGCTCCATTTAAAGCGAAATTAGTATCTCCACATGAATTTCCCCCAGAAAAAAACGTATTCAATCCAGAAACACTTGAGTTTGCAACAGAAACAGATGCATTAGGAGTTCCACATTCTGGATATTTGGAACTCCAGAAAATGATGAGCTCCAGAATCAGGGGAATTAGTACCTGGAAAAGGGGAATTCGGAGCTGCAGCGAAGGGAATTACTGGAATTAGTTCAGCAACAAGGGTATTCGCTCCAGAAACAGAGAAATTAGGTCTAGAAAGATGTGAATTCGGAGTTACAGAAACTGTCGAATTGGGCCCTGGGAAATTGGGAGCTCCAGAAACATGGGTTTTAATCAGTACAGCGAAAGTTGCTCCAGAAATAAGTGAATTACATTTAGAAAGAGAAGCGTTGTCTCATGAAATAGATGAACTAGCTTTTCTTGTAGCAGGGGAATTAGGAGAGCGCACCATAAGCAGAATACTTCGGAGATAAATATAGCGGGAAATGGTAGCCACATAAAAACACAATTAGGTGCTTCGTAAACAGCGCAATTTGAAGCTCCAGAAACAGTAGAATGAATTTCTCCACAAACTGCTGAAATAGCTCCAGAAACAGAGGAACTGGAACCTACATATCCTGTGGTAGCTGGAGATCCATTAACAGCGGCATTGTGAGCTCTCATAAGATTTGATTTAGCAGCTCCAAGAATACTGAAATTAACCGCTAACAAGAGAAATAGCTCCAGGAACAGTGGGAATAGGATTTTCTTCGTTACCGGAATTAATTCCAGAAACCGGGGATTTAGCTGCAGAAATATTAGAGTTAACTCTACGAACTGGGGAATTAAGTGCTCCAGAAACACCAGTATTAGGAGCTGCAGAGAGAGGGGAATTATGCCCAGAAGTTTCGCGATTATATACAGAAAGAGAGAATTAGGTGCTCCAAAAACAGAGGACACTTCAGCTGCAGATACAAGATGATTTGCTCCAGGAACAGGGGAATTTGGTACAGTAGCAGAGGAATTCGGAGTTCCAGAGACTGGGAAATTAGTAACCCCGGGAATATTGGAATTAGCTCCAAAAACAACGCAATTAGCTCCAGAAACAGCGGAATTGGTGTTAGAACGAACAAAGTTAGCTCCAGAAAGCGGTACCTTAGCTGACCCTGCAGCAGGGGATTTCGGAGAGCGCACCATAAACAGGTCATTTCGGAGATATATATATATAACTAGTAGACAGTTAAATACGACAATTAGCTGCTTCATAAAAAGCGCAATTTGGAGCTCCAGAAAAAGGACAATTAGGAGCTCCACAAACAACTCAGAATCTCCAGAAAGAGGGAAACGAGGTCTTCCAGAAACTAATGGTTTTTCTCCGAAACAAAGGAATTGGGTCCTGACACAGCTGCATTAGCTACAGAAACATGGGAATTCCCTCAGGAAACAGGGAAATTAGGAGTCGCAGAAAGAGGGCAAGTAGGAGCTCCAAGAACACGGGAATTAGCGCGGAAATAAGCGAATTTGCGCCAGAAACAGGGGAAATAGTGCCGGAAACAGTGGACCTAAACCTAGAATCTGTGGAATTAGGTCTTGAAAGATGAATACAAGGAGTCACAGAAACTGGTAAATTAGCAGCACCAGAAAGAGAGGAATTAGCTTCAGAAACAGGCAATGTGCAACAGCAGAAATAGGGCAAGCGAGCTGCAGGAACACAGGAATAAATACAGTACAGAGAAATTAACTCCGAAAATATCCGACACCAGCAAGCACTCATATCCACAAACCTATCCTACGCTGCCCAAACACTCCTGCCCCCCACTAAGCTTTCCTAACCCCACAAGCTATCCAACCCCGCCCAAGCTCTCCTACCCCCAAAGATCTCTTAACCCCCAACTCTAGTAGCCCCCCAAGCTCTCCTACCCCCGAAGCTCTCCTACCCTCTCACGCTCTCTGACCATACCAAGCTCTCCTACAACTTCAATCTCTCATGCACCCCCATGCTCTCCTAACCCCACTTGCTGTCCTACCCCTCCAAGCTCTCCTACCCCCCAAGCTCTCCTGCCACCCCCAAGCTCTCCTACTCCCCAAACTCTGCTAACCCCCCAAGATTACCTGCCCCCAAGCTTTCTTACGCTCTCCAAGCTCTCCTAACCCCGCCCCCAAGCTCTCCTAAATCCCAAGTTCTCCGAACTCCCAAAGCTCTCCTACACGCCAAGCTCTCCTAACCCCCAAAACTCTCCTGCCACTCCCAATCCCTCCGACCCGCCAAGCTCTCCTACCCCTCCAATCTCTCCTACCCCTCAGTTTCCGCTTCCACCCCAAGCTCTTCTACGCCCAAAGATCTCCTTCCCGCTCACCCAGCTCAACTACCCCAGCAAGCTCACCAAATCCCCAAGCTCTCCGACCCACACAAGATCTCCTAACACCGCTAGCACTCCTGCACCCAAGCTCTACTAGCCGCACCGCCAAGCTCTCTTACCGCCCTAGCTCTCCAGCCCCGCAATCTCTCCTACCCCGGCAAGCTCTCATGCCCACACACTGTCCTACCCCAAAGCGATCCCCAGAAGCTCTCCTACCCCGCCAAGATCGCCTAACCGCAAGCTCTCCTTCCACGAATCTCTCCTACCCCACTTATCTCTCCCAGCCCCCGCAAGCTCTTCTACCCCCGATAGCTCTCCATCCCACAAAATGTCCTACCACGCAAGCTCTCCTACCACCCCCCCCAAGCTTTCCTACACGTCCACGCTCTCCTACCCTACCAATCTCTCCTACATACACAAACTCTCATACTCCCCAAGATGTCCTATCCTCCCAAGCATTCCTAACCCCACAAGACCTCCTACCCCGACCGATGCCAATCTTTCCTACGCCTACCAACGCAATCTCCCCTACCCCTAAAATCTCTCCTACCCTCCAATCTCTCCTACCCGCCTAATCTCTCCTAACCCCACAAGCTCTTCTACACCCGCAAACTCTTCTACCCCGCAAGCTCTCCTACCACCAGCGCAAGCTCGGCTACATCCCCCAATCTCTGCTATCTCCCGAAGATCTCATAACCCCCCAAGCTCTCCTCAACCCTCAAGCTGTCTCGTACCCCTCAAGCTCTCGTAATCTGCCAAGATCTCCTACCCATACCATACTCTCCTGCAACCCACAATCCCTCCTACCCGCCAAGCTATCCTACCCACCCCAAGCTCTGTACACCCATAAGATCTTCTACACCACCAAGATCTCCTGCACCGCCAAATTGACCTATCCCCAAGACGTCCTAATCTCCCAAGCTCTCCTAACCACACAAGATCTCCTACCCGACCAAGCTCTCCTGACTCCCCAAGCTCTCCTACACCATCAAGCTCTCCTGCACTGCCAAACTCTCCTACCCCCCCAAGATGTCTGAACCTCCCAAGATCTCCTAACCCCACAAGATCTCCTACTCGACCAAGCTATTCTGATCAACCAAGCTCTCCAAGCCCGCCAAGCTCTCTCATGCCTCCCAAGCTCTCCTACACCCCAAGCACTCCTACCCGGCAATCTCTCATACCTCCCAGTCTCTCCTACCACCCCAATCTCTATTACCGACCCAATCTCTCTGATCCCACCAAGCTCTCCTAACCCCAGCTCTCCGACCACCACAAGCTCTCGTACCCGCGCTAGCTCTCCATGACCCAAGCTCTCTTACACGCCCCGCCAAGCTTTCTTACCGCCTCAGGTCTCCAACCCCGCAAGCTCTCCTACCCCGGCAAGCTCTCATAACCACAAGTTATCCTACTCCCAAGCTCTCCGACCCCACAAGCTCTCCTACCTCCATAAGCTCTGCTAAACCCAAACTCTCCTACCCCACAATCTCTCCTACACCCCAATCTCTCCTACCCACCAAAACTCTCCTACCCCGCAAACTCTTCAACTCCGAAAGCTCTCCAACTCCACAAGCTCTCCTATCCCCGAAGCTCTCCTACCCCTCAAGTCTCTCCTACTTCCTAAGCACCCCAACCCTCCCATGCTCTCCTTCCGCATCCATGTTCTCCTCCCCACCAAGCTCTTCTACATCACCAAACTCTCCTATCCGCAAGATCTGCTAATGTCCCAAGCTCTCGTAACCCCCCAAGATGTCCTTTCCCAACAAGCTCTCCTACCCCCAAGTTCTCCTGACACCCCAAGCTCTCCTACCCCGCCAAGCTCTCTCATGCCACCCAAGCTCTCCTACACCCAAGCTCTCCTACCCCACAATCTCTCCTACCTCCCAATCTCTCCTACCACCCCAATCTCGATTACCACCCCAATCTCTCCTACCCCGCCAAGCTATTCACCGCCCGCAATCTCTCCTACCTCAAAGCTCCCCTACCACCCAATCTCTCCTACCACCGCAAACTCTCTAAGCCCCCAGCTCTCCCCACCCGCAAGCTCTCCTACCACTACACCCAGCTCTCCTACCCCAACAAGCTCACCAACTCCCCAAGCTCTCCTACCACCACAAGCTCTCCGACACCCCCAAGCTCAAATACAGGCCAAGCTCACCTACCCGCCCCCAAGCTCTCCTACCGCCCCAGATCTACAAGCCCCCACAAACTCTCATATCGCCAATCTCTCCGATCTCCACAGCCTCTCCTACCCCAGCAAGCTCCTCACCGCCCCAAGCTCTCCGACACACGAAAGAACTCCTACCCCTCAAGCTCTCCTCCCGCCGAAGACCTCCGACCCCCCAAGCTCTCCTACCCGTCCCGCTAACCTCTCTTACCGCCCCAGCTCTTCAACCCTGCAAGCTCTCTTACTCCGGCAAGCTATCATACCCCCAAGCTGTCCTAACCCCCAATCTCTCCGACTGCCACAATCTCCCCTACCCACCAAAGCTCTCCGAAGCCCAAGCTTTCCTACCCCCCAATCTCTCCTAACCCACAAGCTCTCCTACCCTGCACGCTCTCCGACCCCTTCAATCTCTCCTACCCTCCAAGCTCCACTACCACCGAAAGCTTTCCGACCTCCCAACCTCTCCGATCCCCCAAGCTCTGCAACCCCCAAAGCTCTTCTATCCTCCCAAGCACTCCTACACCGCAAGCTCCACTACACCCCTCAGCTCTCCTACAGCCGCTAGCTCTCCTAACCGGCCAAGCTCTCCTGCAACCGCAAGCTCACCAACCCGCTCCCAAGCTCACCTACCCCGCAAGTTCTCCAACCACCAAGCTATCCTGCCCCCTCAAGCTCTCCTACCCCCGTTACTCACCAACCCCTCAAACTCTCCTACCTCCCCAAGCTATCCTTCCCCGCCCAAGCTTTCCTAGCCCCCAAGCTCTCCAGCACCCCAAGCTCTCCGACACGCACAAGCTCTCCTAATCACCCAAGCTCTCCGACCCCCGCAAGCTCACGTACCCGCTCCCAAGCTCTTCTACCCCGCATCATCTCCAACCCCCCAAGCTATCCTACCACCCCAATCTCTACTACCCCCAATCTCCCCTAGCACCCACCAAGCTATTCTACGCCCGCAAGCTGTCCTACCCCAAAACTCTCTTACCACCCAAGCTCTACTACACCCGCAAACTCCCTAAGCCCCACAGCTCTACTACCCCACAAGCTCTCCTACTATCACCACCCCGAGCACTCCTACCCCACCAAGCTCTCCTACCCGCCCTCGAAGCTCTCTTACCGCCCCAGCTCTCATAGCCCCCGCAAGCTCTCATACCCACAAGCTCTCCTACCAGTAAGCCCTCCCACCCGCAAGCTCTACGACCCCACAAGCTCACCAACCCCCGCGCCCCTGCCAGCTCTCCTACCCTATCCAAGGCCTCCTACCCCTAAAGCTCTTCTACCGGCAAAGCTCTACAACTGCCCCAAACTCTCTTACCCACACAAGCTCCCCTACCCCCCAAGCTCTCCTCTCCCCACAAGCTCTCATACCCCGCCCCACGCCAAGCTTTCCTACGCTCTACCACCGCAATCTCTCTTACCCCGACAATCTCACCTACCCCGCAATCTCTCCTACCCACCGCAAGCTCATCTACTGCCGCAAGCTCTCTACACCGCAAGCTCTGCTACCACCAGCCCAGATTCGGCTACGCCCCCCAAGCTCTCCTACCTTGCCGAAATCTCTTAACACCACCAAGCTCTCCTCAAACCCCAAGCTCTCTCGTATCCCCCAAGCTCTCCCAATCCGCCAAGCTCTCACACCCCCCAAATTCCCCTGCCACCCGCAATCCCTCCGACCTGCCAAGCTCTCCTACCCAGCCAAGCTCTTCTACCCGACCAGCTCTACTACTCCAGCAAGATCTCCTACCCACCCCAAGCTATCTTACCATCCCAAGCTCTACTAACCCCCAAGCCCTCCAACCCCCAAATATCTCCTATGCCCCCCAAGCTCTCCTACCCCCAAGTTCTCCCACCCGCCCCCAAGCTCTCCTACCCCTTCAATCACACCTACTCCTCAGGTTCTCCTACCATCACAAGCTCTCCTACGCCCCAAGCTCTCCTACTCCCTCACCCAGCTCACCTAAACCCTCTAAGCTCTCCTAACCCCCATGCTCTCCGACCCCCACAATCTCTCCTACCCCGGCTAGTCCTCCTACACACAAGCTCTCCTACTCATCCCGCCAAGCTCACATATCCGCTCAAGCTCTCCTACCGTCCAAGCTCTCCGAACCCGCCAAGCTCTCGTATCCCCCAAAGTTCCCCTATCCACAGCCTTGCCATCCCCAAGCTATCCTACACCCCTATGCTCTCCTACCCGCTCAGCCCTACTACCCGCAAACTCTCCTAGCCCTCCAAGCTTTGCTACCCCTTAAGCTCTGCAACTCCGAAAAGCAATCCGAACACCACCCAAGCTCTCCTGCACATTCCAAGCTCCGCTAACGCTCTGCCAAACTCTCAAACGGGCTCAATCTCTCCCACCGCCCAAACACTCCTGTCCACTCCAACCACTCCTATAACCGAACGCTCTCCTACCCCCCAACCTCTCTGACCCCAAGCTCTCCTACTCCACAAGCTCTTCTATCCCCCAAGCACTCAAACCCCCCCCTCCAAGCTCTACTACCCCATAAGCTCTTCTATCCCCCCAAGCACTCCGACTCCGACTCCAAGCTCTACTACACTACTAAGCTCTCTGACACATGCAGGCTCTCCTAACCACCCAAGCTCTCCTACATCCGCAAGCTCACCTACCCGCTCCCAATCTCTCCAACCCCACCTTTTCTGTAAGTAACTCTCCTCTTTCTAAATATAATTCCCATGCTTCTGATGCTAATTGTTCTGTACTGTGATTATTCCTGTGTTCCTGGAGCTCGTTTCCCCTGTTTCTGCAGCTAAGTATTAGCCCTGTTTCTGGAGCTGCTAATTTATCAGCTTCTGTAAATCCTACTTTTCTTCTTTCAAGACCTAATGCCACTGTTTCTTGAACTAATTCCCTTGTTTCTGCGCTAATTCCCGTGTTCCTGGAGCTGCTACTTCCCCTCTTTCTGCGACTCCTAATTTTCTTGTTCTTGGAGAGCATTCCCCTGTTTCTGGAGCTAATTCAACTGCTTCTGTTGCTAGTACCTATATTTCCGGAAAAAATTTCATAGTTTCTAGAAGTTCTTGTTCCTCTCTTTCTGGAGATTCTGGTTTGTTTATGGAGCTCCTAATTGGCCTTTTTCTGCGGCTCCAAATTGCGATGTTGAGGAAGCACCTAATAGTCCTATTTAGTGTCTACTAATTTTATCTCCGAAATGTACTGTATATGGTGCGCTCTGCTAATTCCCCTTCTGGAAGAACAGATAAGTCATCTATTTCGAGAACTAAATCTCCTCTTTCTAAACGCAATTCCCGTGTTTCTGGAGTTAATTATGCTGTTTCTGCAGCGAATGCCACTGTTCGTGGAGCTACTAATTTCCCAATCTATGGACCTCCTAATTCCTCTGTTTCTGGAGCAAATTCCACGATTTCTGCAGCTAATCACCTTGTTTCTGTAGCTGATTACTCCATATTTCTGGAGCACCTGATTCTCCATCTTTCTTGATCAAGTCACTATATTTCGGGACATAATTCCCTTCTTTCTGGTGCTTCTAATTTTGCTGTTACTGGAGCACTTAATTCCCCAGTTTGTTGATTTTACGCGAATATTTCTGAAGCAAATTCCCCGGTTTAAGTAATTAATTCCTGTAATTAAGGATATCCCATTGCCCTAGTTTCTGGAGCTTTTCCCTTGTTCCAGGTTAAGTTGCAATGTTCTTGCAGCTGCTAAATTCCACGTAATGGGAGCTCCGAATTCCGCTATTGCTGGAGTTCCTACTATCCCAGGGCATGCAGATCCTTGTTCCCCTCTTTCTGGACCTATTTCAGTTGTTGGTGAAGTTCCTAAGTCCCCTCTTTCTGGAGCTTCAAATTGAGCTGATTATGAAACACCGAATTGTGCTTTATATGTTGCTACCATTTCGCTTAAATATTCAGCTCTGAATTAATTGCTTATGGTGGACTCTCCTAATTTCCCTGCTACAGGAATAGCTAGTTTAGCTGTTTCTTGAGCCAACTGTTCTCTTTCTAAATGCAATTCCATTGTTTCTGGAGCTAATTCCGCTGTACTGACACATTCCGATGTTGCTGGAGCTGCTAATTCCCCAGTTTCTCCAGTGCCCAATTTGGCAGTTTCTGTAACTCCTAATTCTCATCTTCTTAGACATAATTCGCCTGTTTCTGTTGCTAATACTGTTGTCTCCGAACTAATTCCAGAATTCCTGGAATTTATAAATCCCCTCTGTGCAGCTCCTAATTCCCCTGTTCCTGGAGATAATTCCTCTCTTTCTGGAGCTCATGTTTTTTCTGGAGTTCCGAATATCCCAGATTGTGGATCTCTAATGCATCTGTTTCTGAAGTTAACTTCCCTGTTTCTGTTGCTTATTCAACTGTTTCTGGAGCTAATATCTTTTTCTCTGGGGAAAGTTCCTGTGAAGCTCCACATTTCCATATTACTGGAACGATACGTTGTGTGGGTTACGAAGCACATATCTGTCCTTTTTACGTGTCTAGCATTTTGCAGAAATATATGGTTACGCATTGTTCTTTTTAAGGAGCGCTCTCCTAATTACTCTGCAACGTGAACAGAAAATGTTTCTTGAGGTAAATCTCCTCTTTCTAAACCTAATTCCCCTGTTTCTGAAGCTCATTGCGCTGTACTGCGATTATTCCTGTGTTGCTGCATCTCGCTCCGCTGTTTCTGCAGCTCACCATTACCCTTTTTCTGGGCTAAATCGACTGGTTCTGGAGCTGCAATTATTCGCGTTTCTGTAACTCCAACTTTTCAACTTTCTAGAAGTAATTCCACAGTTTCTAGACCTAATTCCCTGTTTCTGACGCTAATTACCTTTTTCTGTTCTAATTTCCGTGTTTCTGGTACTCCACCTTTCCTCTTTCTGTGACTCCTAATTTCCCTGTTCCTGGAGGACATTCTCTGTTTCTGCAGCTAACTGTCCTATTTTAGTGTCTACTGGTTTTATATATATGTATATCTCCGAAATGTCCTGTTCGTGGTGCGCTCTCTTCAATCCCCTGCTGCAGGGGCAGCTAAGTCACTTCGTTCGAGAGCTAACTCTGCTCTTTCTAAATGCAGTTCTTCTATTTCTGGAGCTAATTGCGCTGTTTCTGGAGCTAATTCCAATATTCCTGCAGCTGTTAATTTCCCAGTCTGTGGAGCTCCTAATTCTTCTGTTTCTGGATCTACTTCCCCTGTTCCTGGAGCTAAACCCCTTGTCTCTTTAGCTGAAAATCCTGTGTTTAGGAGACCTTGAGGACGTAGGATAGCTTGGGGGGATAGGAGTGCTTTTGGGTGTAGGAGAGCTTGAGGGCAGGAGAGCTGGGTACGTTTGTAGAACTTGAATTAGCAGATCCAGAAACAGAGGAATTAGCGCCAGGAACAGTGGAATTAGCTCCAGAAACAGTGGAATTAATTCCAAAAACAGTGGAATTAACTCCAGAAACAGTGGAATTAGCTCCAGAAACAGTGGAACTAACTCCAGAAACAGTGGAATTAGCTCAAGAAATAGAGGAATTAATTCCAGAAACAGTAGAATTATCTCCAAAAACAGTGGATGTAGCTCCAGAAACAGTGGAATTAAAACCAGAAACATTGGAATTAACTCGAGAAACAGTGGAATTAGCTCCAGATTTGGTGGAATTAAATCCAGAAACAGTGGAATTAGCTCCAGAAACAGTGAAATTAGCTCCAGAAACAGCGGAATTAGCTCAAAAAACAGTGGAATTAAAACCAGAAACATTGGAATTAGATCCAGAAACAGTGGAATTAACTCCAGAAACAGTGGAATGAGCTCCAGAAATCGTGGAATTATCTTCAGAAACAGTGGAATTAGCTCCAGAAACAGTGAAATTAGCTCCAGAAACAGTAGAATTAGTGCCAGAAACAGAAGAATTAGCTCCAGAAATATTAAAATTAGCAGCCACAGGAACACTGGAATGAGCAGCTCCAGTAACAAAAGTATTAGCTTCAGAAATATTGGAATTATCAGCTCCAGGAACAGCAGAATTAGAGCCAGAAGCAGTGGAATTAGCAGCTCCAGATCAGTGGAATTAGCTCCAGAAACAGTGGAATTAAAACCGGAAACAGTGGAATTAGCTCCAGAAACAGTGGAATTAACTCCAGAAAGTAGAATTTGCTCCGGAAATAGTGCAATTAGCTGCTTCAGAAACAGTGGAATTAGTTCCAGAATCAGTGGAGTTAGCTCCAGAAACAGTGGAATTAACTCCAGAAAAACTGAAATTAGCCGCAGAAACATTGGAATTCGCTCTAGAAACATTGGAATTAGCCGCAGAAACAGTGGAATTAGCGCCAGAAACAGTGGAATTAACTCTAGGAACAGTGGAATTAACTCCAGAAACAGTGGAATTAGCTCCATAAATAGTGGAAGTAGCAACTTCTGAAACAGCGGAAATTGCTCCAACAGTGGAATTTGCTTCAGAAGCAGTGGAATTAAATTCCAGAAGCAGTGGAATTAGCTCCAGAGTCAGTGGAATTAGCTACAGAAAAAGTGGATTTAGCCGCAGAAACAGTGAAATTTGCACTAGAAACAGTGGAATTAACTCCAGAAATAGAGGAATTTGTTCAGAAAGAGGGGAATTAGCCCAAAAAACATTGGAATTCGCCGCAGAAACAGTGGAATTAGCGCCAAAAAAAGTGCAATTAACTTCAGAAACAGTGGAATTAGCACCAGGAAAAGTGGAATCAGCTCCAGAAATAGTGGAATTAGCAGCTTCAGAAACAGTGGAATTTGCTCCAACAATAGTGGAATTTGCTTCAGAAACAGTGAACGTAGTTCCAGAAGCTGTGGAATTAGCTCCCGAGACAGTGGAATTAGCTCCAGAAAAAGTGGAGGTAGCGGCAGAAACAGTGGAATTAGCTCTAGAAACAGTGGAATTAGCTCCAGAAATAGAGGAATTTGTTCAGAAAGAGGGGTATTAGAAGCAGTAACATTGGAATTAGCGCCAGAAACAGGAATTATCCAGCAATATTGGGAATTGGCAGCCACAGGAACTGTGGAATTAGCAGCTACAGTAACAATCGTAGTTGATTCAGAAATATTGGAATTAGCAGCTCCAGGAACAGCAGAATTAGCGCAATAAGCAGTAGAACTAGCAGCTGCAGAAACAGGAGAATTGGCCCCAGAAACAGTGGGATTAGCTCCAGAAACAGTGGAATTAGCTCCAGTAAAAGGGAGGAATAGGCCTCTCCAGAAAGTGTAATTAGCTCTATCAACAATGGAATTAGCCCCAGAAACGGGAATATTAGCAGTTCCAGGAACATCGGAATTAGCAGCTGCAGAAACGATGGAATTAGCAGTTCCAGCAACTTCGGAATTAACAGCTCCAGAAAGAGGGAGGAATTAGCAGCTTCAGGAACAGTGGAATTAGAAGCTCCAGAATCAGTGGAACTTGCTTCAGAAACAGTGGAATTAGCAGCGCCAGGAACAGTGGAATTAGCTCCAGAAACAGTGGAATTAGCTCCAGAAACAGTGGAATTAATTCCAGAAACAGTGGAATTAACTCCAGAAACAGTGGAATTAGCTCCAGAAACAGTGGAACTAACTCCAGAAACAATGGAATTAGCGCAAGAAATAGTGGAAATAATTCCGGAAACAGTAGAATTAGCTCTAAAAACAGTGGATGTAGCTCCAGAAACATTGGAATTAAAACCAGAAACATTGGAATTAACTCTAGAAACAGTGGAATTAGCTCCAGAAACAGTGGAATTAAATCCAGAAACAGTGGAATTAGCTCCAGAAACAGTGGAATTAGCTCCAGAAACAGCAGAATTAGCTCCAGAAACAGTGGAATTAAAATCAGAAACATTGGAATTAGCTCCAGAAACAGTGGAATTAACTCCAGAAACAGTGGAATGAGCTCCAGAAATCGTGGAATTATCTTCAGAAACAGTGGACAGCTCCAGAAAGAGTGAAATTAGCTCCAGATACAGTGGAATTAAAACTAGAAACAGTGGAATTAGCTCCAGAAACACTGGAATCAGCTCCAGAAATAGTGGAATTAGCAGCTTCAGAAACAGTGGAATTAGTTCCAGAATCAGTGGAATTAGCTTCAGACAGTGGAATTACCTCCAGAAAAACTGGAATTCGCCGCATAAACTGTGGAATTAGCTCCAGAAACAGTGGAATTAGCTCCAGAAACAGTGGAATTAGCTCCAGAATAGAGAGATTTGTTCAGAAAGAGGGGAATTATCGCCAGAAACATTGGAATTAGCCGCAGAAACAGTGGAATTAGCGACAAAAACAGTGGAATTAATTCCAGAAACAGTGGAATTTGCTCCAACAACAGTGGAATTTGCTTCAGAAACAGTGGAATTAGTTCCAGAAGCAGTGGAAATAGGTCCAGAGACAGTGGAATTTGCTGCAGAAAAAGTGGAATTAGCACCAGAAACAGTGGAATTAGCTATCGAAACAGTGGAATTAGCTCCAGAAATAGAGGAATTTGTTCAGAAAGAGGGGAATTAGCCCCAGGAACATTGGAATTAGCAGCAGAACCATTGGAATTAGCGCCGGAAACAGGAATTATCCAGAAATATTGGAATTATCAGCCACAGGAACTATGGAATTAGCAGCTACAGTAACAATAGTAGTAGCTTCAGAAATATTGGAATTAGTAGCTCCAGGAACAGCAGAATTAGCGCCAGAAGTAGTGGAATTAGCAGCTGCAGAAACAGGGGAATTGGCCACAGATGCAGTGGATCAGCTCCAGAAACAGTGGAATTAGCTCCAGTAAAAGGGAGGAATAGGCCACTCCAGAAACAGTGTAATTAGCTCTATCAACAATGGAACTAGCCCCAGAAACAGGAATATTAGCAGTTCCAGGAACATCGGAATTAGCAGCTGCAGAAACGATGGAATTAGCTGTTCCAGCAACTTTGGAATTAACAGCTCCAGAAAGAGGGAGGAATTAGCAGCTCCAGGAACAGTGCAATTAGAAGCTCCAGAAACAGTGGAACTAGCTTCAGAAACAGTGGAATTAGCTCCAGAAACCGTGCAACTAGCTCCAGAAACAGTGGAATGTGCTCCAGAAACAGTGAAATTAACTCCAGAAACAGTGGAATTAACTCCAGAAACAGTTGAATTATCTCCAGAAACAGTGGAACTAACTCCAGAAACAGTGGAATTATCTCCAGAAATAGTGGAATTAATTGCAGAAACAGTGGAATTAGCTCCAGAAACAGTGCAATTAACTCCAGAAACAGTGAAATTAGCTCTAGAAACAGTGGAATTAGCAGCTACAGAAACAGTCGAATTAGCTCCAGCAACAATGGAATTAGCTTCAGAAACAGTGGAATTCGTTCCAGAAGCCGTTGAATTAG
This sequence comes from Pristiophorus japonicus, assembly GCF_044704955.1. Lineage (NCBI taxonomy): Eukaryota > Metazoa > Chordata > Chondrichthyes > Pristiophoridae > Pristiophorus > Pristiophorus japonicus. Next base: position 6,476,190 of record NW_027254201.1, read on the forward strand.
CAGTTCCAGAGACAGTGGAATAAGCTGAAGCAAAAAGGTGAATTAGCTCCAGTAAAAGTGGAATTAGTCGCAGAAAAAGTGGAAATAGCTTTCGAAATAGTGGAATTAGCTCCAGAAATATTGGAATTTGTAGCTACAAGAATTGTGGAATTATCAGCTCCAGGAACAATGGAATTAGCTTCAGATGTATTGGAATTAGCAGCAACAAGAAAGTGGCATTACCGGCTCTGGGAAAAATGGAATTAGCTCCAGAAACAGTGGAATTTTCATTTCCATGAACTGTCAAATTAGCGCCTGAAACTGGAATTAGCAGCTCCATAAAAAGTGCAATTAGCTCCAGAAACAGTGGAATTAGCAGCCCTAGAAACCATGGAATTAGCCCTAGAAACAATGGAATTATCTGCAGGAACATCGGAATTAGCAGCTGCAGAAACAGGGAGAAATTAGCAGCTCCAGGAACAGCGGAATTAGCTTTAGAAACAGAAGAATTAGCTCTGGAAACAGGTAAATTAGCTCCAGAAAATGAGAACTCAGCAGCTCCAGAAACAGTGCAATTATCAGCTTCAGATACAGGGGAATTATATTCAGAAATCGTGGAATTAATTTCAGAAGCAGAGGAATTAGCTTCAGAAATCTCGGAATTTGCAGCACCAAGAAAATATGAAAATAAAGTGGAACATGATGCATAAATATTGGAATTACCAGCTTCAGAAATAGTGGAATTAGCTCCAGAAATAGGGGAATTAGCTCCAGAAACAATGTAATTAGCAGCTCCAGAAACAGTGGAATTATCAGCTTCAGACACAGAAGAAATCGCTCCAGGAACAGTGGAATCAGCTCCAGAAATAGTGGAATTAGCTGCATAACAGAATAATTATCAGCTCCGGAAACATTGGAATTCGCTTCAGAAAAAGTGGAATTAGCTCCAGGAACAGTGGAATTAGCAGCTCCAGATTGAGTTGAATTAGCTCCCGAAACAGAGGAATTAGCTTCCAGAACAGTGGAATTGGCTCCAGAAACAGAGGAATTAGCAGCTCCAGGAACTTTGGAATTAGCAGCTCTAGAAAGAAGGAGAAATTAGCAGCTCCAAGAATAGTGGAATTAGCGCCAGAAACAGTGGAATTAGCTCCAGAAACGGTGGAAGCAGGTCGACAAGGAGGTTAATTAGAAATTAAAGGAACTGGTGATTAGCAGCTCCAGACACAGTCGGATTATCTCCAGAAATTGAAGAATTGTGCGCTGCAGAAACAGGGGAATTAGGAGCTCAGCAACAGAGGACTACACTCAGTACAGCGGAACTATCTACAGAAACATGGTAATTCGGATAGACAGAGAAGAGTTAGCTCAATAAGTAGGAAAATTAGCTGTTCCTGTCGCAGGAGAATTAGGGCAGCGCGCCACAATCTGAACACTTCAGAGCAATATAGATCGGGAGAATATTAGCAACATGAATACAGAATTAGACGCTGCAAAAAAAGTTCATTTGTAGCTCCAGAATCATAGGAATTAGAATCTCCACAACAAGTGAAATAACAACAGAAACAGGGAACTAGGCCCTACGAAACATGTGGTATTAGTAGGTACAGCAACATGGGAATTAGCAGCACCCAGAACAGAGAAATTAGCATCAGAATGAGTGAATAAGCTCCAGAAACAGGGGAATACTATCTCCTTAAATATATGAATTACTTCCAGAAACAGAACAATTAGTTGCATAAATACTGGAATTTATTCCACAAACAAGTGAATTATGTGCTTCAGAAACGCCCGAATTAGGAGCAACAGAAAGATGAATTATGGCCTAAAATACGGTAATTATCTCCAGACATTGGGAGAATCGGGTGGTCCATAAACAGGGGAATCATAAGATCCAGAAACAAGAAAAGTGTGGATCAATAAACAACATAATTCGGAGCAAAATGAATAGAATATTTATGAGATCCAGATAGAGCGTAATTAGTGGAGCACCACATCTACATGGAACGTAGCTCGAGGAACTGGGAAATTGGGGCACAGCTCCATCAAAAGGCGTCTTATATTTTCCTTTAGCAGAGGAATTAGGAGAGTGCACCTGAAAGAAGACAATCCGGTGCTATATATATATACCGGGGAAATAGTAGTCACATTAATTAGGTGTTCCACAAACAGTGCTGTTTGCAGCTCCAGAAATTGTGCAATCATGGGCTGCACAAACAAGGAAAAGTTGGAACTCTCGAAATTCGGGTAGTAAGAACTCCGGAAACATTGACGATAGCAGTTCCAGGAATAGAATGATTCGCCCCAGAGCAAGATAATTAGTTACAGAAACACTGGAATTAACTTTACAAATCGTGTAATTAGGAGGTCCATAAACCCAGGTATTAGCAGCTCTCGAAACAGGGGAATTGTCCTTAGAAATATGGGAATTAGCTCGATTAAGGGGCAGAATCAAGAGGTCCGGAAACAGTTCATGTTGCCGCAAAGAAACACTGTGTTTAGCTTCAGCAGCATGAGATTCCGATATCCAGTGACAAGGCAATTCTGGTTCCATCAAGAATGTAATTTGAAGGAAAGGATACAGGAGACTTAGGAGATCAAGATGCAGGGAATTTGGGAGAGGGCTCCATCAACATGGAACAAAGGAGAGGGCACAAGAAAGTGGGAAATGTGGAGACAGCTTCGGAAAAAGGCAAATTAGCTGTTCCTATAGCAGGGGTAATTGGAGAGCGCAGCATTAACAGGACAATTCTGATTTATAGGGGAACATGTAGCTACAAGAAAACGATAATGATGTGCTCCATGAACTGCGAAATATGGAGCTCCAGTGTCAGCGACATTAGAAACTCCACAAACAAATAAATCATTTCCAGAACCAGAGGGACGAGGAAATCCAGAAACTGGGGAATCAGCACCAGAAACAGAATATTACCTTCTGAAACAGTTGAATTAGCTACAGAAACATGGGCGTTACCTCCAGAAACAGGGGAATTAGGATCTCCTGACACAGCGATATCAGGAGCTCCAGAAAAATTTGAATTACCTCTAAAACCAACGTATTCGATTCAGAATCAGGGGAATTGGCAGCTGAAGATCGAGGAGCTCCAGTAACACGGAAATTAGATAGGAAATAAGGGCATTAGCTTCAGAAAAAAGGGAATTAATTCCAGAAATATTCCTGAAACTGGGAAAATATAAGTTCCAGAAACAAGGGAAGTGTGGTTCCATAAACAAAGTAAGTTTAAGAAAAATATACAGGAGTTTTTGGAGATACAGATACAGGGAAATTAGCAGAGGGCTCCATCAACGTGAAATTTAGGAGCAGGCTCCAGAAAGTGGGATATTTGGAGCCAGCTCGAGACATAGGTGTATTCGCTGTTCCTGTATCAGGGAATTTGGAGAGTGCACGATACATATGAAAATTCGGAGCTATATCTACAGGGGAACTAGTAACCACGTACGAACACAATTACGTGCTCCAAAACCAGCGCAATTTGGGGTTCCAGAACGTTTTTTTGGGAGCTTCACAAGCAACTGAAACATCTGCTGTAATAATTGAACAAGTGCCTGCAGAATCGAGGGATTTAGCTCAAGGGGCAGAATTATTAGCCCCTGAAACAGGTGAGATAGCTACAGAAACAGGGGCTTTCCCTGCAGACACTAAGCAATTCGGAGCTTCACTAACTGTGATATTAGGATCTGCAGAAAAAAGAAGAATTATGTCCGGAAACATGGGAATTAGCACCCGGAATACCGGAATTAGCTCATAAACAAGGAAATTAACTACATAAACTGGGGCACAACTCCAGAAACAGTGCTATCATCTCAGAATCAGGGAAATTAACTCCAAAAACAAGGTAAATATACGATCCAGAAAGAAGGTAAGTATGGTTATATAAACAAATTCATTTGGAGCAAAAGAAACAGGAGATTTAGGAGATCCCAATACAGGGTAATTAGGAGAGGGCAGTATCAGCGTGGAACGTTGGTCCAGGCTCTAGAAACTGGGAAATTTGGAGTCAGTTCCAGAAACAAGTGAATTAGCTGATCCTGTCGATTGGGAATTAGGAGAGCGCACCAAAAACAATACAATTTTTAGCTATATATATCGGAGAACTCGTGGCCACTTGAAAAGGGCAATTAGGTGCAATATAAACAGTGCAATTTCGAACCCCAAGAAACAGAAGAATTAGGAGCTGCAGGGACAGGAGATCAGAGATTGGGGAATTAGCTCCAGAAACATAGGTTCTGGAGAAAGATTAGCTCCAGAAACATTCGCTCCACAAACAGCTGAATTAGCGACCGAAACAGAGTTATTAAATCTAGGAACAGGGTAATTTGGAGCCGCAGAAATAGGGGAAGTTGGAGGTCCTGGAACACGGGTATTCGCGCAGAAAGAACGGAATTAGCTCCGAAAATAGAGCCATTGACTCCAGAAACATTGGAATTATCTCGAGCAGGAAGAAAATAAGAGTTACAGGACGTGGTGAATTATCAGCTCCAGAAAAAGTGGAATTCGCTCCAGAAAGAGAGCACTGCGGAGCTGCAGACACAGGGGAAGCATGGGCTCCAGGAGCACGGGAATAATCACAGCACAGCGCAGATAGATCCAGAAACAGGGAGTTGTGTTTAGAAGTACGATAGTTACATTCAAAAACAGAGAATTAGCTCTTCCACTAGCAGGGAAATTAGGGGCGCGCACCATAACAGGGCAATTCGGAGCCATATATACCGGCAAACTACAGAGGTGTAAAGGACAATTACGTGCTTCATAAATTGCACAATTTGGAGCTCCACAAAAGGCGAAATTATGATCTCCACGGGAATTTCCCCCCAAAAAAAGTATTCTCTTCAGAAACAGTTGAGTTCGCAACAGAAACAGGGGAGGTTCCTCCAGAAACAGATGCATTAGGATATTCACAATCTGGATATCTGGAACTCCAGAAAAAGATGAGCTCCAAATTAGTTCTAGGAACAGGGGAATTAGGAGCTGCAGAGAGGGAAATTACTAGTTCCAGGAATACAGGAATTCGTTCAGCAATAAAGGTATTAGCTCCAGAAACAGAGGAATTAGGTGCAGAAAGATGTGACTTCGGAGTTACAGAAACTGCCGATTTGGGCATTGCAGAAATGGGAAATTAGGAGCTCCAGAAACATGGGATGTTAATCAGTACAGCGAAAGTTGCTCCAGAAATAACGGAATTACATTTAGAAAGAGAAGCGTTTCTCATGAAACAGATGAACTAGTTTTTCCTGTTGCAGGGAATTAGGAGAGCGCACCATAAGCAGAATACTTCGCAGCTAAATATAGCGGGAAATGGTAGCCACATAAAAAGCACACTTCGGTGCTTCATAAACAGCGCAATTTGAAGCTCCAGAAACAGGGGAATTAATTTCTCCACAAACAAGTGAAATAGCTCCAGAAACAGGGGAACTAGAACCTGCATAACCTGGGGTAATCGGAGCTCCAGCAACAGCGGAATTGTGAGCTCTCGGAAGATTTGATTTAGCAGCTCCAAGAACATTGAAAATAACCGCTAACAAGAGAAATAGCTCCAGGAACAGTGGCAATGGGTTATTCTTAGTTACCGGAATTAATTCCAGAATCCGGGGATTTAGTTGCAGAAATATTGGAGTTAACTCTACAAACTGGGGATTTGAGTGCTCCGGAAACACGAGAATTAGGAGCTGCAGAGAGAGGGGAATTATGCCCGGAAGTATCGCGATTATATACAGAAAGAGATAATTAGGTGCTCCAGAAACAGAGGACACTGCAGATACAAGATGATTTGCTCCTTGAACAGGGGAATTTGCTCCAGTCGCAGAGGATTTCGGAGCTCCCGAGACTGGGAAATTAGTAGCCCCGGGAATATTGGAATCAGCTCCAGAAACAAAGCTATTCTCTCCAGAAACAGGGGAATTGGTGTTAGAACGAATAGTGTAAGCCCCAGAAAGACGTGATAGCTGTCTCTGCAGCAGGGGATTTAGGAGAGCGCACAATAAACAGGACGTTTCGGAGATATATATATATACATGTAACTAGTTGACACTTAAATACGACAATTAGGTGCTTCATAAACAGCGCAATTTGGAGCTCCAGAAAAAGGACAATTAGGAGCTCCACAAACAACTCATAATCCCCTGAAAGAGGAAAACTAGGACTTCCAGAAACTATGGCTTTTTCTCCTCACACAGCTGCATTAGCTACAGAAACATGGGAATTCCGTCAGGAAACAGGGAAATTAGGAGTCGCAGAAAGAAGGCAAGTAGGACCTCCAAGAACATGGGAATTAGCGCAGAAATAAGCGAATTAGCGTCGGAAACAAGGGAATTAGTTCCGGAAACAGTGGACCGAAACCTAGAAACTGTGGAATTAGGTCTTGAAAGATGAACACAAGTAGTCACAGAAACTGATAAATTAGCAGCCCCAGAAACAGAGGAATTAGCTTCAGAAACAGGCAATGTGGAGCTGCAGAAACAGGGCAAGCGAACTGCAGGAACACAGGAATAATCACAGTACAAGAAATTACCTCTCAAGCTCTCCTACACCAGCAAGCACTCATACGCACAAACCTATCCTACGCTGCCCAAACTCTCCTGCCCCCCCACTAAGCTTTCCTAACCCCACAAGCTCTCCAACCCCGCCCAAGCTCTCCTGACCCCAAAGACCTCTTAACCCACAACTCTCCGATCCTCCCAAGCTCTCCGTCCCCACCAAACTCTCCTACAACTCTAATCTCTCCTGCACTCTCAAGCTCTCCTAACACCACATACTTTCCTACCCCTCCAAGCTCTCCTACCCCCCAAGCTCTCCTGCCCCCCAAGCTCTCCTACTATCCAAATTCTGCTAACCCCTTAAGCTTACCTGCCCCCCAAGCTTTCCTACGCCCTCCAAGCTCTCCTAACCCCGCCCCCAATCTCTCCTACCCACAAGCTCTCCGACAACACAAAGCTCTCCTTATCGCCCAAGCTCTCCTACGCCACCCACGCTCTCCTACCCCCGCCTCGATCTCCTACCCCCGCAATCTCTCCTAACCACCAAAGCTCTCCTACACGCCAGGCTCTACTACCCCGCAAAGCTCTCCTACACCGCCAAGCTCTTCCTCCCCTCCAAGATCTCCAACCCTCCCAAGGTCTCCTAACCCCAAGCTCTCCTGCCCCCCAACTCTCATAGGTCCTCAAGCTCTCCAACCCCGCAAGCTCTCCCAACTCGCCAAGCTCTCCTCCCCCACCCCAAGCTCTCATACGCCCCCCAGCTATCCTACACCCCAATCTCTCCATCCCCCAATCTCTCGGACCACCCCAATCTCTCCTACCCGTCAATATCTCTTAATCCACCAATCTCTCCTACACCCAAGCTCACTTACCCGCAAGCTTTCCTACCACCAAAGCTCTCCTACTCACCCCAAGGTCGTCTAACCCGCAAACTCTCCTCGCCTCCCAGCTCTCCTACACACACAGCTCTCCAACCCCGCAGCTCAAACCCACCCCACAATCTATCCGATCCGCACAAGCTCTCCTGCCCCAAAATCTCTCCTACCACACCCCCCAAGCTCTACTACCCCCCACGCTCTCCTACGTACCAAGCTCTCCCATCCCCCCAAGCTCTTCGACCGCCTCCCAAGCTCTCCTACTCCCAAACCTGTCCTACCCCGCTCCCAAAGATCTCTTACCGCCAAAGCTCTCCAATACCGCCAAACTCTCCTACTCCCCAAGCTCTTCTTCCCCGCAAAGCTTTCCTTCCCCCTCAAAATCTCCTACATCCCCAAGCTCTCCTAGCCCCCAATCTCTCCTACAACGAAAGCTCTCAGACGCCGCAAGCTCTGCTAACTCCCAAGCTCTCCTGAATCCCAATCTCTCCATACCCACAATCTCTCGTACCACCCCAATCTCTCCTACCCGCCAATCTCTCCTACCCCACCAATCTCTCCTACACACCCAAGCTCACCTACCCACAAGCTCTCCTACCACCAAAGCTCTCCTACCACACCATAAAAGCTCTCCTACCCCCCACGCTCTCCTACCTCCCAAGCTCTCCCATCCCACCAAGCTCTTCGACCGCCTCACAAGCTCACCTACCCCGCTAACCTGTCTTACCTCGCTCCATAAGATCTCGTACTGCCCAAGCTCTCCAATCCGGCCAAACTCTCCTACTCCCCAAGCTCCTCTACCCCGCAAAGTATTCTTTCCCCCTCAAAATCTCCTACATCCCCAAGCTCTCCTACCCCCCAAGCTCTACTACCCCCCCAAGCTCACCTACACCCCAAGCTCTCCTAACCCCCAACCTCTCCTACACCCCAAGCTCTCCCATCTCCCCAAGCTCTCCTACCCCTCCAACTTCTCCGACTCCCTCGAACAAGATCTCGTACCACCTAAGCTCTCCAACCCCCGACACTCTCCTACTCCCCAAGTTCTTCTACTCCCCAAATCTTTCCTCCCCCCTCATAATCTCCTACATCCCCAAGCTCTCCGACCCCGCAAGCTCTCCTGCACATTAGCTCTCCTACCCCGCAAACTCTCATAACGGGCAAGCTCACGTAACCACCAAGATCTCCTACCCACCAAGCTCTACTACCCCGCAAGCTATCCTACCTACCAAGATCTCCTACCCCCGCAAGCTCTACTACACCCAAACTCTCCTACTCCCCAATCTCTCTAAACCCCCAAGCTCTCCTACATCCCCAAGCTCTCCCACCCCGCAAGCTCTCCTGCACATTAGCTCTCCTACCCCGCAAACTCTCATACCGGGCAAGCTCACGTAACCACCAAGATCTCCTACCCACCAAGCTCTACTACCCCACAAGCTGTCCTACCCACCAAGATCTCCTACCCCATCAAGCTCTACTACACCCAAACTCTCCTACTCCCCAATCTCTCTAAACCCCCAAGCTCTCCTACACCCCAAGCTCTCCTACCCCCCATGCTCTCCTGCCCCCCAAACTCTCCTACCCCACTCTCCACTACCCCGCCAAGCTCTCCTTCCCCGCCCTGCCCTTCCCCGCCAAGATCTCCCAACCCCCAAATCTCGTCTACCCCCCGCCAAGATCTCCTCCTACCGCCCCAGCTCTCCGACCCCAGCAGCTCTGCTTCACCCCAGCTCTCCTACCCCCAACCAAGCTATCCTATCCGCCCATCCACTCCTATCCGCCCAGCTCTCCTACCCCCGCCAAAGCCCTCCTACAACCCCTAAGCTCTCCGACCCACCCAAGCTCTCCTACACCGCAAAGCTCTCCCAACCGGCAAGCTCTCCTACCCCACACACCCTCAAGCTCTCCTGTCGACCCAATTACTATTACACCCACACAAGATCGCCTATCCCTCCCCAAGCCTCCTATCCATCAAACTCTCCTACCCCCCAATACCTCCTACTCCCCCAAGCTCTCCTAAAACACTCAAGCTCTCCTACCACCTCAAGCTCTGCTACCCGACAATATCTCCTACCCACACCAAGCTCTCCTACACCGCCCAGGCTCTTCTACAGCCGCCAAGGTCTCCTACCCACACAATTTCTCCGACGCCTCCAAGCTCTCTTAAACCCACAGGCTCTCCTACCTCTCCAAGCTCTCCTAACACTCCAAGCTCTCCGACCCTGCCAAGCTCTCCGACCCCACCAAGTTTCCGATCCACACAAGGTAAGCTCACCCCCAAGCTCTCCTACGCTCCAAGTTCTCCTGCCCCGCAAGCTCTCCTACCAACCCAAGCTCATCTACCGCACAAGCTCTCCTATCCCCGCAAGCTCTCCTGCACCACAAGGCTCTCCTAACCACCAAGCTCTCCTCCTTCCCCAAGCACTCCGAGCCCCCGAAGCTCTCCTATACCCCCAGCTCTCCTACCAACTCACGCTCCCCTAACACTCCAAGCTCTCCTGCCCACTAAATTCTCCAAGCACCTCAGCTCTCCTACGCCGCCAGCTCTCCTACCCCCCGCAAGCTCTCCTACCCCGCAAGCGCTCCTATCCCCCAGCACTCCTTCCACCAAGCTCTTCTAAGCCCCCAAGCACTCCTACACCCGGCAATCTCTCCTGCCCGGTCCCAGCTCTCCTGCACCCGCGAGCTCTCCCGCACCGCATGCTCTCCTACCCCTCAAGCTATCCTAAACCCCAAAGCACTCCTATCTCCCAAAGCTCTCCTACCCTTCATGCTCTCCTACACCCCAAAGCACTCCTATCTCCCCAAGTTCTCCTACACCCGCAAGCTCTTCTACACCCTCAAGCTCTCCTAAGTCCCAAAGCTCTTCCACCTGCCCTAGCTCTCTTACATCCACAAGCTCTCCTACCCGCCCTAAGCTCTCCTGCCCTCCATGCTCTCCTGTACGCCCAAACTCTCCTGCCAACAAAAGCTCTCCTGCACCCCCAAGCTCTCCAATCCACCCTAGCTCTCCTGCCACCCAATCACTCCTAGACCCCATGCTCTCCAACCACCCGAAGCTCTCTTACCACACCAAAGTTCTCCTACCCCCAGAAGCACTCCTACCCGCAAGCTCTCCTTCCACCCCCTGCTCTCCTGCACACCAAGCTCGCCTACGTTGCAAGCTCTCCTACATCGACAAGCTCTCCAACCCCCGAGCTCTCCTATACCCGCCAAGATTTCCTACCCGATGCTCACCAAACCCGGAAGCTCTCCGAACACACCAAGCTCTCTTACACCCCAAGCTCACCGACTCACCCAAACTCTTCTATACCCCCAAGGTCTTCTACACCCCGAATCTCTCCTTCCCACCAAGCTCTCTTACCCCCAAGCTCTTCCACACGCCGAAGATCACCCACCCTACAATCTCTCCTACCCCCAAGCTTTGCAACCCCACAGGATCTCCCACCCGCCAAGCTCTCGCACCTCCCCAAGCTCTTCTACCACCCAAGCTCTCCTAACCCGCAAACACTCCTATCCCCCAAGCTCTCCTACCCCCACAAACTCTCCTACACCCATAAGCTCTCCTCCCCACCCTCAAGATCTCCTACCCCACCAAGCTCTACTAGCCCCCCATGCTCTTCTCGCCCCAAGCTCTCCTACCCCCGCAATTTCCTTGCCTCCCCACGTTTTCCTAACCCCACAAGCTCTCCTACTCCCACATGCTCTCCTACTCCCCTTCGATCTCCTTCCCCCGAAGCTCTCCTACCCCGACCCCAAGCTCTCCTACCGCCCAAGCTCTCCATACACCCCCTCGCCCGAGAAGCTTTACTAACCACCAAATGCCTCATACACCCCAAGCTCTCCTACCTCACCAATCTCTGCTACCCACCACACGAAGTTCTCCTACCCACAAAGCACTTCTACCCGCCCAAGCTCTCCTACCCGCCAAGCTCTCCTACAACCACCAAGCTCTCCAACCGCCCAAGCTTTACTTCCCCCCAAGCTTTCCTACCCCTCCCCAACCTCTCCTACCCGCCAAGCTGTCTTCCCCCAAAATCTCCGACGCACTCAAGCTCCCCAACCCCCTCATCTCTCTTACTCGCCCAAGCTCTCCTACCACCCCAAGCTCTCCTACCTACACAAGCTCTCCTACCCATCAAGCTCTCCTAACCCACAAGATCTCCTACCCAACCCAGTCCTACCCGCTGAAGCTCTCCTACCACCACAATCTCTCCTACCCACCAATCTCTCCTACCAATCCAAGAACTCCTGCACCCGCCATGTCTCCCACGCCGCCAAGCTCTCCAACCAGACCAAGCCACGCCACCTCCTCGAAGCTCTCCTATCCCCCAAAGCTCTCCTACCCGCCACCGAAGCTATCCTACATATCCAAGCTCGACTACCCCGCAAATTTCTCCTAACTCCCAAACTCTCCTACCTCCCCAAATTCTCCAAGCTACCCCCGAATTTCTCCTACCACCAAAACTCTTCTACCCGCACAGCTCTCCTACTCCCGCCCCAAGCTCTCTTACACCCGCAAGCTCTCCTACGTCCCCAAGCTCTACTACCTCGCAAAGCTCTCCTAAACACTCAAGCTCTCCTATCCCTACCAAGCTCTCCTAATCCTCAAGCTCCCCTTCACCCCAAGCTCTCCTACACCCGCAAGCTCTCCTGCCCACACAAGCTCTCCTACCCTTAAAGCTCTCCTAACCCCCAAGATCTCCTACCCAACCTAGTCCTACCCGCCGAAGCACTCCTACCACCACAATCTCTCCTTCCAATCCAAGGTCTCCTACACCCACAATCTCTCATACGCCCCCAATTTCTCCAAATAGCCTAAGCTCTCCAAACCACCCCACCCCAAAGCTATCCTACCCCCGCAAGCTCTCCTATGCCCTCCAAGCTCTCCTACGCCCAAATTCTCTCCTATCACCACAATCTCTCCTGCCCCCCTAATCTCGCCGACCATCACAAGCTCTCATGCCACCGCAAGCTCTCCTACCTCCAAGCTCTCCGACATCCCCAATCTCTCCAAATCCCCCAAGATCTCCGAACCCCCAAAGCTACCCTATCCCTATAAGCTCTCCTACCACCCAAGCTCTCCTACCTCCCAAGCTCTCCTACCCCCGCAAATTCCCCTACCCACCTAAGCTCTCCTACCTCCCCAAGCTCTCCTACGCTCCCAAGATGTCCTACCCTGCCAAGCTATTCTAATGCGCAAGCTGTCCTAATCGCCAAGCTCTTCTACCACCCCAAAGCTCTCCTACCACTAAGCTCTCCTACACCCCCAAGCTCTCCTAACTGCACAAGACCTCCTATTCCACCAAGGTCTCCTACCCGCAAATGCTCTCCTATCCCCCAAGCACTCCTACACCCCAAAGCTCTCGCACCTCCCCAAGCTCTTCTACCACGTAAGCTCACTTAACCCCCAAGCACTCCGACCAACCAAGCTCTCCTACGCCTCAAGCTCTCCTACACCCACACGCTATTCTACCCACCACCAAGCTCCCCTACCCGCAGTTCTCCTTCCACCGCCACAAGCTCTCCTACCCCCCCAAGTTTTCCTAGCCCACCACGATTTTCTACCCACAAGCTCTGCTACTCCCCCAAGATCTCCTAACCCCCCCACCAAGCTCTCCTAACCCCTAACCACTCCATCCCTGCCAAGCTCTCCTACCTCCCCAAGATTTCTTCCCCTGCAGGATCTCCCAGGCCCTCAAGCTCTCCAACCCGCTCAAACTCTCCGACCCCCAATCTCTCCTGCACCCAAGCTCTCCATCGCTCCAAGTTCTCCTGCCCCCAAAGCTCCTTCCCCCCAAGATATCCCACACCCAAATCTCTACTACCCGCCACGCTCTCGCACCGACCCCAAGCTATCCTACCCCGCCAAGCTCTCCCACCACGCCAAGTTCTCCGACTCCCCAAGCTCTCCTACTCCCCAAGCTCTCCAAACCCGCCAAGCTCTGCTACCCCAAGCTCGCCTACTACTCACAAACTCCCCGAACCATCATGCTGCCCGACCATCACAAACTCCCCTACCCATCGAGCTCCGCTACACTCCAAGCTCCACTGCCCCCAGCTCTCCTACCCACCAAAGCTCTCCTACCCGGCGGAAAGACCTCCGACCGCACCAGCTCTCCGAATCCACAAGCTCGCCTACCCCCAAGCTGTCATACCCATCAAGCTCTCCTACCCCGCAAGCTCTCATACCCCCAAACGTACCTACACCAAAGCTTTGCGACGCCCACAAGCTCTCCTACGCCCACAAGCTCGCCTACCCCAACAAGCTCTCCATCCCAGCCCCAGGCTCTCCTAACCCCAAGCTCTTCAACACCCCAAGCACTCTTAGCCGCCAAGCTCTCCTAACACACCAAAGCTCTCCTACCGACCCAAGCTCTTCTACCCCGCCACAAGAACTCTAGTCTCTCCCGAAGCTCTCCTAGCCCCAGTCCAAGTTCTCCGAACCACAAGTTCTTCAATCTACCACCCCTCAAGCTCGATTATCGCCCGCAAGCTTTCCTACCGCCCCCCCAAGCTCTCGTACCGCCCTCAACCTCTTCTCCCCGCCACAATATTTCCTGCCCTAGCCCACTGCCCCAGTTTTCCTACCTCACAAATACTCGAACATTCCCCCGCCAAGCTTCCTACCTCCGCAAGCTCTCCTAACAACCCTCCAAGATCTCCTGCCAACCAAATCACTCCTACACGCCAAGCTCTCCGAATCCACCTGAAGCTCTCCTACCGCCCCAAGCTCTCCTACCCCTCAAGCTCTCCTACCCCAACAAGCTCTCCTGCACCCTTAGGCTCTGCGATACCCGCAAGTTCAAAGACCAATCAATCTCTCCTAACTGCCAAGCTCTCCTACCTCCTCCAGCCCTCATACCCCCCAAAGCTATCCTACCCCGCAAAGCCCACCTGCCCCCCAAGCTCTCCTCCACCCCAAGCTTTCCTAACCCCCAAACACTCCTACCCACCAATCTCTCCTATCCCTGCAAGCTCTCCTTCCCCCCAAGCTGTCCTACACCCCACAAGCTCTTGTGTACACCAAGCTCTCAACCAACATGCACGCCAACAACCCCAAACTGTCCTACCCATCAATCTACCCTGCCCCCAATCTCTCCTATCCCACAAAACTCTCCTGCCCTCACAAGACCTCCGAGCGCCCGAGCTCTCCTACCCCTGCAAGCTCTCCTACCCAAAATCACTCCAAACCCCTCCAAGCTCTCCTACCGCTCCAAGCTCTCCTACCCCTCAAGCGTTCCTGCCCTGCAAGCTCTCCTACCCCTCATGTTCTCCTACTCCGCCAAGCTCTACTCCCCCTCCAAACCTTGCGCAACGCCCCAAAGCTCTCCCACCCACCCAAGCTCTTCTACCCCACCACAAGATCTCTAGTCTCCCCCGAAGCTCTCCTCGCCCCAGTACAAATTCTCCTAACCACAGGTTCTCCAACCTACCTACCCTCAAGCTCTATTGTCACCCGCAAGCTCTCCTACCGCCCCCCAGGCTCTCGTACCGCCCTCAACATATTCTCCCCGCCACAAGATTTCCTGTCCTAGCCCACTGCCCCAGTTGTCCAACCCCACAAGTACTCCAACATATCCCCACCAGGCTTCCTACCCCGCAAGCTCTCCTATCACCCCTCCAAGATTTCCTGCCCCCCAAAGCACTCCTACACGCCAAGCTCTCCTAACCCACCTTTAGCTCTCCTACCCCTCAAGCTCTCCAACAACACCAAGCTCAACTCCCCCTAAAAACCTCTCTTACCCCACGAGCTCTCCTACCCGACCAAGCACTCCTACCCCAACAAGCTCTCCTACAACCTCCAGCTCTGATACTCCCGCAAGCTCACCTACCAAACAATACCTCCTAACGGCCAAGCTCTCCTACCTCCTCAAGTACTCCTACCCCCGAAAGCTATCCAACCCCGCAAAGACCTCCTGCCCTCCAATCTCTCCTTCACCCCAAGCTCTCCTACCCCTCAAGCACTCCTACCCACCAATCTCTCCTATCCCTGCAAGCTCTCCTTCCCCCCCAGTCAGTCCTACCCCCGCCAAACTCTCCTACCCCACAAACTCTCCTCCCCTCCAAGCTCTCCTACACCCCACAAGCTCTTATCCACCCCAAGCTCTCCTACCAACTTGCTCGCCTGCCACCCCCAAAATGTCCCACCCACAAATCTCCCCTGCCCCCAAAGCTCTCCTATCCTGCAAAACTCTCCTACCCTCCCAAGACCTCCTTGCACCCGAGCACTCCTACCCCCACAAGCTGTCCGACCCCCAATCACTCCTAACCCCTCCAAGCTCTCATACCGCCCCAAGCTCTTCTGCACCACGAAGCGCTGCTGCACCCGGAAGCTCACCTACTACCCAATCTCTCCAAACCGCCGAGCTCTCCTACCTCCCCAAGCTCTCCTACCACCTAAAGCTCTCCTACCCGCAAAACCCTCCGACCCGCCAAGCTCTCCAACACCCTAAACTCTCCTACCCCCAAGCACTCCGACCCACCAATCTCTCATTCCACCACATGATATCCATCCCTCCCAAGCTCTCCTACACCCGCAAACTCTCCTACCCCTTCAAGCACTCCTCCCCCCCAAACACTCTTACGCCCCTCAAGCACTCCTACCGCCTCTAGCTCTCACATCTCCCAACGCTCTCCCACCCACCAACCTATTGTACACCCCCAAGCACTTCTAATTCCACAAGCACTGCTCCTGCCCAATTCTCGAATACTCCCAACTCTCCTGCAACCTTCAAGCTCTCCTACCCTGCAAACTCACCGATCCCCCACAAGCTCTCTTCCTCTTCAAGCTTTCTTAACCCTGCCAAGCTCTGCTACGCCCCACAAGCTCTCCTACTTCCACAAGATCTCCTTCCCCCAAAGCTTTCCTACCCCCAAGCTATCCTACCCGCCAAAGCTCTCCTACCCTCCCAAGACCTCTTAACCCCCCCTAGATTTCCTACCCCCGCAAACTCTCCTAACTCGCAGATGCTCTGATACCCGCAAAGCTCTCATACCCCCAAGCACTCCTACCCACCAATCTATCCTTCCCCCACAGGCTCTCCTCCCACCAAGCTCTCCGAAACCCCGCAAGCTCTTATACTGCCCCAAGATCTCGTCTACCCTCCAGCACTCCTACCGCTCCAAGTTCTCGAGCCCTCCCAAGCTCTCCCTTGCCCTCCAAGCTCTCCTGTCCCGCAAGCTCACCGATCCCGTAGAAGCTCTCCTGTCCGACAAGCTGTCCTACCCCTCAAGCTCTCCGACGCCCCCAAGCTCTGCTACACCCGCAAGCTCACCTACCACCAAATCTCTCCTAACCGCCAAGCTCTCCGACCTCCCCAAGTTCTCCTTCCCGCTGAAGCTCTCCTACACCAGAAAGCCCACCGACCCGCCAAGCTCTCCTACATCTAAGCACTCTTACCCAAGAATCTGTCCTTCCCCCACAGGCTACCCTTCCCTCCCAAGCTCTCTTACACCCGCAAACTCTCCTACCCTTTCAAGCAGTCCTCCCCCCCAAACACTCCTATGCCCCCCAAGCTATTGTACACCCCCAAGCTCTCCTATACCCCAAGCACTCCTACTGCCTCTAGCTCTCACATCTCCCAAATCTCTCCTACCGCCCAAACCTCTCCGACCCCAAAATCACTCCTACCCACCAATCTCTCCTCCCCCCAAAGCTCCCCTACGCCCCCCAAACTATTGTACACCCTCAAGCTCTTCTAAGCCCCCAAGCACTGCTACCGCCCCAATTCTCGAACACGCCCTCCGAGCCGCCAAGCTCTCCTACACCCGAAGCTCTCCTACCACCAAGCACTCCAACCCACCAATCTCTCCTTCCCCCACAGGCTCGCCTTCCACCCAAGCCCTCCGACATCCCCAAACTTTCCTTCACCCAAGCTCTCCTCCGCCCAAACTCTCCTACATGCCCCCAAGCTCTTATGCAGCTGCAAGCTTTCTTATACCCAAAAGCACACCTTCCGCCCCAAGCTCTCCCACCTTCCCAAGCTCTCCCCCCTCCCAAAGCTCTCCTACCCCCCAAAGCTCTCCAACCCCAAAAGCACTCCGACCCACCAATTTCTCCTCCCCCCGAATCTCTCCTACGCCCCTATTGTAAACCGCAAGCTCTCCTAACCCCCCAAGCACTCCTTCCGCCCCAAGTTCTCGAGCCGTCCCAAGTTCTCCTACGCGCTCCAAGCTCTCCTACCCCGTAAGCTCTCCGATACCCCCTAAGCTCTTCTACCCCATAAGCTCACCAATCCCCCCCAAGCTCTTCTACACCGTTAAGCTCTCGAAGCGCTCCAACCCCACGTCACTCCCCGCCAAGCTCTCCTATGCCCCAGAAGCTCTCCTACCCTCAAAAGATCTCCGACCAGCCCAATTCCTCCTACCCCTTCAAGCTCAACTACATCCCGTAAGCTCTCCTACCCAACCCCAAGCTGTTCCACCCCACAAGCTCTCCTTTCACCCCAATTTCTCCGAGCCCACAACCTCTCATACATACCAATCTCTCCTACCACACCAAGCTCTCCTACATCCCAGCTCCCCTACTACCCCCGCAAGCTCTCCGACACACCCAAGCTCTCCGACCCCACAAAGCACAACGACCCACCAATCTCTCCGACCCAGCCACCAAGCTCTCCTAACCTCCAAACTCTCCTACCTCCCACATGCTCCCCTCCCCCTCAAGCTCTCCTACCCCACGAAGCACTCCTACCGCCCCAAGCTCTCTTACCCTTCCAAGCTCTCCGACGCCCCCAAGCTCTCCTGCCCCCGCAAGGTATGCTACGCCCTCCAAGCTCTCCCACCCATCCAAGATCTCCTACCCCCGCTAGCTCTCCTAACCCCTCAAACTATCGTACCCCCGCAAGCTCTCCTACCCGACCAAGCTGTCCGACCCCCAAGTTCTCCTGCCCCACAAGCTCTCCTACCCCCAAGCTATTCTACCCCCTTAAGCTCACCTGCCCCCCAAACTCTCCACACCCCCAAGCTCTTCTAACCCCAAGGTCTCCGACAACCACAAGCTGTCCTACCCCCCAAGCTCTCCTACCCACCAAGTTCTCCTACCCGCCCAAGCTCTCCTAACCCCTCCATCTATCCTACCCCCAATCTCTACCAATCCCCCAATCTCTACGTCAGCCGTCAAGCTATACTAGCCCCGCAAGTTCTCCTACCCTGCAACCATTCCTACCCACAAAGCGATCATATTACCCAGAAGATATCCTACCCCACAAACTCTCCTAGCCCCCTGGTGCCCCTGTAGCCCCCAGTTCTCCAACGCCACCAGTTCACTTACACACCCCCAAATTTCTCCAACCAGCAAAAGCGCTCCTACCCACCAAGCTCTCGTACCCCTAAAACTCTCCTATCCCCCCCAGCTCTCATACCACACCCCCCAAGCTTCCTCCCCCGCCACGTCTCTCCTACCCACTCCAAATTCTCCTACACCCGTGACTCACCTACCCCCAAGCTCTCATAACCCCCAAGCTCTCCTACCCGACCAAGCTCTCTTATCCCACGTGCTCTCCTACCACCAAAGCTCCCCTACCCGCTAAACTCTCTTACCCACCAAGCCATCCTATCCCCCAATCTCTCCAACCATCCCAATCTCTATTAAGCCCCAAATCTCTCCTACACCACCAAGCTATTCTACGCCCACAAGCTCTCCTGTCGCACAAACTCTCCTACCCCTCCAATCTCTCCTACCCTGCCAAGTTCTCCAATCTGCCCAGCTCTCCGTCACACCAAGCTCTCCTACACACCAATATCCTACCCCCCAAGCCCTCCACAAACAAGCTCTCCTGCACACCAAGCTCTCATACCCCATGTGCTCTCCTACCCCGCAAACTCTCCTACAACCCAAGCTCTCCTACCGCCCAAGCCATCCTACCCCCCTATCTCTCCTACCACCCCAATCTCTACTCCCCTCAAATCTCTCGGACTCCAGCAAGCTATTTTTCGCCCACAACCTCTTCGATCGCACAATTCCTCCTCCCCCACCAAGCGCTACGACCCCTCCAATCTTTCCAACCCTGCCAAGCTATCCTATCCACCCAGCTCTCTGACAACCCAGCTCTGCTATGCCGGCAATTTCTCTAATCCACACAAGTTCTCCTATCCCCAAAGCTCTCCTATAAACAAGCTCTCTACCTCTGCTAACTCTCCTACCCGCCAAGCTATCCTTCGCCATCCCTCAGCTCTCCGACTTCCCCCCGCCCCGCATCTCTGCTGCCTGCACTAGCTCTCCTTTGCCATATGCTCTCCTTCTCCCGCTAGCTCTCCTACACCCCAAGCTCTCCAACTCTCCCAAGTCCACCTACCCCGCAAGTTTTCCTTCCCGCAAGCTCTCCGAAGCCCCCAAGCCCTGCTACTCCGCCAAGCTCTCATAACCCCCCAATGTCGCCTAAACCCAAAATTCACCTAACCCCTCAAGCTCTCAAATTCAACAATGTCTCCTACCCTGCCAAGCTCTCCTATCGTCCAAAATCTCCTACCACCCCCAAGCACACGAACCCCCAAGCTTTCCACCCTCGCAATCTCTGTTACCCCCCAAGCACTTCTATACCCACTCTCCTAAAACCCCGATCTCTACTACCCCCGACAACCTCTCCCTCCCCCAAGCTATTCTACGCCGCCAAGCTCTCCTATCCCACAAGCTCTCCTTCACCCCACAGCTGTACTGCCCAACCCAAGCTCTCCTACCCCCACATCAAGCTCTCCGACAGCACGCCAAGCTCTCCTACCACACAAGCTCTCTGAACCACCCAATCTCTCCTACCCCGCAATCTCTCCCACCACCCAAATCTCTACTACCCCGCAAATATCTCCTACACCCCCAAGCTATTCTACGCCCACAAACTCTCCAAGGCCACAAGCTCTCCTAAGCCGCCAAGCACTCCGACCCCTCCAATCTCTCCTACCCCGTCAACTTCTCTTGCCCCTCCAGCTCTCCTACACCGCAAGCTCTTCTACCCCCGCAAGCTGTCCTAGTCATAAAAATTCTCGTACGCCAAAGCTCTCCGACCACCCAAGCTCTCCTACCCCCGCTAACTCGCTAAGCCCCCCAGCTCTCCTACCCCGCAAGCTCTCCCACCACCAACCCCAGTTCCCCTACACACCGAAGCTCTCCTACCCCGCAAGCTCTCCTCCCCCAACAAGTTCTCCTACACCCCCAAACTTTCCACCCGCCCCCGCCATGCTCTGCTACAACCGCAAGCCTCCTACCCCGCAAGCTATCCTACCGGCCAAGCTCTCCTACCCTCCAAGCACTCCTTCCCGACCAAGCTTTCTTACCACCCCAAGCTCTTCCACACCTCAAGCTCTCCTACCCCTCCACGCTCTCCTATCTCCCCAAGTTCTCCTAACCCCCATGTTCTCCTACCCGCATGCTCTCCTACACCCAAGCTCTCTTACCCCTCAAGCTCTCCTACCCACCAAGCTCTCCAACACACTAAGTTCTCCTTCCCCCCAAGCTCTCCGACACCCAAAGCTCTCCTTACCCCACAAGCTCTCCTCCCCCGCAAGGCCTCCTACCAACTAAGCTCTCCTAACCCTCAAAGCTCTCCTCCCGCCCTAAACTCTCCTACCCACTCAAGCTCTCCTACCCCGCAATTTCTCCTACCCGCCAATGCTATCTGAACCCCCCAAGCTCTCCTACCAGCCATTTCGCCAAGTTCTTCTACGCCCTACAACCTCAATCTCTCCAATCCGTACAGTCTCTCCTACCACCCTAATCTCTTCTGCCCCCTAATCTTTCCTCCCACCCAAGCGATTCTACGTCCCAATGCTCTCCTAGCCCACAAGTTCTCCTACGCCGCCAAGCATTCCTACCCCACAAGCGCTCCTACACCCCCCAGCTCTCCAACACCCCTCGCAAGCTCTCCAGCCCCACCCCAAACTCTACCACTCCACGCCAAGATCTCCTACTCCCACAAAATCTCTGAACAACCAAATCTCTCCTATCCATAAAATCTCTCCTTCCCCACCAAATCTATCCTACCATCCCAATCTCTACTACCCCCAATCTCTCCGACACCCCCAAGATATTCTATGCCCACAAACTCTCCTAGCACACAAGCTTTCGTAAGCCGCCAAGCTCTCCGACCCCTCCAATCTCTGCTACCCCATCAAGCTCTAATTCCCCGCCACAACTCTCCTACCCAGCAAGCTCTTCTGCCCCCGCAAGCTATCCTACTCAGAAAAGTTCTCCTACCCCAAAGCTCTCCTACCACTCAAGCTCTCCTACACCCGCAAAATCTCTAAGACCCCCATCTCTCCTACCCCGCAAGCTCTCCTACCTCCAAACCCAGCTTCCTTACCCCGGCATGCTCTCCTACGCCCCCAGCTCTCATCACCCCACAAGCTCTCCTACACACCCAAGCTCTCCTATCCGCCCCCCAAAGCTCTCCGACAACCGCAAGCTCTCCCACCTTGCAAGGTCTCCTACCGGCCAAGCTCTCCTACCCCACAAGCAGTCCTATCCCGCTGAGCTCTCTTACCACCCCAAGCGATTGTGGTCAGTGCTTCGATGCTGGGGATGTTAGCCTTATCGCTGATACTAATATTGGTGCATCTGTCCTCGCAGGCAATTTGCAGGATCTTGCGGAGACATCGTTGCAGCTATTTCTCCAGCTATTTATGCCACGTAAAAGGTAACTATTCGCAGTGGCAGAAGGCGTTCCACGATCATGAAGTGGAGTATGAATGCTGACATAGACTGCTTCGTACAAATGGCCTGTATCTCTGGGTTGTTAATGAAGAAGATAGCTGCAGACTGCTGGAAGATATCAATGTACTGGGAAGGTGGGCTGAACAGTGGCAATTGCTATTCAATTCGGAAAATTGTGAGGTAATGCATTTGCGCAGGTCTAACAAGGCAAATGAATAAAATTAAATGGTAGGAAACTGAAATGTTTAGAGGAACAAAGGGAACTTGAAGTGCAGGTCCACAGATCCATGAAAGTAGCAGGCCAGGTAGATAAGATGGTTCAGCAGGCATGTGGAATACATGTATTTATTATTCGAGGCATTGAATACAAGAGCAAGGCCATTATAATTGAACTGTATAAAGCAGTGTTTAGGCCGCAGCTGGACGACTGTGTGCAATTATGGTCACCACATTTCAGGAAATATGTGATTGCACCGGAAAGGGTGCAGAGGAGATTATAAGAATGCTGCCTGGACTGCAGAAGTTTGCTTACAAGGAAGGATTGGAAAGGCTTTTCAGTTTTCTATGGAATAGAGGCTGAGGTGAGACCATATTGAGATGTATAAAAATGTGAGGTGGCTGATAGAGTGTTTAAGAAGAACCTGTTTCCATTGACACAGTAGTTAACAACCAGGGGGAAAGTGGGAACAGACTGGGGAGCGTTTCTCGAGAAAAGACACGGCAGATATCGACCAAGAGATAATATTTGCTATTGTTCAGAACTAATGGTCATAAATATAAGACAGTCATCGATAAATTCAGTTGGCAATTCAGGAGTAACTTATTTACCAAAGACTAGTAAGAATGTGGAAGATGCTACGACTAGAATTAGTTGATGCAACGACCACAGATACAATTAAGATGGAGTTAAGTAAGCACATGTTTGAAAAACGATTAAAAAGTAAATACTGAAAGGATGAAGAGAAGTAGGGCAGGAGGGCGCTCGTGTGCAACATTAGCTCCTTCAAAATCTGTTGGGGAAAATGGTCTCCTGATGTACTGCAGAATCTATATAGCCTTATGTAACACATCTTTCAAACATGAACAACAATTTGTATTTATATAGCGCCTTTAATGTTGCGAAACGTCGCAAAGCGCTTCACACGATGATTATGCAATAACAATTTGACACCGAGAGGCAGAAGTAGATATTAGCGCAGGTGTCTAAAAGCTTGGTCAAGTTGGTATGGTTAATATTGAGGAAGAAAACTGTAGACTGAAGAAAGATATCAATGCAATGGTCAGGTGAGCAGTAGTGTGGTTAATGGAATTCAAATCGGAGAAATGTGAGGTAATAGATTTTGGGGTGTCTCATAAGGCAAGGGAATACATATTAAATTGCAGGACACAGAGACGTGTAGAGGGGCAAAAGTATTTTGCAGTGCATGCCCACAGATCCCTGACGGTAGCAGGCCAGGTAGATAAGGTAGTTAAGAAGCAACATGGAATACTAGCCTTTATTAGCTGAGCCATAGAATAAAAGAGTGGAGAGATTTTGCTTGAATTGTGTACAACACTAGTTGGGCTACAACGAGCGTACTGCGTACTGTCCTGGTCACAGAATTACAGGAAAGATCTGATTTCACTCGTGAAGGTACAGTGTCGTTTTACGGGAATGTTGCCTTGGCTGGGGAATTTAGCGATGAGGATTAGTTGGAGAAGCTGGGCGTATTTTCTTAGCAACAGAGGAGGCTGAGTTTGGGCATTACTGAAATGTGTAAAATTATGAGTGGCCCAGATAGAGTTCAGAGGATGGATCTATTTCCCTTAGCAGAATGGTCAATAACCAGCGGCATTGATTTACGGTGATTGGTCGGAGGGTGGAGGGGATTTGTCGGGAAATGTTTTCTCCCAGTGTCGAAAAGACTGACTGAAAAATTGGTAGAAGCATTAGCCATCACCACGTTTAAAAAGTACTTGCAATTGCCCTTGAAACGCCGTAATCTACAGGGCTAGGACCAAGAGCTCGAAATTGGGATTAGGCTGGATAGCTTTTTGTCGGGCCAGGCGGAAATGATGGCCTGAAATAGCCTCCTTCAGTGCTGTAAATTTATAAAGTCTATGACAACAAAACCTTTCAAACAGACACAGGATGATAAGGGAATGACAGAGCATACGTTTTTAACAGACACAGAATGATCCAGTTGCGATGGAAATTCATCCACATGAAACGTTAACACTGTTTCTCTCTCCCCAGATATTGCCTGGTCCGCTGAGTGATTTCGGATTCAAGCATCAACACTATTTTTCTTTTGCATGGGTGGTACGGATAGCGCATTGGACTTCTAATCAATAGTACATAAGGCACTCAAAAGTTGTGGGTTCGACTCCCACCAGAGTCGGATTTTGGGGAAGCATGTGTTGTTTGCTGAGCCGCACAGTGCGTTTTGCTTCAGAAAGGGACATTGTGGACCCTGCACTTCTTGGTACACAAGTGGGTCCAATCTCGCCAACAATTTATCTGATTTATCGAAGCATGCCGAGTCTGTTATACAGGAACGTAGCATGCAGTCGTGCCTGTTACACAATGACAGGAGGAATCCATTAAAACCTCAAGCACGTTGCAAGGACAGGCAGAAGCCATTCAGCTCGTTGAGCTTGTTCCACAAGAAGAGTAGAAGTCCATTTAGCCACTCCAACGTGTTTCAAAGGATGAAGACGTGGCATTTCACACCCATGAACCTGTTATACAGGAAGAGGTGGACGCTAATCAATCCCTCGAGCCTGTTGCACAGAACCAGTGGAATGCCATAACTTCACTCAACCGGTTCCAAAGCTGCTCGAGCAAATTACACAGGCGGTGACCAATAATAGTAGCATGATGGTAATGTCAGGGACCTGGGGTTACCATTCCGTCCCAGTTTCACAAGAACAAGAGGAGTCATTCAGCACCCCCAGCACATTACACAGGATGAGGTCAATCATAGTAACATGATGGTTATGTCACTGGACTCGTAATCCAGAGAAAGAAATTCACAGCCCACCATGAGACCAGTGAATTTTAAATTCAGTTAAATAAATCTGGCATTTTTACAGTATCAGTGATGGTGATAATTGTCGTATACCGAACATCTGACTACATTTAAAAGCCTTGGACATGCACTTGAAGTCCAGCAACCTATATGGTTACGGGCCAAGAGATGTAGAGTTAGAATCGGCTGGATATCACATTGTCAGACGGCGCGGACACGATGGGTTGAACTGGCTTCCTTCCATGCTGTAACTTTCTATCAGTATATGGCAACACATTCCTTTCAAGCAGATACAGGATGATTCCGGTCTGACAGGTCATCCCTTTTATACAGACACAGAATGAGCCATTTGCGATGAAATTTCGTCGACCTGAAATCTTAACTTTGTTTTGCCCTCCGCAGTTTCTGCCTGTTCTGCTGGGTGTTTCCAGATTGTTATGTTTGTAGTTCAGATTTCAAGCATCAACACTATTTCACTTTTGTATTGCTTCAACAGTTGGCAGCTCTGTGGCGCAATGTAGAGCGCATTGGACTTTTAGTCAATGGCATAAAAGGCATTTCAAAGTCGTTTGTTTGAGTCCAAGCGGAGACGAGTTTTAGGTCAGGATCTGGTGTTTCCTGGGCTGCACAATGAATTTTGTAGCAAATCAACAGTTCAGTGAAGTGAAACTGTGGCCCCTGCACGTCCTGTTACACAAGAGGCTCCACTTGTCCTCTGAGTGCCCTGAGACTTTTCCATAGTAACAGGAGCAAAACATCGAGCCAGCAACAGGCAGAGTCCATTAGCCTCTCAAATCATTTGCAAATGACAGGAAGAAGCTATTCAGCGACTTGAGCCTGTTATACAAGAAAAGTTGAACGCTATTCGGTGGCGCGAACCGGTTGCATAGATGATGAAGTGCAATGCTAAACCCAATAACATTTTGCACAGAAATAAGAGGAAGCCATTCGACCTCTCAAGTCTGTAACACAATGACAGGACGAGGCCATTAACCCCTCGAGCCTGAGGCATAAGCTGACGATTCGGCACTTTAGTCCCACGGACCTGTTATGCAGGAACACAGGGTGACTAATCAACCACTTGATCCTGTTACTTGGGCCAGGGGGGATGCCATTTCATCCCTCAACCTGTTGCACAGTTTAATATATTTATGCTTTGGGTCTTCTGACACCAGAGGACGCCACTGCACAATGCCATGCAGGCAATACATGATGTTGGATATTGTTCGTAACCGAAGTGGGAATAAAAGAAATCGGGAAGATACCCGAGGCAGTTTATAATAACAGGACCTTGTGTTATTATACACAGCAACAGCAGGAGTCATTCAACCCCTCAAGCACATCAAATAGGCGGTTAATCATAGTAGCATGATAGTTATGTTACTGGACTAGTAATCCAGAGACAGGAAATAACAGCACACCACGTGAGTAAGGTAATTTAAATGTAATTAAATAAATCTGGAATTGTAACAGTATCAGTGATGATGAACATTGTCGTAACAAACCTATATGATTCACCAGTCAAGGAAGTCTGCCAACTTTACTGGTCTGGGCCTATATATGTCTCCAGACCCACAGCAACGTGATTGACTCTTACCTGCCCCTGAACATTCCGAGCGAGCCATTCAGTTGCAGAGGGTTGCTCACCACCACCTTATCGAGGGCAATTATAGATGGGCAACAAATGCTGCCCTTGCTAGCGATGTCCACATGCTTGATTAGAACAAACAAACCACGAGGACATCTTCATTGTTACACAGGAACAAGAAGAGCCTCAAGCCAGGTAAGCGAATGTGGAGTCAGGAGACAACTAGATGAATGGATAGCTAGCTGGCTTCATGACATAAAGCAGAGAGTAGGGGTAAAAGGGCGCGTTTCGTAGTAGCAGAAGGAGGGTAGTGGTGTTCCACAAGGATTGGTGCTGGGACCATTGTTGTTCACAATTAATATTGAAAATTTAGACCTAGGATGCAAAAACATAATTTCGATATTTGCAAATGACAACAAATTAGGGGTCAGTCAATACTGAGGAAGACTGCAACACATTACAGGAGGGCATTAATAAACTTGCTGATTGGGAATAAATTGGCATTTGAATTTCAAACCATATAATAGTGAGGATTTACATTTTGGTAGGAAGAATAGTGAAGTCACTTATTAACGGAGGATGCCAGTCTGGGTGGCGTAGAGAAACAATGGGATCTCGGAGGACAAATACACAAAACTCTAAAAGTTAAGACACAGATAATCAAGGCCATAAAAAAGCAAAACCAACACATAATTTATTTCTACACGTAGAGATTAGAAAAGTAGCGACGTTATGCTAAACCTGTATTTAACCTCTGTTAGACCACACAGAATACTGCACATCGTTGCATTCGCCTTATTATAAAAGACATATAGAGGCATTGTAGAGGATGCAGAGAAGATTTACAAGGATGATACCGGAGCAGCCAGTATACATTTATCATTTTAGGATGAACAGGCTGGGTCACTTTTCTGTTCAAAAAAGGAGACTGAGGCATGATCCAGATTTGTAACTCTGTTTACAAACTAATGGTAGAGTGAGGTGAATGCTTGGAGATCACGTTACAGCTTGGGTGGAATACAGTTCTGTTGCTGCTGATGTCCGACAGCATCCCTAGTATTCCCAGCTTTGAGCTGCTATATATGTTCAGAATCTCTCCCATTTAGCACGGTGGTAGTGCCAGAAAACATGATGCAGAATATCCTCCGTGTGAAGACAGAACTTGGTATCCACAAGGTTTGTGCAGTGTTCAAAGCTTCCAATACTGTCATGGACAGATACATCTGCAACAGTCAGTTTGGCGAGGAAGAGGTCAAGAAGGTTGTTTACTATCTCAGTGGCAGTACTGAGGGAGTACTGCATTGTCGGAGTTGCTGACTTTCGGTTGAGATCTTAAACCGAGACCATGTCTGCCGTCCGAGCTTGGCGTAAAAGATGCCACGCCAACTATTCGGCAGGAGGGCAGGAGAGTTCACCCCGGTGTACTGGGACCAATGTAAATCCTTCAACCAAAATCTGGTCACGATCACATCGTAGTTTCTTGCTGCTACAAATCTGCTTTTGTATTCCCTACATTACAAAAGTGACGGCACTTTAAAACTCCTTAACTATCTGTGAACCACTTTGGGAAGTTCTGAGGTGAAAGTTGCTGCAGAAATGCTCGTTTTTTTCTGTTATAGTATCCGATGAATTTGCACGATAGCAAGGCAGGTAAATTCAGTTGATTACAGCGTGCTTCTGTTAACGCAAAGGCCACGGCGTCGATTCCCGTTCGCGATATTATTTTTTGGGTGGAGGAGGGCGAGGTTGCGAGTATATTCGGTTTGTTATTATAAAGCAGCTTCAACATTTAGGAATGAAACTCCTGCAATACTTTGAAGCAATGCTGGAAAATCTTCGGTCTGCCAAGAGCTCATGGAACTGCGGAGTGATTAGAGCATTTAATAAACAATTCAATTATCTCCGAGAATTTGGGAATCTCGTTTTTCAATCAGTGAATGGCCCACTGCCGCTGATTGGTTTTCGGTGCCAAATATGGAACAGAAATAAATACAATTCCGGTGTGTAATCCCCTCATTCTCCCCATTAGTGTAATGTGCCCAGCAGGAGCAGCGTGGCTTTACGGATAAGGCGTGTGACTATGGTGCAAACACTGATATTATCAAAAACGTGTAGGTTAGAAAACTGCACTATCTTGTTCAGCTCATCAGCTGAATGTGATTTCTTCCCAAACATTGCAGGGCTTTTTTATTAAAATGCTGTTTTCTGTGTATATTTCTCAGTGATCTGATCACAGTTTTCAACGAACCAACAATCAGGAATTGATGCAGTAAATTATTGTGTTTCCAATTCGAAGAATAGGGTTGCATCAATCATTGTAATACGGGCTGTTGATGCAATTCTGGTCAGTTTCGGGGTCAGTGATATCGTTAGCGACCCATTTATGAAAATAAGACGTTCGCTGTAGAATCGCCGTGAGCAGTATTCGAACCAACCCGAGAAAACACCATTGGATTTCTAAACCAACGCATTAATAACTCGGTCATCGCAGCTGCACAATGTGCCTCTTTTAATAATCTAATTGTCGGTGCAAAATTTCAGACAAATCGCCGGCACGCTTGCCCAATTGTATCTCCCAGTCGATGTGAAAACTAAATCATAGTATCATTGAATATCAAAGCACAGCATGAAGGAATTCGGCCAGAACTGGAAGGATTTACTTATTGTGAAATCATGAGCAGAATGAGGAGCTTTTCTCTGCAAAATACAAAGATGATATTCTGTTTAATATTAGGAAGGGGCATGGGAGCTTCGACGAGGAGAAAATATTTGCTATTGTGCAGGAGTTCAGAATTAGTGATCATAAATATAAGACAGATACTGATGAATTCAGTAGATGCTTCCAGAGCAATTTCTTTGCCAAAGATCGATTAGAATGTGGAAGGTGCTACAACGAACAGCAGTTCAAGCGAATAGCACAGATGCATTAAAGAGGGAGCTAACTAAGCACGTAAGTGAGAAAGTAATAGAAGGATATGCTGATAGGATGAAGTGACATTGGATAGAAGTGATCCGGGCTTGAGGACTTATTTATTTTCAAACCAGCTAAAACCCTAAATGCTCCCAATCTCACAACGTTTATTTCATCCAGAAAATCACGCATCTCCACGATAGCAGTACCTGCATTGCCCCTTCCCTTTGTGAAAAGAGATGCAACTTCTTCATTAAGAACCTCACCAACATCTTGCGCTTCCACACAAACGATACGCTCACGGTCTCGATGAGGTCCTATCCTTTCTTTAGTTACCCTCTTACTCTTAATGTATTTCGAGAAAATCTTTGGGTTTTTCTTAATTTTACGAGCAAAGAATGTTTCATGCTCTGTCTTCGCATTCATAATATAATTCTTAACTTTCTTTATTCTTCGCAAGATGCTTTAGTATTTCTTGGTTGTCTCTCCTATCGAAGAAGACGTTGATGTGCTAATATCAATGGCATTTTTCTTCAAGTGGCAGCAGAGGACAATTCTGGATGCACATTGTCTTTTGCACGATGCACAAGGGATGTTCGATGTGTCTGATGCTGACAGTACTGCCAGCTGATGTCGTCTATCTCTAGTGTCCCGCAGGTGTTGACATCGGATTCCTTCGAAGGTCTGGCAGGCAGTCCTCGTGAGGGCTCACCACTGATTTTACTAGCTTCTGTATTCTCGATGTCCTTTGGTCGGATGCCGCAGTAATGGAGGTTCGTCTAGATGCAATCTTGTAGCGCTTTCTGGTGCGCCCCTGGTGTCTTCGACCTTCACAGAGCTCGCCGAGAAGAAGATGACAAGGGATCCTTGACTCATCCATGCGAATGACATGTCCAGCCCAACGGAACTGTGCTCGCATGATCATCACCTCGACGCTAGTTGATTGTGGTCTCTCCAGAACCTCAAAGTTTGACACCCGGTCTTGCCAGCATATGTGGAATATCGAGCTGAGACAGCGCACATGGAAAGCTTCCACCTTTTTGATGTGTCGCCTGTGGCGTGTCCACATCTGAAATCCATCAAGGAGAGATGAGAGAACGACTGCTCTACACAACAACAATTTAGTTGACATTCGGATGTGGTGGTGACTCAATACCTTAGTGCGCAAGCGACCAAGTGCCTGGTCAATCTTGACGAAACTTGGGTGCCCAAGGTAGTTTGTCTACATCATAGAGCTGTTTCATGACAACATGACAAGTGAAGTGCTCTCAGACGGCACAACCACGGCCCCATTTGCCATCTCAAATGGAGTGAAACAAGGTTGTGCACTCGCTCCAGTTCTGTTCAACCTATTTTTTGCCTGCATCTTGAACTGTGTATTTAGCCGTCGCTATGTGACATAACGTTCCTTCTTTTTCTTTATCCTCCGCTGTAAGCTACCAAACTTCCAGGGATCTCGAGGATTATTATTACAACCGATTTTCTTTAAGGGAACATGTTTAGCGTGAGCTTTTTTGATCTCCTCCTTGAATGTCGATACTGATTTACCGAAAAGTAGCTGTTTCCTGTCCACTGTGGTCAAATCTCTCGCAACTTAGCAAAATTAGTTGTTCCCCAATTTGGCAATTTTAATCAAGACCATCATTTTCCTTATGCACAGCGAAATTGAATCTGACTGAATTATGTTCACTGCCGCCCAAGAACGTTCCAACTGATACACCTTCAACCTGCCCAACTTCTCCCAAAAACTAAATCCAAAACTCGTATTGGGCTTGTTACATACTGACTACAAAAAGTTCTCTTGGATGCATCTTAAGAATTCTGCACCATCTATACCCTTCACACTTTATGTATCTCAATATTTGGTTAGTTACAATCCCCGACTGTTACTACTAATGCTCTATGTACCACAGCAGTTTGCCGACATATTTTCTCCGCTACCTTGCTCCCACTGTTTGGGAGTCTATAATACATGTCCAGCAGTGTGATTGCCCTTTTTACTTATCAATTCGATTCATATGACGACATTTGATGAACCCCATAACATATGAACTTTCTTGAATTTTATAACTCGGCAAGTTAAGGGAAGCATTGCGTATGCCTTCCGAACGACCTTTTCTGCCTGTGCTGCTTTATTCATGGGTCTGGAGACATGCATTCAAAGTTCCCATTGTTTCACGACACTCCTCAGTGTCCTGCCATTTAACGTGTGTTCTTTTGCGTGGTTCGCCCTCCACAAATGCATTACTTCACGTTTCTACGATTGAATTCCATTCGCCACGATTCTGCCCAGATGACCAATTCATTGATATCTTCCGGCATTTAACAACTTTCTTCTTCATTATCAAACACATAGCCAATTTTTGCATATCAGCAAACGTTTTAATCATATCTACTTCATTCATTTCTAAACATTGATACATACCACAAAGAACAAGGAACCTCCTATTGTGTCCTGCGGATCTTCACCTGAACAGTCTTCCAGTTGCAAAAACACCTATTAATCTTTGCTTCCTGCCTCCAAGACAATTTTGGATTCATCTTGCCACTTTGCCTTGGATCCTATGGGCTTTTAATTTCGTGAGCCGTCTGCCACATGGGAACTTGTCGTAAGCCTTGCTAAAGTCCCATGCACTACAACAAATGCACGATGTTCATCGACACTCCTTGTTATCTCCTCAGAAAATGAAATCAAGTTAGTCAGACACGACATTCCCTTTACAATTCCATGCTGACTTCCCTTGATTAACCTTTGTCTTTCTAAATGAATATGAATCGTGTTCCTCAGAATCTTTCCAATAATGTTCCCACAACTGAAGTAAGGGTGACTGGTCTTTAATTGTTCATGTATCCATTTTAAAACAAAGCTACGCCATTAGCAGCCCACCTGCCCTTTGGCACCACACCTGTAGCCAGAGAGGATTATGATGGTCAGACCCTGTACTATTTCCTGTTTTACTTCTCTTAACAGCCTTGTTACATTTTATCGCGGCACTGTGGATATTACCATTTTCAAAGCTGTTAAACACCTTAACATTAAATCTCTCACTACGTTTATTTCAGTTAATATTAAACACGTCTTCCCGGTTGAAACGCCTGCATCGCACCTCACTTCTGTGAAAACAATGCAAAATATTCATTAAGAAGCATACACATATACCCTGCCTCCACACACAGATTACGTTTATGGTCTTCAATTATCCCTACACTTTCTTTAGATATCGTTTGTTCTTAATGTATTGATAAATCTTTCGGTTTTCCTTGATTTTAGTTGCCAAAATATTCTCATGCTCTCTCTTTACTTTCACAATTTCCATTTAAATTTCAACTTTGCACGTTCTATATTCCTCGCGAGTTTCAGAACTATTAAGTACAAACTATTGCATATGCTCCCGTTTTTCTTTGTTCTGCGCCGCAAGCGCCTTGACATCCATGGGGCTTTAGGATTGTTAGTCCCACCCAATTTATTTAAGGAAACATATTTGAGCTGCACTCTGAGGGTCTGCTCCTTGAATGCCTCAGAATGCTCCAGCACAGTTTTGCTTTCAACTAGCTGTTTCCAGGCAACTTTTGTTAAATCCGATCTCAGTTTACCAAAATTGGCTTTACACAAGTTGAAATTTTGTATTCATGATGTAAATTTTCAAGTTGCATAACTACCCTAAATCTAATTGAATTATGATCACAAGCACCAAAATGCTCGCTACTGATGCTCCTTCCACCTGCTCAGCATCATTCGCTAAAACTAAGTCCAGAACCGTCCCCTCCCATGTCGATCGTGCTCCATATTGGATAAAAATGATTACCTGAATAAACTTCAGGCACTCTGCACCCTCCATACTTTTAACACCAATGCTATCCCAGTTAATATTAGGGTAGTTTATATCGCCTACTATTACTGCCCTCTAATTATTGCACTTCTCAGAGATTTGCATATATATTTGCTCTTCTATCTCCCTCCGGGTGTCTATAGTGCATTCCTAGGCCCTTTTATGTTCTTCAATTCATCACATGTAGCCTGAATTGAAGGCCCTTCAAACACAATATTTCTCCTCACAGCTGCAATTGTTTACTTAATCAATACTGCGACACCCCTCACCTCGGTTTTATCCCCCACTCTCACC
Source organism: Pristiophorus japonicus (assembly GCF_044704955.1). NCBI lineage: Eukaryota > Metazoa > Chordata > Chondrichthyes > Pristiophoridae > Pristiophorus > Pristiophorus japonicus. The sequence goes on from NW_027254201.1 coordinate 6,509,814, forward strand.
CACCTGAAAACCATATGACCTGGAATGTTGACGAGCCATACCTGGCTTTCTTTCAGCCACGTCTCAGTAATAGCTCTGGGAGAAAGCCGAAATTACTACTTTAGAGATACTGCTTTTTATCATTATCTTAGGCGATCCCTCGAACGTGGATGACTTGTTTCCACATGAGTTCACAGATGGCTCAATGAACGACTCGATACTTCAGTCCTGAACTCCAATTGAAGGGGTGGTAGATGCATGCACGTGGTTTCTTTTAACATGTGGTGACCGTTGCACGTCAGCCACCACACGGATTTGACAGAGCTAGGAATTTTTCTCTTGGCAAGGGTTAAGGAGGACGACTGGAGACTTGCTCTGCTGCATGGACCTAGTGCAGACACATTTCGCAGTTTGTGCTGGCACGTGCTGCCGGTGGGCTCTCGGCTCTTCTGGGCTCCATCCTCTCATGTGTCGCAACTGCACCACGATCGCTCGACTCACCTCCGCCACAATCATTAGCTCCACTTCGACCGCGATCTCTCGCCATTTCTCCAGCACGATCGCTTGGGCTCCTTCACAACAAAAGCATTCGCTGCACGTCCGCTACAATCCCTCACCACTCCTCCACCAAAACATCTGGCCACTTCTCCGCAACAAACCGTCGCTTCATCTCTGCCACGATTAATCACCGCTCATCCACCACAAAATCATTTGATGCACCTTCTGCTTTTTAATCTCTCTCTAGCGTCCCAAAATCTTCCTGCAGGTCCTCATCCCTCTTTCTACCTGTGCCATTGGTACTATAATGGAACAAGACCTCTGCTGTTCACCCGTAAACCCCGGTATCCACTGCAAACGCTCAGTTATATCCTTGACCCTGGCACCATGGAGGCAACATACCATCCTTCAGTGATGTCTGCGGCGTGTCAGCACCCCTAACAATCCAATTTTTTATTCATATTGCTCCCAACTTTATCCTCCCCCCTGTGCAGCTGAGCCGCCAGTGGTATCGTTGACTTGGCTCTGGCTGCATTCCCCGATGATCCATCCCTGCGCAACCAGTACTCAGAACAGAATGCTGGTTGGAGAGCGAGATGCACTCAGGTGAATCCTGAACTCCCTGTTTCGTCCTCCTTTTCCGTCTGGTCGCCACACATCCACTCTCAGCCTGCACAGTTTTAAGCTGCGAGGTAACCACATCAAGAAACGCGCTAACCACGAAGAACTCGGCGTCGGGGATACACTGCAGTGACTCTCGGATGAAACGTCTTTCACCTGCCCAGCTTAATCCGAAAAACTAAGTACAAAACCGTCCCCTCCCTTTTTCTGCTTCCTATTTATTGGCTAAAAAAAGTTATCCTGAATGCAATTTAGGAATTCTGTGCCGTCTATATGTTGTACACTAATTATATCACAGTTAATATTAAAGTAATTGAAAATCCCCCACTATTACGACCAATATGTGTGCATTTGTCAGACATTTGCAAACAAATTTCTTCTTCGATCTCCCTTGGATTGTTTGGGTTCCAATAGCACACTACCTGAAGTGCGATTCCCCTTTTTGTAATTATGTTGAACCCATTTAGCTTCATTTGGAGATGCTTTTGTCAAATAATCCATTCTCACAGCTGTAATTGTTTCTTTAACGAACATTCCCTCTCTCTTATTTTTAAGCCCATCGCTATCTTGTTTGAAAACACTGTAACTAGGAATGTAGAGATGCCTATCCTGCCCATCAGTGTGCCATGATTCAGTAATAGCTAATGTATCATACTTCATCGTGATTAAATGTGCCTTCAGCTTCTCTGCCTTATTCACCTACTCCTTGCATTTGGAATATGCCATCATGCACAGGCGTGACTGCATGTTTGTTTCCTATGAGTTTCCCGAGGGCTCAGTACTCGATGCCTTGCTTTTTGTGATATATGTATGTGGATTTATTTTTAAGAAGGTTGCAGATTATACTACACTCGGCTTGTGCTTGATAATGAAGAGGAAAGCCACAGGCTGCAGAAAGATATAAATACACTGGTCAGGTGTGAAGAACAGTGGAAACTGGAATCCAATCCAAAGCAGTATGAGCTAATGCATTTGGGCAGGGCTAACAAGGCAAGGTAATATACAATCAATGGTAGGTCACTGAGACTTATAGAAGAACATAGGGTCCTTGGAATGCATGACCAAAGATCCATAAAGTAAGAAGGACACGTGGTCAATTAAACCTACGGGATACGTGCATTTCACAGTCCAGGCATGGAATACAAGAGCAGGGTGGTTATGCTTGAATTGTATAAATCACTAGTTAATCCACAGCTGAAGTACTGCATGTATTTCTGGTCAGCACATTATAGGAAATATGTGATTGTACGAGAGAGGGTAATGCACAGATTTATGAGAAGGCGAGCATTCTACCACTGAAGCACCAATGCTCGGATTTATAATTAATTGCATTTTTCAGCCTCTGTAAGTTATTATAGAACAATTTATTTCATAATACAAACAGGGACACGGCAGCAAAATAAAATGCATGGTGCAACAGATGCTGCATACGTAATTGTTCAATAAATGCTGGAATAAATCGGCAGGTTAAATTACATCTGTGGCAAGAAAAACACAGTGTGAAACTCTCTGGTTATTGAGCTCTCGGCAGAAGTAAATTATTGCAGCATTACCTTAAATTATTTAATGTTTCCTTCGAAACTTTTAAAGCTGCTGAAAAATAACAAAAATAAAATACTAAATTCCCCACAAATAATGTCAACAGACGACACGGGGTTACAACCTACGAGTTTGAAATTAGTAGCATCACGGTCAAACGAACTCAGCAAACTAACCTACAATGAAGTGCTACATTCAAGAGTCGTTTCTCTTGGAGGCTGATAATTTCCAGACGTCTTCAAATCCTGGCAAATTCCGTCCATTACAACATAAGAAGAGAAGAAATAGGAACAGGAGCAGGACATTTGGCCCCTCGAGTCTGCGTCACCATTCAATACGATCATTGCTGATATGTTCCTGGCATCAGCTCCCCTTCCCTTCCCGCTGTCCAGAACCGTTTACTCGCTGATCACTTAATAATCTGTCTATCCCTGCTTAAAAAATATTCAATGACCCAGCATCTACTGCTCTCTGGGGCAGAGAATTGCATCGATTTAGAACGATCTTGGAGAAAATGTATCGTCATCTCAGTGTTAAATGCATGGCCCATTAATTTAAGATGATGTCCCGGAGCCTTAGATTTCCCCTATGAGTGGAAATATTTTCTCTGCATTCCGCTTTTTCGAGCCCGCTTATTATCTTATAAGTTTCAATAAGATCACCTATCATTCTTCTGAACTCCGATGTGTATAGGCTCAACCTACTCAACCTTTCTTCTTCGATCAACCCCCTCATCTCCAGAATCAACCTAGTTATCCTTCTGTAAAGAGTCACCAATGCAAGTACATCCTTCCTTAAATACGGAGACAAAAAACTGTACACAGTACTCCACGTTTGGCCTCACCAGTACCTGTCGCAGGCGGTCCCTGCTTTTATGATCTCTCCGCATTGTAAAACAGGCTAGCATAAATTTGTCTCTCTTATTACTTGCTGCCAATGCATACTAACATTTGTGTTTCATGCACAAGCACCCCCAGGTCTCACTGTACTGAAGCACTTTGCCATTTTTCTGCTGTAAAATATCAATTGATTTTGTATTATTTCTTACAAACTGCATAACCTCACATTTTCCCACATTAGAAATCCATCTGCCAAATTTCTGGCCATGCACTTAGCCTGCTTATATTCCTTCGCAGTTGTTGTGAGTCCTCATAACAATTTGCTTTCCCACCCGTATCATCAGTGTATCATCAGCAAACTTGGCTATATTACACTCGGTCATTTCATGCAAGACTTTAATATAGATTGTAAATTGATCAGGACTCAGGAACGATCCCTCCTGCACCCCTCTAGTCACTGTTTGCCAAACGGAAAATGACCCATTAATCCCGACTCTCTGTTTTCTGATAGCTAGCCAATCCTCTAACCTTGCTAAAATATTAACCTCAATCCATTGAGGTTATATATTGTGCAGTGATCCCTTATGTGGCACCTTATCGAATGCCTTCTAGAAATCTAAATAAACCACATTTTCTGATCCCCCCCTTATCCACACTGCTCGATCAATCCTAAAGGAACTCCAGATAATTTGTGAATCGTCATTTCACTTTCATAATAGAATGCTGACTCTGCTTGATTGAATCATGCTATCCTATTGTCCCGCTATTGCTGACTTAATGATGGGCTCCAGCAATTTCCCAACGACAGATATTGGCTAACTGGTCGATAGTTTCCTGACTTTTATCTCCTCCTTTTTATAAGTAGGTGCGTTACATTTATTGTTTTCCAAGCCGCTGGGACAGCTTCAGAATCCAATGAAATTTGGTAGATTACAACCAAAGCATTCACTAACTCTGCACCTACTTCTCTTAAGACCCTAGGATGTAAGTAACCAGGTCCAGGGAACTGGTCCGCTTTAGTTCCATGAAGCATTAATTTCCGCTCTCCTTATCGCCCATTGTTTGTCCACTATCGGGTTGTTTTTACTATCTTCTACCGAGAAGAGCGATACAAAATATGTGTTCAACGTCTCTGCCATTCCCCTGTTATACATTATTAATTCACCATTCACATCCTCCAGAGGACAAACATTGACTTTCGCCACTCGTTCCTTCCAATGCACCTTCAGAAACTCTTACTATTTTTTTTTGTACGTCGTGCTAGTTTACTTTCATAATCTATCTTCCCTCTCTTAATCTTTTTTAGTCGTGCTCTGCTGGCTGTTATAATTTAACTGCACAAATCGCGTTACATATAGCATTGATCAAGCATTCAGTATCCTATCGGCAAATACTGTGCATATGTTATTCTATGCCATAAATAAGCACAGCCAACAGATTATGAAACTTGCGTCACACAAGTGCCAGGCAATGACTATCTCCAGTAAGCGAGATTCAAACCATCGCCACTTGACATTCACCGTCATGACCATCACATAACCCCCAAAAACAACATCCTTGTCACCATTCACCACGACCTTAAATGGACAAGACATGTAAAATGTAACTATTCATATTGGCAGAAGGTGATAAGTGGTGTTCCACGAGCATCAGTGCTGGGAATACTGTAGTTCACAATTTATATTAAAGATTTAGATACAATTTCTAAATTTGCGCATAACTCAACATTGCGGGGAAGCGGGGGTGGCGGTGGGCGGAGTTGGCCTGGTGGGATGATGTAAGTTGAGCGGACACAGTGAAAGAAAAAGGTCGACACTTAGCCTTGATACCCCTCTGGGCGGACTAAGTGAAATACAAAGTTGATGCCGTGACTGGTAGAAACATGGAAACATAGAAATATAGAAAATAGGTGAAGGAATAGGCCATTCTGCCCTTCGAGCCTGCACCGCCATTCAATGAGTTCTTGGCTGAATATGAAACTTCAGTACCCCATTCCTGCTTTCTCGCCATACCCCTTGATTCTCACTAGAACAAAGGACGACATCAAACTCCTTTTTGAATATATTTAGTTAATTGGCCTCACAACTTTCTCTGGTACAGAATTTAACGGGGTCACCACTCTGTGGGTGAAGAAGTTTCTCCTCATCTCGGTCCTACATGGCTTACCCCTTATCCTTAAACTGTGACCCCTGGTTCTGGACTTCCACAACATTGGGAACATTCTTCCTGCATTTAATCTGTCTAAACCCATCAGAATTTTAAACGTTTCAATGAGATCTCCTCTCATTCTTCTGAACTCCATTGAATACAAGCCCAGTTGATCCAGTCTTCCTTGATATGTCAGTCCCACCATCCGGGAATCAGTCTGATGAACGTTCGCTGCACTCCCTCAATAGCAAGAATATTCTTCCTCTTGTTAGCAGATCAAAACTGTACACAATACTCCAGGTATGGCCTCACCAAGGCCCATTATAACTGTAGTAACACCTCACTGCCTCTGTACTCAAATCCCCTCGCTAAGAAGGCCAACATGCCATTTGCTTTCTTATCCGCCTGCTGTACCTGCATGCCAACCTTCAATGAATGATGTACCATGAGACCCTGATCTCGTTGCACCTCCCCTTTTCCTAATCTGTCACCATTCAGATAATAGTCTGTCTCTCTATTTTTGCCATCAAAGTGGATAAACTCACATTTATCCACATTAAACTTCTTCTGCCATGTATTTGCCCACTCACCAAACCTATGCAAGTCACTCTGCAGTCTCATAGCATCCTCCTCGCAGCTCACACTGCCACCCAACTTGGTAATACCGCAAAATTGGAGATACTAGATTTAAACCCCTCATCTAATTCATGAATGTACAATGTAAACAGCTGGGACCCCAGCACAGAACCTTTCGGTACCCCACTCGTCACTGCCTGCCATTCTGAAAAGTACCCATTCACAGGTACTCTTTGCTTCCTGTCTGCCAACCAGTTCTCAATCCACGTCAGCACTCTACCCCCAATCCCATGTGCTTTACCATTGCACATTAATCTCTTGTGTGGGTCCTTGTCGAAACCCTCCTGAAATTCCAAATACACCACATCAACTCGTTCTCTCTCGTCCACTCGACTGGAAACATCCACAAAAAATTCCAGAAGATTTGAAAGCATGATTTCCCTTTCACAAATCCATGCTGAATTGGATTGGACATATCATGTCACCTCTTTCCAAATGCGCTGCTATGACATCCTTAATAATTGATTACATCATTTTACCCACTACCGATGTCAGGCTGACCAAGCTATAATTCCCTTTTTTTTCTCCCTCCTTTTTTAAAAGTGGGGTTACATTGGCTACCATCCACTCCATAGGAACTGATCCAGAGTCAATGGAATGTTTGAAAATGACTGTCAATGCATCCGCTATTTCCAAGGCCACCTCCTTAAGTACACTGGGATGCAGTCCATCAGGCCCTGGGGATTTATCGACCTTCAATCCCATCAATTTCCCCAACACAATTTCCCGACTAATAAGGATTCCCCTCAGTTCCTCCTTTTTACTAGACATTCTGACCCCTTTTATATCCGGAAGGTTGTTTGTGTACTCCTTAGTGAATACAGAACCAATGTACTTGTTCAATTGGTCTGCCATTTCTTTCTTCCCTTTATGACTTCCCCTGATTCTGACTGCAGAGGACCTCCGTTTGTCTTTACTAACATGTATCTCTTTACATGTCGATAGAAACCTTTGCAAGCCGTCAGAATGTACCCTGCAAGCATCCTCTCGTAATCTATTTTCCCTGCCCTAATCAAATCCTTTGTCCTCCTCTGCTGAGTACTACATTTCTCCCAGTCCCCGGGTTCACTGCTATTTCTGGCCAATTTGTATGCCACTTCCTTGGCTTTAATACTATCCCTGATTTGCCTTGATAGCCACGGTTGAGCCACCTTCCCTTGTTTATTTTTATGCCAGACAGGGATGTAAAAATGTTATACTTCATCCATGCGGTCTCTAAATGTCTGCCATTGCCCATCCACAGTCAAAAACTTAAGTATCATTCGCCAATCTCTCCCAGCCAATTCACACCTCATACCTTCAAAGTTACCCTTCTGTAAATTCTGGACCATGGTCTCTGAATTAATTGTTTCATTCTCCATCCTAATGTAGAATTCCACCAGATTACGGTCACTCTTCCCCAAGGGGCCTCGCACAACGAGATTGCTAATTAATCCTCTCTCATTACACAACACCCTATCTAAGATGGCCTCCCCCCTAGTTGGTTCCTCGACATGTTGCTCTAGAAAACCATCTCTTATACACTCCAGGAAATCCTCCTCCACCGTATTGCTTCCAGTTTGGTTAGCCCAATCGAAACGCATATTAATGTCACCCATGTTAACTGCTGCACCTTTATTGCATGCACCCCCAATTTCCTGTTTGTTGCCCTCCCCAACATCACTACTACTGTTTGGATGTGTGTACACAACACCCACTAACGTTGTTTGCCCTTTGCTGTTCTGCAGCTCTACTCATATAGATTACACATCATCCAAGCTAATGTCCTTCCTAACTATTGCATTAATCTCCTCTTCAACCAGCTATGCAAACCCCTGTTTTTCATTTTATTCTATCCTTCCTGAATGTTGAATATCCATGGATGTTGAGTTCCCAGCCCTGATCATACTGGAGCTACATCTCTGTAATTCCAATCACATCAAATCTGTTAACATCGATTTGGACAGTTAATTCATCCACCTCATTACGGATACTCCTTGCATTAAGACACAAAGCCCCCAGGCTTTTGTTAACACCCTTTGTCCTTTTAGAATTATGATGTTGTGTGGTCCTTTTTGATTCTTGCCTTTGTTTACTCGGCCTTGCACGATTGCTTTTTACCTTTCTACCGTCTGTTTCTGACTCCATATTACTTCCCCCTATCTCGCTGCATAGGTTCCCATCCCCCTGCCACATTAGTTTAAACACTCCTGAACTGCATTAGCAAATGTTACCCCGAGGACATTAGTTCCAGTCCTGCCCAAATGCAGACCATCCCTTTTGTACAGGACTCACTTCCCCAAAAACTGGTTCCAAAGTCCCAGGAATTTGAATCTCTCCCTTTTGCACCACTGCTCAAGCCACGTATTTATTCTAGCTATCCTGCTCCCTATACTCGGATTAGCACTTCGCACGGGTAGCAATCCAGAGATTACTATCTTTGAGGTCCTACTTTTTAATTTAACTGCTAGCTCCCTAAATTTAGCATGTAGGACCTCTTCCTGCTTATTACCTATATCCTTGGTACCTACATGTGCCACGACAACTGGCTGTTCACCCTCCCTCTCCAGAATGCTCTGCAGCCGCACCGAGACATCATTGACCCTTGCACCAGGGAGGCAACATACCATCCTGAAGTCTCGGTTGCTGCCGCAGAAACTCCTATGCATTCCCCTTACAATGGAGTCCCAGATCACTATACCTCTCCCACTCTTTTTCCCACCCTTCCGTGCAGCACGGTTCCGTGAACCTGGCTGCTGGTACCTTCCACTGGTAAGACATCTCCCCCAACAGTATCCAAAACGGTATATCTGTTTTGGAGGGAGATGGCCGCAGGCGAATCCTTCACTACCTTCCTGCTCTTGTCTTACCTCTTGGTCACCCATTCACTCTGACAGACTTCGATTGGAGATGCAAAACGGTCTTTATTCACAAGCCTGGGAAGAACTTTCTGAGAACGCTCTAAGATCCGACACCACCGAGATGTTAGAGAATTTCATATTTATACATTTAACAGTCCATGACTTCCGTAGACTATCCCATGTGACATCTTACGCTATTCCCTATATTCGTGGTTGGTCTTGCTTCTTTTTCTAAGCTTATTTTCAGCTCCTTTTTGTCATTGGTTCCTTCCTCTTATGTATTTTTACAACGTCGTGACTGTAACAATCGCCCTTTGTTTTTTTCAAATGGCATTGTACGATAGCATATTTTCTTAAAGTAACAGTTCCTGTTTTCGCAGAAGTTTCGAGCTATCTCTGCAACATGAGCTGATTCTGAACTTTGTAACATGCTCAGGTTAGTTCTGTAAGGCAAGCACATCGTGATTAATTTTATCAGACTTTAGCTGCAATTCATTTAGCGTGGTTACTTTTATGAGACTTTAGCTGTAATTCATTTAACGTGGTTAATTTTTTAGACTTTAGCTGTAAGCCATGTTGCTTTCCACACAATGCATCCTTTACCGTTTAATTGCCGGAGCAAATCCTGAAGTCATCTTAATCATGGTTCCATTCGCAACATTTTGTCCAGTTTCACCAAGTTCACTGGGTGTTATATTATAGCTTAACATATTTAGACATAAATTCATGCGCTACATAAATTTGGTTATTTCAGCCCCTGCCTTATGGCCCATTGGTCACGTTGACCCAATAAGGCCAGTATCCTACAGATTAAGATTGTCTGCTATGAGCTACAGTCGCCCTTGTGGTACCAAACCAGGGTGACTGGTACACATAGTCCCACAATCCTAAGCACAGTTTTCATCGTAATTTCTCACCCGAGTTTGTAAGTGGTTGACAAGAGGTTTCCTTTCTCTTCCTCCTTCTTTAGCCGTATAGTTATGGCTCTGGTGAGGTTCTCTTTCTTTTGCCTATGATGGTCTCCTGCAACAATCCACCAGAACATATAGTGACATTACTAATTGAACTACTACCAGCACGTGCGACATAATCTTAATCCAGGGATGTACGTTAACATTCCATCTCCAGTTCCAGATATTCTCATACCAAGACCGTTCCCCCAAATCTGTTTCAATGTCTTTAAGTTATTACTTCAGACCTTCTTCTATTTAATGATAATGTTTATGAGAATTATTATGATAAATATCTTCGTTTCATGCTGTAATTCCTATACTTCTCCTATTCGTGTAATATGCCGGAATTGCCTAGGGCTCTGGTATGACATATTTTTAATTTCCCTCTTAAGCCGGGTATAATTAAGGGAAAAACCTTCCTCTTCTTCCGGTATTTTTTGATGTATATAGTGGTGTCCTATCTGTGTTGATATCTTTGGGTAACTACAAAAGTTTCGTTGGGGAATGGGACAAATCAGATCCTGGTATCCATATTTCTGTTCAGCTGTGGTGACACAACATTTATGTGTTCCTCGGTGCTACCTTCGTTCGGTGTATTCCCCTTCAGCGTATTTCGAGGGTGCAATTAATGGTTCTCTAAATCCGCTCTCGGTCCTTCCCATATGGCCTTGGTAGGTACATCATGATATTTAACCCAAGTCTTCCTCTGTACCTCTCCTTTATTAATCACATCATACACGGGTTGGCCCTCTTCTGGGAGTTGCTGCATGGCCAATACAAAGACAATCACCGTAGTCGCTGGGGTCAGACAATTGTATGCCCTGTATACTTGTGCCATTTTACACCACTTGCATAGGCTCTTATTTTTGTCGATCCAAAGTTACAGATCCTTTTATTAATCCAATCGGGGATCTGTTCATTCTTTATTTGCTTTACGTTATGCTGGGCATTGGACAGTAGCCATGAGCCACAAATGGCGCATATCAAATCCATATGGATTTGGCAAAAATGCGTTGCTGACTCGATAAATGATCGTGTCCATTTTTTCCACATGTGGGGGCTACTATACTTTCTTACCCCAACAATTGTTTCGCCGTTTGTCCTCGTGTCAGTGTCGTTTGTTGGCCAATGTTGGTGGCTTGCTTTAGTAGTTTTTTAATTTTCACTTGTCGTTTTTCTGCTTCCTCGCCCACTCCTTCTATGTCAAAGCTATTGCCTGTTGCCAACCCGGCCGCCTTTCCTACTGTGGCCATTTCCAATACTTCCCGCATCAATACATCTCTGTAAGATAGATTTACCCTGTGGATCAACTAATGGTTTCAACCACAGCGATTTCCATTATTTTATGAATAATTAATACACATCGTGGGCATGGCAAAAGTACTCATATCGATAGCAAGTTTAATGATTCTATGTGAAGCACTAAAATTCACATCATCCTGTGTTTTCCTTGTTACTAAACCTTCTCGTGCACCTTCATCCAGTGACGTGCATATTAATGGGGTGCTGTGAAAGGATACGGGACGGTCGTCGAGGCAGGGGATGTGGCGGTGGTAGTTGATGTCGGTTGTGTTCCACAGATCATCCAGTAACCCTGGCTCTTTGGCGGTTAGTCAGAAGTCTCTTCGTTTCCAACCGCGGAGGAAATGGAATGGCCGCTTTCATCGGACCCCCTTTATACACATTGCACAGCTGTGCACCCGCTTTCCACGCACCTGTTTGTGCTGTTCGTGCATGCCCGCGTACCTCCCGTTGATGCCGTTTGTCCGGTGAATCTAAGGGTGCCCTAGTTCCATCCTACGCAGACCATTCTCCCTCTTGGGGCTGTCATTATATCTTTGGCAGAGGTTGCTTATGATGAAAATTAGTTTGGGTGTCATGTCCCCTTTCCTTACCCCTGCACTCAAACCTATCCATCGCACCATGATAATGATGCTCCACTTCATCTTCTTACGAGTTCGCTATTCCTGCAAGTAAAACAAAGGTCCAGCCGTCACCAGACGCTTAGAATAATTCTATTCTGATCTGCCCGTCTAAACTCTACCGAGATACATTTTCCGCCTTCGCATTGTTCCTCCCATCGTGTGAGTATCTCCATTCCCGACCAACTCATCGGCCTAATTAAATACCTTTAGCTGAGTCCAGTCTTTCCAACTTCCTTTCGTCGTTCCGGACTCATCTCTACACGCACATGTGTCACAGTTCATTCATACTTCGTAGGGTGCTGACAATTTGGCTGCTAGCCCTGGTTTGATGATATTATTTGTGCCATCACCTAGCTATCTATCACAGCCACTATTGGGGAACTTCGTGTCGAATAGTAGGCTACGGGTCTTATGTAATACCATGTTTTTGCGCTACCACCAGATTGTAATGCCCCGCATGATTGTGACAAGAGATAGGATATGGCCTCTCCATGTCGGGTAACCCTGAGGCTGGTGCTGCAGTCAGTGCTTGTTTTATCTCAGGAAAGGTCCTCGCCTACAAATCTGTCCATTCAGTGGGTTGCTCTGCAGCGTTTTCCCCTTTGGTCAATTCATACAGGAGTGCAGCTAGTTGTGAAAACCCTTAAGTAAAGTTTCTGCTGCAATTAAATAGTCCCAGGACTTGTCGCACTAGCCTTACATTTACCGGTTTGATCATATCGATTATGGCCATTTTCTGACATTCTGCCATGGCTCTCTTGCCCATGCAAATATGATAGCACAGAAAGGTTACCTCTGCTTGAGCCTTGGTGGGGTTTATTTTAAAACCTGCATCCTGGAGTGCCTTTAGAATCTTGGACAACGCCTTAACATGCCCCTGAGTGTTTTTGGACGCTATCAGTAAATCAGTACTTTAGCACAGTACTGCCGTCCTCATCTAGTTCTACTTCCTCCATGACCCTGGCCATGTGTAGATGGAATATAGCTGGACTATTATGGAACCCGTTGGAGACCCTGGTCCATGTATATTGTTTTCCAATTTAGTGTGAAGGCAAATTTCTCTTGCGATCCTTTGCCAATGGTATGGACCAGAATCTGTTTGTAATGTGTAGTACTGGAAACATTTTGCCTTCTGTTTTTAGCCCATCAACAACTGTAGCCGGGCTTGCTACTATCGGGTATTCCTTTGGGTTCATCTTATTTAGTGCCGTATAATCAATTGTCAGTCGATATGATGCATCTGATTTCTTTACTGGCCATACCAGGTAATTAGTTTTGGATATAGTTTCCCGTTAGATTCCCTTTTTGGTTCAATCCAACACTATGACACATACTGATGATTTGACTTCCTCTATTAAAGGATAGTGTTTACGTGTGCGATGCATTGATCCCGGTATTTTTACCGGGGTGGCGGGAGTTTCGACTAATCCACAATCTTGCTTATGCGTTGCTCACACCCAATATAGTCTCTGCATGGGATCGCACATGGTCCCTTCTTGTCCCATTGCTGCTATCCGATTTGTGTTTCCTAGGTCTACTAGTTAGTTTAACTTAGGATCTGATGGCCAGATCACTTTATTCGCTTTACGGTTGATTAAAGCTCCTACTTCGCGCAGTCAGTCTATCCCGAGGATTGTTCTTTCAATCGTGTCCCATACCCAAAAATGGTTAGGTATCATTATACATCCAATTTCCAGTCGAATTGTTTCGATCTTATAACCCTTAAATCACTTTACTCCTATTCCCGCCACATTGATCGAAAGTTTAATTCGGGGCAAGTGCAAATATGTCAGTGAGTTCGAGGCTCCCATGTCTATCAACATTTTGCACTGCCGGCCCCCTCTCAATGCATCAACAACCATCCTTGGGTCTTCCTCATGATTTACCACGAGGGCCGCTACCTGTCATTTAGGAATTAACTTCTTCATCTTATCTCTCATTTGTGGCATGGTGAATACATTGTCTCCATCTCTGTCTTCTGAGTTACACCCATATCGCCTCCCATATTGGGCATTGTTCCTGTTCCGATATTCTCCATGCTCTATTTCATCCCTGTCCCGCCGCCGCTGTCTCTCCTCATCACGATTTTCCTGCCCTTCTCTCTCTTCCCTTATCCACCTTTTAAAATCTTCCTTTGATAGCCCAGCTTCTCAGGATTGTGCCTTGTGGGGGCCTTCTCTCTGTTTCGGCCATCGTCCCTCTCTTCCTCCTCCTTTGTTCCAACAATCGCCCTTCTTATTTCCTGGCTTGTTACAATTATGGCAAGTGGGTCTTGAATGTGATGCTAGCTGGACATTCTCCCACACCTGTTTCTGTTTGCATTCCTTGCCAAAATGTCTTTCCCCCAACAAGCATAACAACTTGCCAACCTACGGCTTCTTCCTTTCCCCTTAACTCTTCGGTGGCAGCTATTTTAGCCTTTTGTATGTTATCCACCTCGGTTGCCCACCTAATGAATACATCATAGTTGTTCATTGCAAGACGTCACAATTGTATGGCTGCCTGATGTGCGGGACCTATCCCGGCCTTAAATGATTGTAGAAAACATTGATTATCCCTAGTGGGGTTTAGAACGCTGGAACGGCCCACGAGTCTGGCCCATTTCTGGTTGCTATATTATACAGCAGATTCTCCTTTGTCTTGAGTTTTATTGTTTATAGCTGCCCATTTTATGGGAGCGGATCCCATCATGCCCTCTCATGCTAATTTAAAGACGTTATAGTCATTGTCCGCCTGTTGTTGTGAGATATTTAACGCCTGACAACAGGTTCCAAACCAATAATTCTGCCCTAATCGGTCCCAGTGGTCGTCCTGGATATTTGGATGCACTAACTGGTCGCAGTCCTTATTGTGCAAATTATGGGTAATCCTTAACTCCATCATTTTTTGCCAAACATGTTGTTATTTTCCTGCGGCTGTAGTTGGGATAATTTATCCACAACACTTGTCTCTCTAGTAGCTTAAAAGATAGGTACATGGTTTGGTTAACCGGGGGCAATTGCGCAACTGGTGGGACCGGGGGTTTGCATTTTGGTCGCCCAGGATTGCGGGTTTTCCGGGGATCACATGGTACTTTAACGGGGCCGCTTTTACCTCGCGGGGCACTGAATGCTCGGCTGGTAAGAGATTGCTATCTTCTGGCCAGGAATAGTGGTCCCGACCAGTATTTTCCATATTGTGCACGAATGCTTCCTTTCCCAACCTATTCCAATCCACGGCAGCGGCTCCAGTTGTTTTCAGATACGAAGGTGCACTGCCTGGGATGGCTGTTTCTGTCTGGTTTGCCTTCCTTTCCCTTTTTGAAGGTGTTGCTTCCTTCCTTGTCCGCTGCTCCTCTTCCCTTTGTTCTACTCCTTACACTGTTTCTTGTCACAAGCTAAGATTACAATTCCCCCTTTTCCCTCCTTATCTTTGGTTTGTACCCTGGACCAAGCCCTTTGGTTCTTGAACTGTCGTCGTGATCTCACCCTTTTTCATGATTTCAATGAGTTTCTGATATTTGTGCGCGAAATAACGGGTGCCGAATTTCCGGTCTCCCCAAGAGAATGCTCCCACATCCATTATTTTCAAATCCTTCTTAGACATTCTAGATTTTAGCCGTCTTTCCAAGAATTCTTATTTTACCTCGTGTGTATTTATGGGATTTTGCCACCTATCTGACTTAGAGGATTTTGCGGCCTTCTCGGCTTACCAGACCGCACCTCTTCTTGTAGTTTGTCTCCGCTGGTTCTTTTATTCGCAGACTTACTGGTTCCCACAATGCATTCTGAGCGTTCTAATTGGAGACTGATAATTTAAAACATACTCACCCTCTCTAGCTCAACCATCCATTGAACAAGCTAGAGCCTACGTTCCTGCCGATTGCGCCAAATGATGTAAACAGAGCGGACCGAGTGACATACAAGGTTAACGCTTAGCCACCTTACCTCTCTGGACGGACAAGGTGAAATACAAGGTCGACGCCCCGACGAGGAGAGGTAACAGACTTCTATTGGAGCATCAAAACGGTCTTTATTGACAGGCCTGGGGAGAACCTTCTGAGACCGCTCTCAGATCCGCTTCCACCGAGTTGTTAGCGAATTTCATGATTATATATGTATCAGTCCACCACTTCCGTAGCCTATACCGCGTGACATCTTATGCTATTCCCTATATTTGTGGTTAATCTTGTTTATTCTTGTAAGCTTATTTTCATCTCCTTCTGTCATTGGGGTCTTCCTCATATCTATTCTTGTAACTTTGTTGCTCTAACAATCACCTTTGTTTTTGCCAGATGGCCTTGTCCGATAGCATGTTTTATTAAGGTAATAGTTCCTGTTTTCGCAGGATTTTCGAGCTATCTCTGCAACGTGAGCAGATTCTGAACTTGTTATATGCTCGTGTTAATTCTATTAGGCAATCATATCGTGGTTAATAATAGCAGACTTCAGCTGTAAGCCTTGTTGCTCTTCTCACAATGCATCCTTCAGAAACATAGTGGAAGAGGGAGCTGCGGGGGGAGAAAAGGGAGCTGGGGGTGGAAAGTGGGAGCTGCGGGGCCAAACGAGAGGTGGGGGTGTAAGAGCGAGTTTGGGGGGGGGGGTGGCGCGCGTTCGCGAGCTTGCGGGAGGAATGAGAGCTTGTGGGGTATGAGAGCTTGAGGGTGCGAGAGCATTGGGAGTCCGAGAGCTTGGTGTGTATGAGAGCTTGGGGTACGAGAGATGGGGGAAACAAAAGCCTGGGAGGTTACGAGTGATTGGGAGGTGTGAGAGCTTGAGGGGTACGAGAGCTTGGAGGTGTAGGCGAGCTTGGAGTGTCTGAGAGCCTGCAGTGGTTCAAGAGCTTTGGCGTTACGAGAGGTTGGGTGGTACAAGAGCTTGGAGTGGTACGAGAGCTTGCGGGGCCGGAGAGCTTGGGATGGTACGAGAGATTCGGTTAGTAGGGGAGCTTGTGGATTCGGACAACTTGGGGATTTGGAGAGTTTGGGCGAGTATAAGAGCATAGGAGATAGGACAGCTTGTGGGGTATGAGAGCTTCGAGGATGGGTTGGCTTGGTTGGGGCGCTAGAAGAACTTGTAGGGTAGGAGGGCATGGCTGAGAGAGCTTGGTGGGGAGATATAGAGAGCTTGCGGCGATGGCGGGAGGGGAGAGAGACCGAGCTTTTCGGGGGAGTGAGAGAGCCTGCATTGTGGAGACAGAGCGCTTCAGAAGTGGGGAACGAGCTGCGGGGGGTGAGGAGAAAGAGAGAACTTGCGGGGTGACAGCACTTGTGGGGGAGGGAGAAGAGAGTTTGGTCGTGGAGAGAGCATGGAGGGGAGAGAGCTTTTAGGTGAGAGAGCTTGGCGGGTGAAAGAGAGCTTGTGGGGAGAGAGCTTGGGTACAGGGTAGGGTGTTGGAGTGTTCGTGGGAAATCATGAGAGATTGGTGTGGTTTGGAAAGAGGTTGCTTGGAGAGGGGGAGAGAGAGCTTGGGTGGGTGAGAGAGAGTTTGGCGGGGCGGAAGAGGTAACTTGGTGGGAGAGAAGAAGATTAGGTCGGGAGAGGGAGCTTGGGGTTGCAGAGGGAGCTTGGGGGTGAGACGGTGCATGGGGGTGTGAGAGGAAGGAGCGGGGATGGAGCTTCCAGGTGAGCTTTCAGAGAGTGAGTGAGCTTGAAGGGGTTGAAGGAGCTCGGAAAGAGAAGAGGGAGCTGGCGGAGTAAAAAGGGAGCTGGGGGAGAGTGGGAGCTTGAGGGGGTGAGTGGACGCTGGAGGGTAAGACTATCTGGAGGCTGACGAGAGAGCTTTTGGCGCGGGGAGAGGGAGCTGAGGGGGGATAGGGAGCGAAGGGTGTGAAGAGTGAGCTTGGTGTGGGAAAAGAGAGCTGGGGTGGGGAAGACGGAGCTGGGGGGAGAAGAGGGAGCTGGGGTTGGGAAGAGGGAGCTGAGGGGACGAAGGGATTTGGGTGGGGTTCAAAGGAATCTTGGTGGGGGAAGAGAGAGCTTGTGGGCAAAGAGAGAGCTTGGTGGGGGAAGTGGATGCTGGGGGGAAGAGGGAGCTGGGGTGGGCGGGAGAGTGAAAGCGTTGGGGGCGAGTGAGCTGGTGTGGGGGAGCATAGTAATTTGGTGGGGAAGAAGGAGCTTGTGGGGTATGAGAGCTTGGGCAGCGTACACATGCTGGGTAGCGGTACGAGAGCTTGGGAGGTACGAGAGCTTGGGGGGACGAGGGCTTGCTTGGGTATGAGAGATGTGGGTGTACGAGATCTTGGGGGTACCAAGAGCTTATGTGTAACGAGAGCTTGGGAGGTATGAGAGTTTGAGGGGTACGAAAGCTTTGGGGCACGTACGAGAACTTGGAGGTAGCTACAAGAGATTGGGGGTAGTGAGGCTTGTGCGGGGTTCGAGTGCTCGAGGTCGGAGAGTCTGGGGCTATGTGAGCTTGGTAGGTAGGAGAGCTTGGGGGGGTAGGACAAATTTCGGGGTTGAGAGCTTTGGTCTAGAAGAGCATGTGGGTTAGAGAGCTGGGGGTTCGGGGAGCTTGGGGGATTCGAGAGCTTGTGGGTAGGAGAGCTTGGGGGTGGGGGCAGGAGAGCTTGGGTCAGGAGAACTTGGCGGGCTAGTCGAGCTTGCGGGTAGGAGAGCTTGGGGGTTAGGAAAGCTTGGGGGGTAGGAGAGCTTTCGAGTTAGGTGAGATTAAGGGGTTAGGAGAGCTAGCAGAGGTCGGAGCACTTGAGGTTGTAAGAGAGGTTGGGGGTGTAGTTTTGGGGAGAGGTGAGCTTGGAGAGTAGGAAAGTGTGAGGTGTCGGAGAGCTTGCGGGGGAGAGAGAGCTCGGGTGGAGAGTTTGATGTCGTGCGGTTGCAAGAGAGAACTTTGCTGGGGAGAGAGTGCTTGAGGGGAAGATAGCTTGGATTGGGGCGAGAGAGCTTGGGGATGGGAGAGCTTGGTGGGGAAACGGAACTTTGGGGTGCTTGATGTGGATAGAGGAAGCTGCGGGGGAGAAGGATCGAGAGGGGTGAGGGAGCTGGGTGGGGAAGAGGTAGCTGGGGCGTAGGCGACTGAGTTGGTAGGAAGAGGGAGCTCGAAGGGGGACAAGATGGAGCTGGGCGGGGGAAGAGGGAGTTGGGGGGAAAGTGGGAGCTTGGGGGGGGTGAGAGCAAGATTGGGGGGAGTGAGCTTGCGGTGGTGAGGGAACTTGTAGAGGGGAGACGGAGCTTTGGAGCGGAGATCGAGTTTGGGTGTGGAGAGGGAGCTTGGGCGGCGGGTGGAGATGGTTCTTGGTGTGGAGAGGGAACTTGGGCTTAGAAGGAGATTGGTGGCGGAAGAGGAAGCTCGCTGGGGAAGAGTGAGCTGGGGGAGTAGAAGGAATTGGAAAGGAAGAGGAAAATGATGCGGGGAAGAGGGAGCTGTGGGGGGAAAGGGAGCTGCACGGGGAGAGGGAGCTTGGATGGGGAAGAGGGAATTTTTTCAGGTATGAGAGCTTGGGAGGGTACAAGAGCTTGCGGGGGATAAGAGAGCTTGGGTTTTGCGAGAGCTTGGCGGGAACAGGAGCTTGCGGGTAGAAGCACTTGGGTTTGCTGGAGATCGTGGTGCGGTCGAAGAGCATTGGTGTTTGGAGAGCTTGGGGAAGGATAGAAGAACTTGGTGGGGTAGGAGAGCTTGGTGCGTTCGGAAAGCTTGGGGTGTTCGGAGAGCCTGTGGAAGTATGAGGTGGAGAGCGAAGGGTGACATGAGTGCTCTCGGGCGGAGGACAACTTGGTGTGTAGGGGAGCCTGGGTATGTCGGATAGCTCGGAGCTTTAATTGAGCATGGGGGGAAGGAGATCTTGTGGGTGTTGGAAAGCTTGTTGGGTCGGAGAGCTTGCAAGGGAAGGCGCGTTGGAGGAGGCGTTAGGAGAGTTTGGGCGAGTAGGAGAGCTTGGCGGGGAGGGGAATAGGAAAGTTTTGTGGGTAGGAGAGCTTACGGGAGTAGGAGAACTTGGACTGGTAGGAGAGCTCGAGGGGTAGGAGAACTCTCGGGGGGTACGAGAGCTTAGGGGAAGGGGTAAGAGACCCTGGGGGTATAAACACTTGTCTTGTACGAGAGTTTATAGGGTACGAGAGCTTGCTGTTGTACAAGAACTTGGGGAGTTACGAGAGCTTGGAGTGTACGAGATCTTGAGTGGTTGCGAGTGCTTGCGGGGGTACGAGAGCTTGTGTGGGTACGGGATCTGGTGGGTGGGAGAGCTTGAAGGATAGTAGAGCTTGGGGGTTTTGGAGAGCTTGAGAGGATAGGAGAGGTTGTGAGGGATAGGAATGCTTGGGGGGGTTAAGCGAGCTTGTTGAGTAGGAGAGTTTGGCGGGTACGAGAGATTTGGTAGTTAGGAGAGCTCGCGGTGGTAGGAGAATTCCGGGAAAGTAGGAGTGTTCGGAGGGTAGGAGAGCTCGGAGCTTGAGGAGAGTTTCGTGGGGTAGGGAGCTTGCGGGGTTAGGAGAACTTGAGGGGGGTGGGAGAGATTAGGTGGGTAGGAAAGCTTGCGGGGTAGGATTACTTGTGTGATGGGGAGCTTGTGGGTAGGAGAGCTTCGTGGGGTAGGAGAACTTGGTTTGGTAGGAGAGCTTGGGGACAGAAGAGATTGGAGGTAGGATAGCTTGGGGGGCTAGGAGTGCTTGGAGTGTTAGGAGAGCTCGGGGGGCTAGGAGGGCTCGGGGGATAGGAGAGCTTGAGGGTTGGAGAGCTTGAGGGGACGGAGATCTTTTGTGTGTACGAAAGCTTGGGTGTTAAGAGAGCATACGGTAGGCGACCTGGGAGTGTTGGAACGATTGGGGGTAGGAGAGCTTGTGGGCTTTAGAAGAGCATGTGGGTAGGCGAGCTAAGATGGGTCGTTGGGAAACTTAGTGCGTTAGGTGAGCTTGGGGATGTAGGAGAGCTTGAGGGTTAGGAGAGCTTTCGGGGATACGAGAGGTTGCAGCGGTAGGATAGCTTGTGGTTGTAGGAAAGTTCGGGTAAGTTGGACAACTCGGGGGGTAGGAGAGTTGGGGGTTAGGAGCGCTTGGTAGGTAAGAGAGCCTGGTGGTAGGAAAGCTTGGTGGTACGAGAGCGTGTGTCTGTAAGACAGCTTGGGGTTGTACTCGAGCTTGGGTGTGTCCGAGAACTTGCGGGTGTACGAGAGCTTGTGGGGTTATGAGAGCTTGCCGTGTTACGAGAGCTTGAGTGGGTACGAGTGCTGGTGGGTGGAAGAGCTTAAGGGATAGTAGAGCTTGGGGGGGAGGTTGGAAAGCTTCAGCGGACAGGAGAGCTCGTGAGGGATAGGAAAGTTTGGGCGGTTAAGAGAGCTTCTGGGGTAGGAGAGTTTGGCGGGTAAGAGAGCTTTGGTAGTTAGGAGAGATCCTGGTGGTAGGAGAGTTCCGGTGGAAGTAGCGATGCTTGGAGGGTTGGAGAGCTCGTAACTTTAGGAGAGCATGGGCGAGCAGTAGTTCTTAGGGGTAGGAGAGCGTGTGGGTGTACGAGAGCTCTGGTTATACACGAGCTTAGGCGGGAACGTGAACTTGGGGGTGAACGAGAGCTTGTGCGGTTATGAGAGCTTGCCCTGTTCCGAGAGCTTGAGTGGGTACGATATCTTGGGGCGGGGAGTTGGAGACATTGGGGTGATAGGAGAGTTTGTGGCGTATAGGGGAGCTTTAGGCGGATAGGAGAGCTTCGGTGGTAGGAGAGCTTGGTGGGTAGGAGAGATTTGCTGGCTAGGAGAGATTTGAGGGCGTAGGATAGCTTGGTGGGGTAGAAGAGCTTGGGGGATTAGGAGAGGTAGGAGTGGTAGGAGAGCTTACGGGTGTCGGAGAGCTTGTGGGGTTAGGAGAGGTTGGAGTGTAGGAGAGCTTGGGGTGGGTAGAATAGCTTGGCGGGGTTAGAGAGCTTGGGGGTTAGAAGAGCTGGGAGGGTTAGGCCAACATGGGGATGCAGGAGAGTTTCGGGGAGTAGGAGAACATGTGGCGTTAGGAGAACTTGAGATGCTGGGAGAGATTGGCTGGTCAGGAGAACTTGGCGGGTAGGAGAGCTTCGGTGTAGGAGAGGTTGTGGGTCGGCGATCTTGGTCTGGTCGGAGAGCTTAGGATGATAGGGGAGCTTGGTGGGGTAGGAGACCTTGGGGATAGGAGAGCTTGGGCGTGCAGGAGAGCTTGCCGGGTCGGAGAGCTTTGGCTGTTATGACATCTAGGAAGGGTAGCAGAGCCTACGAGTCTCGGAGAGCTTGGGGGTGTAGAAGAACTTGTGGGGGGGTGGTCGGAGATCTTGGGGGGAAGGAAATCTTGGTGGGGTAGGAGAGTTCGGGGGGGTAGGAGAGCTTGGGGGTAGGAAAGCTTGGAAGGGGTACGAGCGCTCGGAGGGGTTGTAGAGCTTTGGGGCAACGGAGATCTTGGGGGTGTAAGAAAGCTTGGGGGTAGGAGAGCTTGGTCGGAGGCGACCTGGGGGGTACGAGAGCTTGCGGTGGGGGGAGGGGTAGGAGAGTTGGCTTGGGGTAGGAGAGCTTGGGGCGTGGTGAGAAGAGCTTGTGCATTGGCGAACTTGGGGGGTTGGGGGTAGTAGAGCTTGGTGGGGGATGAGATCCTGGCGATAGGAATGCTTAGCGGTACAAGAGCTTGTGGGCGTATGGCAGCTTCGGGTTGTGCGTGATCTTGCTTGGGTACGAGAGCTTGGGGGGTTGTGAGAACTTGTCATGTTACAAGAGATTGGCGTCAGCGAGTCCGGTGTGGGGTCAGTGAGTAGAATCAAGGATCACTGTGTTCAGTGAGTTTTGTCTGTAAATCAGGTCAGTGCGTGGAGTCATGGGTCAGTGACTGGCGTCAGAGGTCAGTGAGTGGGGTCAGGGGTCAGAGAGTGGTCCGCGTTGAAGCTTCCCTCTCGTAATTATGCTCTTTCTGGAGCTCCTAATTTACTTTTTCTGGAACTCCTAATTTCCCCATTTATGGAGCTCTTAATTTCCCTCTTTATCACGTTTATATTTCCTGTGATTCTGGATCTCCTAATTCCCAAGCTCTGGTGCATTTAATTCACAACTTCCTGGTGCAGTTAATTTTCATGTTTCAGCAGCACATTATTACCCTGTTTCTGGAGTTAATATCACTGATTCTGGAGCTCGAAATTCCCCTCTTTCTTGAGCTCATAATTCCGTTACTTCTGGAGGTAAAGTCCCTGTTTCTGGAGCAAATTTTTCCTGTTGTTGGAGCTAATTCCTCCGTTTCTGGAGCTCCTGATTTCCCTGCTCTTGGCTCATAATAACTCTGTATTCGTACTTTTAAGTCCCCTGTTTCTGGAACTTATTCCGCTGATTCTAGGGTTAATGTCCCTGTTTCGGGAGCTCCGAATTCCCCTTTTTGTATTGCTGCTAATTCCATTGTTCCTGGAGATCCGTCCGCTTCTAAGTCCACTGTGTCTTCAACTAATTCCTTTGTTGCTGGAGATCCTAATACCCCCTTTTCTGGAGCTGCGAATTACACTCTGGAGCTCCTAATTCCTCATTTTCTGGAACTAATTCCCCTGTTTATGGAGCTCCAACTCCGACTGTTTCAGGAGCTCTATATTGCCCTGCTTATAGAGCTCTAACTTCCTGGTTTATGGAGAATATAATTCCCCTTGTTCAGTGGACGGATTCCTGTTTCTGGAGCGAAGTCCCCTGTTTCTGGAGCTAATTCCTGTGTTTCTGCAGCTCCTAATTCCGCTTTACCTGTAACTAATTACCATGTTTCTCGAATAAATTCCCCTTTTTCTGGAGCTCCTATGTTTCTGAGGCTCCTAATGGTCCTCTTTCTGGAGCTGCTAATTCCACTATTCCTAGAACATAATTTCCCTGATTCTAAAACTCCTATTTCTCCTATTTCTGATGCTCCTAACCCGCTATTAATGTGGTAAATTACCCTATTTCCGGAGCTAGTTTCATTTTTTTCGCACTCCTCTTTCCCCTTTCTTCTTGTTCCTCTGGATCTGGAGTGAATACATCTGTTTCTGGAGCCTATCTCGTGTTTCTGGAGCTCACATTGCCCCTATTGCTGGAGCTAAAACCCCTTTCTGGAGCACCTAATTTGTAATTTTGGAGCTCATAATTCCCCAGTTTCTGGAGCAGCTAAATCGCTGAGTGTGGAGCAGGTTCCCCTGTTTCTGGACGTATCACTCACATCTTTCCAGCGCTCCCAATTATCCTGTTTCTGGACCTCCTAATACCCCTGTTACTAAAGCACCTAATTCCCCTGTTTCCCGAGCTCCTAAGTACCCAGGTCCTGGATTTCCTAATGTCTCTGTCTCTGTGGATCATAATTCCTTTGCCTCTTGTAGCATCCAATATTCTTGTTTCTGGAGCCCCTAATTGCCCTGTTTCTGGACATCCTCATTCCCCTGTTTCTGAAGCTCCTAATTTTCATGTTTCTTGCAGCTCATAATTCTCGGTTCAGAGCTCCTAAACCCCCTCTTCGGGCTTTAATTATCTTGCTTGGAAAATAGAAGAGGACCCCAGTAAATAGGCGAATTGAGAGAGGGGTCCCAGTAAATGCGGGAATTGGGAAAGGGGCTCAGTATATGCTCAAATTGGGGGAGTGGCTCAGTAAATGGGGGAATTAGGTGAGATTCCATTTAAATGGGGATTTGGGCGATGTGCCCGCGCAAATCGGGGAATTTGGGAGGTGCCACAGTAAATGGGCATGGGGGAAGTCCCCGGGGTATGATGGATTTGGGGAAGGAGCCGCAGTAACTGAGGGATTTTGGGGGTGTGACCCCATTAAATGAGGGAATTGGGGGAGAGTACCATTAAATTTGGGATTTGGGGGAGGATCCCCAGTAAAATGGAGAGTTGGGGAGGGGCACCATTATATGGAGGAACCCAAGTATATGGGAATTGCGGTCGGGCCCCAGCAAATGGTAATATTGAGGTAGGGCCTCAGTATTTCCCCTGTTTCTGGAGCACTAAATTCCAAGTGTGTGGAGCTCCGAATTCCCCAAACTCTGGAGCTCCTTATTCGCCATGTTCTGCCCTGTCCGTATTCCGAATTTTGCTGAAGATCCTAATTCCTCAAATTCAAGAACTCGTAATAAATTTTCATCTGGTGCACTTATTTCCCTGTTTGTGGAACTGCTCGTTCCGCCATTATGTTGCACGTAATCCATCCTGTTTAAGACCTCCTAAGTGCCCTTTATATGTTGATACTAATTCCGCTACTTCTAGTGCTCCTAATTGGCGTCTCATCCTTCCCCTTATGGCGTGGCGGCCCCGACCTGCGAGAGGCCATCAGCGGCATGTTGGGGCGGTAAAAGGAGCGAGCGGCCCCTGGAGCAGCGTGAAAGCATACCACTTCAAGGTAAGGCGCGAGCTGGTGCAGAAAGGCAAAGTCAGCAAAGAGGGACGTCATCAAGGTCCAGGTCGCTGATTGGAGCTTGGGGAAATGCAGCAGGAGCGGCGAGCTCAGGAAGAAGGAGCGGCGAGAGATTGCATAGGGACGTGATCTGACCCAGGAGAGGCGCGAGTTCAGGATCAGAAGAGGCGAGGTTCCAGGCGCAGCACGGGCCAGCCCAACCTACGATATGTGTGTGTGCACGAGGTCGGTGCAGCAGAGCACGTCTCCCGTCATCTTGGTTTACCCGTGCCAATGGATCAAGACCTAGCGTTATCATCAGCGTGTGCTGGATAATGTGCAACGGCCACGCCAAGTTAAAAAAATTCATGCCGAGGTATCTTCCACCCTTCAGGATGTCATTCAGGACTTGGAATATTAGGGTCTTTCATTGAAACCCCTGTGAACACATCCTTTTTTTGCGTGGAAGCAAGTCATCCTCGTTTCGAAGGACTGCCTATGATGAGATGCTGGAACAACTAATTCCCCATTTTCAGGAGCTCTCTCCTAATTTCCTGTTTAGCAGCCCTCAGCTAATCCCATGTTGATGTTACCCTATTGTAATTCCTCTGATTCAGGAAATCCTAATTCACCGCTTTCTGGAGCTCCTAGTTTTACTGTGTCTGGAGCTCCCTCCTAATTGTATTGTGCCTGGAGCGCCCAATTACCCTGTTTCTGGCCCTCCTCAATCTCCGTTTTCTGGATCCATAATTCCCCTGCTTCTTTAGCTAATCCTCTGTTTCTGGTGCTCCTAAATACCATTTTATTAGAGCTAATTCTCCTGTTTCTGGGGTTCCTATTCCACAGATCCTGGGACTATTAATTCCCCTGTTTCTGCACTAATATCCTTGCTTCCAGAGCTTTTAAATGCATTGTTTCTGGATCCCCTTACTGCAGTATTTCTGGAACTAATTCTTCTGTTTCTGGAGGTAATTCCCCTATTTCTAGAGCCCCTAATTCCCCTGTTTCTGGAGCTATTAATTCCGCTTTTAATGGGATGAGTTTTCCTGTTTCTGGAGGTAATCCCCCTTTTTCTGTAGTTCAATATTCCCCTGTTTCCAGAGCTAATTTCCATGTTTCTGGAGATCGTAATTCTCCTATTTCTGAAGCTCAAAATTGCATTGTTTCTGGATGTAACAATTCCCCTGATTCTGGGGCTGCAAACTCTGCTGTTGCACGAGCAAATTCCCCTGTTTCACAAGCTTATATTTTCCCTGATTCTCGAGTTTCTATCAGGCGATACTTCCATTTCTCGAGCGAATCCATCAGTTTCTGCTGCTAATTCCCATGTTGCTGGAGCTATTGTGCCACTTTCTGGAGAAAATTCCTCTTTTTCTAGAGCTCCTATTTCCTATGTTGCTGGAACTAATTGCCCAGTTTCCAAAACAAATTCCCCTTTTATGGAGCTATTTCACTCCCAGGAAGTCCTTATTCCCCAGTAACTGGAATTAGTTCCTCTGTTTCTGGAGATAATTCCGCAGTTTCTGGAGTTGCTTTTTCAAAGTTTCTGGAGCGAATTTCCTTGTTTCTGATACTAATTCTCCCGTTTCTGATGGTAATTCCCTTGTTTCTAGATCTCCTTATATCCATGATTCTGGAGCTGCTGCTTTCCCACTTTCTGGCGCTAACTTGCCTGTTTATGGAGCTCGAAACTTATCTCCTTCTGCAGCTCATAATTCCAATGATTCTGGAGCTAATTTCGCTGTTTCTGCAGCACCTAATCCCTCCCTTTCTGGAGATAATTCTCCTGTTTCTGGAGCTTCTAATTCGTCCTTTTGGAGCTCGTATTTCCCCAGTTTCTGGAGCTGCTTATCCCTCTCTGTCTCGCGCAAGTTAACTGTTTTTGGATCTATCACCGCCCCCCCTCCTCTCTGTAGTGCTCCATATTTCCGTGTTTCTCCGCCTCCAAATTCCCCTGTTTCTGGGGCCCCTAATCCCCCTCTTTCTACCAGTCCCAATGCCTCTGTCACTATAGATCATAATTCCATTTCTTCTGGGGCTACTAATATCCACGTATCTGGAGCCCCTAATTGCCTTTTTACTGGAAACCCTAATTCCACTGGTCCTGGACCTCCGAATTTCCATGTTTCTGCAGCTCATACTTCTCGGTTCAGGAACTCCTAATCCACTGCTTCGGGTTTGAATTCCCCTGCTTGGAGAATATGGGAGGGGTGTCAGTAACAAGGCGATTTGAGAGAGCGGTCGCAGTAAATGCATCAATTGGGTGAATTGCTGCAGTATATGTGGGAATTAGGTGACGGGCAAAGTAAATTTGAGAATTGGGGGATGTTTCCTTTAAATAGTGATAGGAGGAGGTGCCGCAGTAATTCAGGGAATTAGTGGAGGTGCCCCAGTAAATTGGCTATTGGGGGAAGTCCCCAGAATATGCAGGATTTCTGGAAGGAACTCCAGTAAGTGGGGGAAAGTCCTCATTATATTTTGGAATAGGGGAGGGCCTCATTAAATGGGGAATTGGGGAAGGAGCCCCAGTAAAAGGGAGATTTGGGGGAAGGGCCTTGTTATGTGAGGGAATTGGGGGAGGGAACCCAATAAATTTGGAATTTCGGGAGGTCACAGTAAATAGTGAAATTGTGGTGGGCCCCAGTATTTTCTCTGTTTCGGGAGTCCCAAATTCCCACTTTGTGGAGCTCCAAATTCTGGAGCTCGTTATTCCACGGTCATGCCCTTTCCGAATTCTGCCTTTTGCTAAATGTCCTAATTCCTCAAATTAAAGAACTCGTTATTCATCTTCCTTCCCTGTTTGTGGAGCTGCTAGTTCGTCCTGTTTATGGTACTCGTAAATCCCCTGTTTCAGAAGCTCTTCATGCCGTTTGTCTGTTGCGTCTAATTCTGCTATTTCTGGTGCTCCCAATTGCCCTATCGATGGTGCGGTCTTATTTTTCCCCTTATGGCGTGGTACGCTCGACCTGCGAGAGAATATCAGCGGCATTTTGAGGCCATAAAATGAGCTGCGAGTGACCCCTGGAGCAGCCTGGGTGGTGTCGCAATGCAAGGTCGTGCACGAGCTGGTGCAGTGGTGCAAAAGCAGCGAAGAGGGACGTCATCAAGGTCCAGGTCGCTGATTGGAGCGTGGACAGATACAGCAGGAGGAGCGAGATAGGGGATAAGGAGCGGTGACAGATTTATAGGGACATGATCGGGACCAGGAGAGGCGTGATTTCGGGGGCAGCAGTTGCGAGGGCTCAGGTGCAGCACAGGGCCAATACACACTGCTACATGTGTGCGCACGAGGTCCATGCAGCACAGCAGTTCTCCAGTCGTTTGGTTTATCCTTACCACTGGACTAAGACCTAGCTCTATCATGCCCATGTGGCGGAAAGTGTGCAACGTTCACCCCACGTTTAACACAATCCACGCACAGCCATCTTCCACCTTTCAGGATGTCATTTAAGGCCTGGAATATTAGGTATTTTATTGAAACACCTGTGAAAACATGCTTTTTTGGCGTGGAAGCAAGTCATCCTCATTTCGAAGGACTGTCAATGATGAGATGCTGGAACACCTAATTCCCCATTTCCAGAAGCTCTCTCCTAATTTCCCTTTTTCTGCAGCCCTCAGCTAAAACCATGTTGATGTTACCCTATTTTAATTCCACAGCTTCAGCAATTCCTAATTCCTCTTTTTCTGGAGTCTCTCCAAAATTCCTTCTTTCTGGAGCTCCTAGTTTCACTGTGTCTGGAACTCCCTCCGAATCGTATTATTTCTGGAGCTCCCAGTTTCCCTGCTTCTGGGTATTCTAATTCCCGACTTTATGAACCTATAATTCCTCTGTTTCAGTAGCTAATCCCCTATTTCTGGTGCTCCTAAATACCCTTTTATTAGAGTTAATTCTCCTGTTTATGGGGTTCTTACTCAACAGTACCTGAGACTAAAATTCCCTTGTTTCTGCACTAATTTCCTTGACTTCAGAGTTCTTACCCCTATTGATTAAGGATCCACTTAATCCAATGTTTCTGGAACTACTTCTCCTGTTTCTGGATGTTATTGTTCTATTTCTAGAGGCCCTAATTTCCCTGTTTCTGGAGTTCGTAATTCCGCTGTTTCTGGAACAAGTTCTCCTGTTTCTAGAGGTATTCTCTCTGTTTCTATAGCTCCATATTTCCCAGTTTCCAGAGCTAATTTCCCTGTTTCTGGAGCTCGTAATTCTCCTATTTCTGTACCTCATAATTCCATTGTTTCTGGATGTACTAATTCGCCTGATTCTGGGGCTGCAAACACTGCTGTTACTCGAGCAAATATCCCCTGTTTCACAAGCTTCTATTTTCCCTGTTTCTGGAGTTCCTAACAGGCGTTAGTTCCATTTCTGGAGCGCATCCCTCAGTTTCTAGAACTAATTCCCCTGTTGGTGGAGCTATTGTGCCACCTTCTGGAGAAAATTACTCTGTTTCTAGAGCTCCGAATTACTCTGTTGCTGGAGCTAAGTGCCCAGTTTCCAGCGCAAATTCCCCTGTCTATGGAGCTACTATTCCTCCTTCTGGAGAACCTTATTCTCCAGTATCTTGAACTAGTTCCTCTGTTTATGGAGATAATTCCCCAGTTTCTGCAGTTCCTATGTTCCCAGTTTCTGGAGCTAATTTCCTTGTTTCTAGAAGTAATTCTCCTGTGTCTGATGGCAATTCCCTTGTCTCTATATCTCCTAATATCAATGATAAAGGAGCTGCTACTTTCCCACTTTCTTGAGCTAATTTCCTGCGTCTGCAGCTCGAAATTTATCTACTTCTGGAGCTCATAATCCCAACGATTCTGGAGCTAATTTCTCTGTTTCTGCAGCAACTAATTCCTCCCTTTCTGGAACTAAATCCCCGGTTTCTTGAGCGCTAAGTTCGTCCTTTTGGAGCTCCTAGTTCCCCAGTTTCTGGAGCTGCTAGTTCCCGTGTGTCTCGAGTAAAATGCCTTATTTTTGTATAAATACCCCCCTCTTTCTCGCGCTCTCAATTCCCCTGTTTCTCGACTCATAATTCCTCTGTTTCTGGAAACCCCAATTCCCATCTTTCTAGAGGTCGTGATGCCCCTGCTAGCATAGATCATCATTCCATTGCTTCTGGGGCTTCTAATATCCATGGTTATCGAGCTCATAATTGCCATGTTTCTGGAAATCCCAAAGCCACTGTTTCTGGACCTCCTAATTTCCATGTTTCTGCAGCTCATAATTCTCGGTCCAGGAGCTCTGTAATCCACTGATTCCGGTTTTAAGTCCCCTGCTTGGAGAATAAGGGAAGGGCGCCAGTTAAAAGGCATCAGGGAGGGTTCCCAGTAAATGCATGCATTGGGTGAATGGTTACAGTAAATGCGAGAATTGGGTGATGGGCAAAGTAAATTGGAGAATTGGGGGATGTTCCCTTTAAATTGGCAATATGGTGAGGTGCCCCAGTAAATCAGGGAAATAGAGCAGGTGCCCCAGTAAATGGAGGTTTGGGGAAGGTCCCAGTATATGCAGGATTTGGGGAAGGAACCCCAGTAAGTGGGGAAAAAACCTCAGTATATGGGGGAATTGGGGGAGGACCGCGGTAAATGGGGAATTGGCGGTGGGAGCCATTAAATGGGGGAATTGGGGCAGGGTCCCAGTAAATTCTGGAATTGGGGGAGGAGCCCCAGTAAAATGGAGTTTTGCGGGAGGGGTCCTGGTATGTGCTGGAATTCGGGGAGGGACCACAATAATTGGGGATTTGCGGGAGGTCGCAGTAAATGGTGAAATTGGGGTGGGCCCCAGTATTTTCCCTGTTTCGTGAACCCCAACTTCCCAGTTTGTGGAACTCCGAATTCCTCTGATTCTGGAACTCCTTTTTCCATGGTCGTGCCCTGCCCAAATTGCGCCTTTTGCTGATAATCCTATTTCCTCAATTGCAAGAACTTGTAATTCATCTTCCTTCCCTGTTTTTGGAGCTGCTAGCTCCACCTCTTTGTGGTGCTCGTAAC
Organism: Pristiophorus japonicus; assembly: GCF_044704955.1. Classification (NCBI taxonomy): domain Eukaryota; kingdom Metazoa; phylum Chordata; class Chondrichthyes; family Pristiophoridae; genus Pristiophorus; species Pristiophorus japonicus. Next base: position 6,541,033 of record NW_027254201.1, read on the forward strand.
ACCGCTGTTTCAGAAGCTCTTATTTGCCCACTGTCTGTTGCTTCTAATTCTGCTTTTTCTTTTGCTATTAATTGCCCTGTTGATCGTGCCGTCTGATCATTCCACTTATGGCGTCGCGGCGACGACCTGCGAGAGACAGTCAGCGGCAGGTCGAGACCATAACATGAGCTGCCAGCGGCACTTTGAGCAGCGTGGTAATGTACCACTGCAAAGTCGGGCGCGAGCTGGTGCTGGAATGCAAAAGCAGCGAATGGAGACGTCATCAAGATCCAGGTCTCTGATTGGAGTGTGGGCAGCTACAGCAGGAGCGGCGAAGTCGGTGAGAAGGAGCGGCGAGAGATTAAGAGGGACGTGATCGTGCCCAGGAGAGGCGTGATATCGCGGTCAGAAGAGGCGAGGTCCCAGGGGCAGCGCAGCGCCAACCCACACTGCTATACGTGTGCGCACTCGGCCCGTGCAGCACAGCAGTTCTCCATTCGTTTTGTTTAACCTTGCCACTGGACAAGACCAAGCTCTCGCATGCGCATGTGTTGGATAGTGTGCAATGGCCAGCCCACGTTCGAAAAATCCACGCACAGGCATCTTCCACCCGTCAGGATGTTATTCAGGACCTGGAATATTCGGTTCTTTCATTGAAACACCTGTGAACCATCGTCTTTTGACGTGGAAGCAAATCATCTCCTTTTTAGTGAAGAAATTTCTCCATAATCTCAGTCATAATCCTTATACTTAGACAATGTCCCGTGGATCCTGACTTCACCAACATCGGCAACATTCTTCCTGCACCTAACCAGTCCAGACCCCTCTCATCCTTCAAAACTCCAGTGAATACAAGCCCAGTAGATCCATTCACTCCTCGTATGTCAGTCCTGTCATCCCGGGAATCAGTCCAGTGAATCTTCGCTGCACTCCCTCACAAGAAAAAACGTCCTTTCTCAGATTCAGAGAGCAAAACTGAACACAATATTCCAGGTGAGGCCTTACTAAGGCGCCGTACAACTGCGGTAAGACCTCCCTGGTCCTACACTCAAATCCCCTAGCTGTGAAGGCCAAAATATAATTTGCCTTCTTCACCACCTGCTTTACCTTCATTCCAACTTTCAATGGCTGATGCACCATGACACCCAGGTCTCGCTGCACCTCTCCTTTTCCTAATCTGCCGACATTCAGACAACATTCTGCCGTCGTGTTATTGCCATCAAAGTGGATAACTTCACATTACCCACATTATACTGCATCTGCCATATGTTTGCCCATTCAGCGAACCTGTCCAATTCACCCTGCAGCCTTTTAGCATCCTCCTCACAGCTCACACTGCCACAAGCTTAGTGTCATCTGCAAATTTGCAGATATTACACGCAATTCCCTCATCCAAATGATTAATGTATATTGTAGATAGTTGGGGTCCAACACTGAGCCCTGTGGTACCGCATTGGTCACTGTCTGCCATTCTGAAAAGGACCCGTTTATCCCGACTCTATGCTTGCAGCCTGCAAACCAGTTCTCTATCCACGTCAGTACATTACCCTCAATAACACTTGCTTTAATTTTGCACACCAATCTCTTGTGTAGGTCCCTGAAAAAAGCATTTTGAAAGTCCAAATACACCACATCCACTGGTTCTCCCTTGTCCACTCTACCAGTTAAATCCTGGAAAATTTCGAGAAGATTTGTCAAGCAGGATTTCCCTTTCATAAATCCATGCTGACTTGGACCGATCCCGCCACTGCTTTTCAAATGTGCTGCTATCTCATCATTAATAATTGATTCCAACATTTTCAAACACTACTGATGTCAGGCTAATCGTTCAATAATTACCAGTTTTCTCTCTCCCTCCTTTCTTAAAAAGTGGTCAACTTATCATTCAAAACGGAGTTGGATATATATCTGAAGGAAAAAATATCCATGTCTGCGGGTAAACGACAGGGGAGTGGGACTCGTTGATAGTTCGCATGGGTTCGACCGGCCGAATGGTCTTCTTCCGTGCTGTTACCATTCCATTATACTGTGATTATATCAGTTTGTGGCACATTTAATAGTGTGGATGGAAGCAGAATATTGCAAAGCGACGTGGCTTGAATCGGCCCATCTAGGGATTCCGATTCATATGATTTCGTTGCGCGAAAATTCGGGTTTACTGATTGTAAAAGCATCATTTTTGTTTTGTGAAGTTTCGGTCAGTGAAATGTTTCGGAAAGGAATTTTATGCAGAAAGGGACTCAGCATTTAATCTTCTTTTTGGCTGTTGGGCTCACATTTCTTTTCGAAGTTATTCTTCCTGAATGTATATTTTCTTACCTGTTTCGCAATAACCAGTCCCTTGTTCTACAGTCGATCTCACTGTTTCCCCAGTCCCATGTACATGTTACCAGCAATGAACGAAATAAAGGAGATCAATAAAGCAAAGTGTCTAAAATGGTTTATGGTTTAAGAGGTAAATTGCAGAGCATAGCATATTATTAAATTAAGGACTCTCCTTCAGTTAACATTTCTTTAGTTGTGCAAATGAAGATCATCCGTTAATTAATGATGCTTTCCCGTGAAAGCCGGATAACATTTAATGATTAAACGTTTTCACAATTCGAAAGACAATGATTAATCAGGACAGTCAGTAAGATTCGTTAAGGAAGGTTCACGTTTGACTAACTTGATTGCATTTTTGGAGGAGTTCACCACGTGGGTCGATGAAGTAATGCGTATGATGTAGTGTATGTGGATTTTATTAATGCTTTCGATAAGGTCCCACATTGCAGACTGGCCATGAAAGTAAACGTCCATGGAATTGGCAAACTGAATCCAAATTTGGCACAGTGGCAGGAAGCAAAGGGTAATCTGTTCATGCTGTTTTTGTGACTGGAAGGAGGTCTCCTGTTAAGTTCCGCAGTTTTTAGTCCGAGGTCCATTGTTTTTTATGGTAGATATCAGTGATCAAAACTTGAATATAGGGGTTATGATAAAGACGTTATCACATAGGCAGTGCGGTTGATAATGAGAAAGAAAGCTGGAGACTGCAGGAAGATATCAATCAACTTGTAAGGTGGGCAGAACAATGGCAAATGGAATTTAATCCAGAGAATGTGTGAGATCGTGCATTTGTGGAGTGCTAACAAGGAAAGACAATACACATCAACTGGTAGGACATTGAGATGTGTAGAGGAACAAAGGGAACTGGGATTGCATGCCCTCAGATCCCTGAATGTAGCTGGCTGGTTGGATAAGTTGGTTAAGAAGGCGTATGGAATAGTTAAGTTTATTGGCAGAGGTAAGGATTAGAAGAGCAAGTGAGTTATGCTTGAAATGTATAATATTCTGGTTAGGCCACAGCTGGATTACTGCGTGCAGTTCTGGTCACCGCATTGAAGGAAGGACTTGATTACGCTGGAGATGGTACAGAGGAGATTTACATAGATGTTGCCCGGAGTGGAGCAACTTTTCGATGAGGACAGATTGGATAGGCTGAGTTTGTTTTCCATGGAACAGAGGAGGCTGATGGGCGACAGCATTGAGGTGTATAAAATTAAGAGTGGCCTAGATATTGTTGATTAAAAAGGCCTATTTCTCATAGTAGAGGGGTCAACAACCAGTGGGCATAAATTACAAATAATAAGTATAAGGGTTAAAGGGGATTTGAAGGGAACATTCTTAATCCAGATGTGTGTGGGGGTCTGGAACTCACTGCCTGAAAGTGTGGTGGAGGTAGAACCTCTCAACCCATTTTAAAAGAACTTGGGTGTGCACCTACATTGTCGAAAAGTGCAGGAATACACACCTAAAACTGAACATTTGTTGGCCGGTGCTGATAAGTTGGGCCGAAAAGCACTCCTTCCAAGCTGTAAACTTCTATGATTATATAATCATCAATTAGCGTTACTTTCATGATGCAAAACGAGGCGATCGGCTAATTAATGGTGCTTCCAGTGAAACAAATATTCATGCAAGCTGGTGCTCGAACTCAGTAACCAGAGATAAAGAGTTTTATGAAGGCATTGTTCAGTGCACGGGGAGCTTTCCTCGAACCGCAGCATTTTGTAGCCCAGTGAAGGGCGGTAAACCACTGATGATGCTGCATTCGCCGCTTTCCGCCGGCAGCGGCTGATTGGAGAGTGCGGGCTCGGAATGCTGGGGCTTGTCACGCCCTCACGCACGCTGGAGCTGGGGAATAGCGATTAGTCAATGGGTTTGTTTGTTGCTTTGATTTTCTGTTGTGAAGCGAGGACGCGCGGCAGGATCCTTTAATAATCTCTCACAGCTGAACTGAATGCCTGGAAAGTACAGATTTGAGATGGGATTTCTCCACCGTCAGAGCTGGAAACAGGAGGGAGTGTGAGACACTATCTACAGTTTGACTGCCTACAGAAATGTACAGTGAAATCAGCAAATGCAACAGCGTCGTGAGACACAGCGCTCTGTTAAAATTGAAGCACTAATATGAATTATTCATTTTTTCAAATCATGAATTGAACACGTTTGCAAAATATTTCCATCCGGTTTCGAACCGGGGACTTTTTACGTGTTAACCACTACACTACGGAAACGCTGTGGGTGAAGTTGCGTTGGCAACATCACCAGAGCTTTAACCTCAACAGCTGGACGACACTTCAGGAGCTTGTTTTACTGGAATGGAATGACGGTGCTGCATGCAGCAAGATGGTGAGTGTGGTATGAATTGATCTCGTTGCTGTAGGCCTACCATCTTGGTTCAGAATAAAAGGAACTGTACCATTGCCGTACAATTGCACCTGCTAATTCTGCCGCATCAGGAAATTGTGTTTGTGCCTTCCGAATCCAAAACGTGTTAACACATAAATTCCCGCTTCAATCCACACTTTGGTCACATGGTTATTCTATTAACCGACCGTGACCAATTATTTTACCTCACTCGACACATGTGTCTCCCCCGCTCCTCCTCCGATTTTGTTGATAAGATAACAGAATTGGGACACTGATGACTCATATCAGCCATTCTTGATGGTTCGGTTCATCTCCCCTGTTACCAAGTTTCAGCGAAGGCTTTCTTTTTGATATGTCAGTGGTGCGAACGGTGGTTAAGTTGGGAAGTCAGGCCCCGTTGATCGATATCATGAATGCCATACATTCCTTGCAAGGACTTCCTAAGCACTATACTTCTGTTGTAGGGTTTAATTGCACCCAAATCATTAAGTATACCCTGTTTTTCCAGGAAGATGAAGGCCCAATATTTGTGTGCCCCTGTATTTTGATCTCCTACTGTCACTGGTGCGGCGAAGGTTTTGTGTTCTTCATCGCTACTGTCTCATTTCGGGGCATTTGCGACGACTTCTTCATAGGGCGGAGGCAAGTCATTTATTTTACTGACGACATCGTCATCCTGGTCATTGGTAGGTTCCCAAATCGTCCCTCCATCTGCTCTTTTAAAATACTTACTCCTACACGTAATCTATGTATTTCTTCCAGCAGAGGCCCAGCCATGGCCTGATATTGCAAACATTGACTCACCGTCATCAAACCTGTTTTGTCCGTCTTTTTGTTTTTTGTTTCTCCCTCCATAATTTTGATTTGCGCTTTCTTCTTTGGGATCCCATCCACCACTTATATAGTAACTATCAATATTAATGGTCGTCAGCAGTATACCTACTCAGTGAACCTTCCAGCCCACAATCTATTATATCGTTTCATGCCAATTATGTTTGCTACGTCTACCGCTCTCTCGGTTCGTTTTCCCCTTTAACTGGTTTCCTCGAGAATAGGATCTGCAATTACAAATCTACGAAGCCCATCCTACTTTGATAATTACTATTGTGACCGATTAGCTACTCTCAAGTATTTTACAACATTACAGACCTTTCTCGTATGTTCGGACATCGCTGATGACCAACAAGTTTTGCGGCAGATTACATCGGATTTATGAGTGGTATTTAAAAAATATATTCACTCGTGATGGTCTGCAAACGTCCGTCTGTCTTTCGCCCGGGTGCCTCCTGCCAGACTAAGCTAATTGATGTAGAGGCCTGTTGTGGAGAAAATAATTGTTCAATTGCTTGATCAAGGGAGACACGGTCTTCACCAGTTCTTTAACCCGGTGCCTTCCCAACCGTTCACTCCGAACCAATTAACAGCTGCTTCTTTCATCCAGAATTCTTTGTAAAGTCATCATTTACATTATCATTGGTCAGTCTTTCTACCGCGTGAAAATTATATCAACATCCTCTTTGGGTATGAACATGTGTATGCTGCATCCTGCCTCCTGCTAATTACATTAACCTATGTCTTTACTCTGAATAACAACGGGAATCACTTGCTAGGCCGACGACATTAGCTCTGAGTAATAGGAATCAAACGTTTGCCCCACAGTTGCACCTGCTACTTTTGCTATATCAGCAAATTGTGTTTTTGCCTTCCTAATCTAAAACGTGTTGAACTCTTTAATTCCCGCATCAGGATTGTTAACGAGGAAATACACAGACCACAGTGGGACAGTCTCAAAGAGGAAATCGTGGCAAAAAAATGTACATCCTCCTAACAGTCACAGGCTCCATGTGTGCATTTCATGAACCATGGTCAATAATTGAAATGGGATAAAGCAGCAAGCTAAAAGCAAGCACTTACTCAAGTAGAGCGATATGTGGAAAACCAGTGGACTGTGAGAGCATTAAAAATCAGCAAAGCGAAATAAAGAAAGTAACGAAAGGTGCAAAACGGTGATAGCTAAAGGCATGCAAAGAACTTGAAAGTTATCAATTCAAGTTCATTTTAGTATATTAAGATTAAGATAGTGTCAAGCGAAAATGAAGGCACTTTGAATACAAATGCAGCAAAACGTTCATAGACTGTAAGGAATTGGCAGACTGGATAGCAGTCTAGCTACAGAATAGTGAACAGAGTATATTTTAAATGTAGCAAAAAATGGTAAGTCTTCTACAGCAATTTGTGCTGTGACCAATGCTATTGATCAAATCTTGGGAGATCGTATCCTGGTCTCTCAGCTTTCCATCAAATTTAAGCGATGGCCGAAGTTACTGGAGGGTTTCATTTGCCTCAGTGAGTAAACCCTGCGACACCGAGTCATGCTTTGCAAAGGCAGGATGACTGCGTGGTCGAAAGAGCTGCATTCAAAGTCATAGCTTCAATTGGATGTGTAGACTCGCATCCCACCTTTGAAGTTTTGTCACTACTGATATAGAACTTATTTATGTGGATGCTGCTGGAGGACATTTTTCGGCCCAGTTGATTAATTCCTTCCAGAAAGCCATGCTGAGATGATAACAATTATTGTTCCTTCTGCCTCTCTGATAAACCCTCGGTGATATGTAGTCTCTGCTCATTCGGAAGCGTCTCTCAAGGATTTTCATAGAACCTGAGCGTTGCGATCCTTCTCGCACTAAAAAACCCTTCGACACCATGATATACTTAGCAAAGTGTGTTTTCAAGCAAAATTAAAGAGAACATGCTGGAAATATTCAGCAGCTCAGGCAACATTTATAGAGACATTTCAGGACGTCATTCTCCACTTTGTTTGATACTTCACGTAGCTCATACCTTACAATTTTAATCTCTTCATGCAAAGAGTGGGCGGAAATTAGGACTCGCTGCTTTGAGCAACTTGAGTAAGGCAGCAAAGCACAACTCCCCCACTGCAGCTTGGGCAAGAATGGGATTGAGATCCAGGGGAGTAACTATTGGATTTGAAGACCAAAGCCTTATCTCGGCCTTCGCAGCTGCAGCAAAGCCGCTACTATAAATTTAAAGTCATAAACAATGACGCTATGTACGACTGGCAATAACGGTTTTGTGATGTTAAACTTGCTTCATATTCATCAAAGCGAAAGGAACCGCAGTGATCATTACAATAAAGGAAATGTTCCTATATTTAACAGAATGTGATATATTGAGAAAATTTTCGGCTGTTCCGAGGATCATGATATTAAACAGCAGGATATTTGTTCCTGCTCCCACATGGCACAGGGTATTCTCCGTGCACTCTGCCTGCTGTAATCTTGTCCCAAGCTTATACACTGATTCTAGTTTGAAGCTAAATATTCATGGAAGTTCCTAAATAGAGCAGTTGAGTGCAAAAATATCAAGCAGTTATTTTAGACCAGAGAAAACATCAAAGCTCATATATTGCTCAAATGCATCAATGTATGAACATGACATCAAATGTGCTTAAATGCCAAAGGGAGGATGCAAAGCCGACTGTGCACCAACGGTTTCCAAGGTAAGATTAGTGTGGCTCTCTTCACACTCTCCCCATTGTTTATAGGTTGTCCATTCATTTTTGAGTGCAACAATTAGGTTGATTTTGGCAACGTTATTATGCAGCCAAAAACACGTTATATCCGCTGAAGTGCTATGGCTCAGATGCGCCTCTGTGGCACAATGGGTAGTGCAGCGAACCTCCATGTTATTCTCTTCTATCGGATCCTTCAAATGTTGAATCCAATTTTTGGGAGGCTTTCCTGTTTACGACACTGGAAAGTGAACTACTGCAGCATTGCTGCAAAAGTGTGCTCTTCGGCTGAGTAGTGTCGACAATTATACCCAAAGAACTGAGGCTTGTAGTTATGTTTGGAATATTTCCCTGCAAATCGTTTCCATCTCCGTTTTTCCGAAGGTTGAGCAAATGCATAAATGAGAGGATCACACACAACGCTCCAAGAAACTCGACCGTTAAACAATGAAAGGTGACTGCGGTTATTGTAAGGTATTTCGATTTAATCAGACACTCATCTGGTATAAAAGCAGTGATACCCGAGCGTGAATTGAACATGCAGTCCTGTGATCTGGACTTCCATAAATCCTGTTGCATCTTCAATAGCCCACACACAGACACTCTTCGTGTACATGGTTCCAGTATTGTCTCAATTACCCACATAACTGAAACTCTTCCAGTATATGGTGCAACTTTGTCACAGCTCCCTGATTCTACCAGTGTGACACATGAAGGCTTTTAAATCCCCGCAGCTCCCACGGGGTGTGAGGCAGCCATAAGAAGCAGCGTTTCATGGCACCACCCATATTCCGCTCGTTTCTGCTGCCCGCTGCCAGTGATCAACACATCCAATCACAGAAATCGGGCGCAAAGTATCGTCAGGGAAAGTGGCACTTGCTCAAATTCTAAATCTGAGAAGCATTTTATGTTCTGGGTCTGGATTGGATCAGAGCTGCAAACAAATAGATGTGAGGGGATTAAATAGGCGTTTCTGCGGCCGCAACCGAGACTCCTGGATCGTATGTTGCCTCCCTGGTGCAAGGGTCAAGGATGTCTCGGAGCGGGTGTAGGACATTCGATAAAGGGAGGGAGAACAGCAGTTGTCGTGGTGCACATTGGTACCAACGACATCGGTAAAAAAAAAGGGATGAGGTCCTAAGAAACGAACTTAAGTTGCGAGGAGCTAAATTAAAAAGTAGGACCTCAAAATTAGTAATCTCGGGATTGCTACCAGTGCCACGTGCTATTCAGAGTAGGAATCGCAGGATCGCGCAGATGAATACGTTGCTTGAGCAGTGGTGCAGCAGGGAGGGATTCAAATTCCTGGGGCATTGGAACTGGTTCTGGGAGAGGTGGGACCAGTAGTAACCGAACGGTCTACACCTGGGCAGGACCGGAACCAATTCCTAGGCGGAGTGTTTGCTAGTGCTGTTGGGGAGGAGTTAAACTAATATGGCAGGGGAATGGGAACCAATGCAGGGAGACAGAGGGAAACAAAAAGGAGACAAAAGCAAAAGACAGAAAGGAGATGAGGAAAAGTGGATGGCAGAAAAAAACAAGGCAAAGAACAAAAAGGGCCACTGTACAGCAAAATTCTAAAAGGACAAATGGTGTTAAAAAAAACAAGCCTGAAAGCTTTGTGTCTTAATGCAAGGAGTATCCGCAATAAGGTGGATGAATTAACTGTGCAAATAGATATTAACAAATAAGATGTGATTGGGATTACAGAGTCGTGGCTCCAGGATGATCAGGGCTGGGAACTCAACATCCAGGGGTATTCAACATTCAGGAAGGATAGAATAAAAGGAAAAGGAGGTGGGGTAGCAATGCTGGTTAAAGAGGAGGTGAGGTTATTGCAATAGTTAGGAAGGACATTAGCTTTGATGATGTGGAATCTATATGGGTAGAGCTGAAGAACACCAAAGGGCAAAAAACGTTCGTAGGAGTTGTGTACAGACCTCCAAACAGTAGCAGCGATGTTGGGAAGGGCATCACACAGGAAATTAGGGGTGCATGCAATAAAGGTGCAGCAGTTATAATGGGTGACTTTAATATGCACAAAGATTGGGCTAACCAAACTGGAAGAAATACGGCGGAGAAGGATTTCCTGGAGTGCATAAGTGATGGTTTTCTAGACGAATATGTCAAGGAACCAACTAGGGGGGAGGCCAACTTAGACTGGGTTTTGTGTTATGAGTGAGGATTAATTAGCAATCTCGTTGTACGAGGCCCCTTGGGGAAGAGTGGCCGTAATATGGTGGAATTCTGCATTAGGATGAAGAATGAAACAGTTAATTCAGAGGCCATGGTCCAGGACTTAAAGAAGGGTAACTATGAATGTATGAGGCGTGAATTGGCTACGATAGATTGGCGAATGATACTTAAGGGGTTGACTGTGGCTGGGCAATGCCAGACATTTAGAGACTGCATGGATGAACTACAACAATTTTACATTCCTGTCTGGCATAAAAATAACAAAGGGAAGATGGCTCAACCGTGGCGATCAAGGGAAATCAGGGATAGTGTTAAAGCCGAGGAGGCGGCATACAAATTGGCCAGAAATAGCAGTTAACACGGGGACTGGGACAAATTAAGAACTCAGCAGAGGAGGACAAAGGTTTTGATTAGGGCAGGGAAAATGGAGTACGAGAAGAAGCTTGCAGGGAACATTAAGACGGATTGCAAAAAGTTTCTATAGATATGTAAAGGGAAAAAGGATAGCAAAGACAAACGTAGGTCCCCTGCAGTCAGAATCAGGGGAAGTCATAACGGGGAACAAAGAAATGGCAGACCAATTGAAGAAGTACTTTGGTTCGGTATTCACTAAGGAGGACACTAACAACCATCCGGATATAAAAGACATCAGAGGGTCTAGTAAGGAGGAGGAACTGAGGTAAATCCTTATTAGTCGGGAAACTGTTTTGGGGAAATTGATGGGATTGAAGGCTGATAAATCCCCACGGCCAGATGGACTGCATCCCAGTGTACTTAGGAGGTGGCCTTGGAAATAGCGGATGCAGTGACAGTCATTTTCCAACATTCCATTGTTACTGGATCAGTTCCTATCGAGTGGAGGGTTGCCAATGTAACCACATTTTTTAAAAAAGGAAGGGAGAGAGAAAACAGGGAATTATCGACCGGTCAGTCTGATCTCAGTAGTGGGTAAAATGATGGAATCAATTATTAAGGATGTCAGAGCAGCGCATTTGTAAAGAGGTGACATGATAGGTCCAAATCAGCATGGATTTGTGAAAGGGATATCATGCTTGACAAATCTTCTGGGATTCTTTGAGGATGTTTCCAGAAGAGTGGACAAGGGAGAACCAGTTGATGTGGTATATTTGGACTTTCAGAAGGCTGTCGACAAGGTCCCACACAATAGATTAATGTGAAAATTTAAAGCACATTGAATTGGAGGTAGTTTGCTTACATAGATTGAGAACTGGTTGTCAGACAGGAAACAAAGAGTAGGACCAAATGGGAATTTTTCAGAATGGCAGGCAGTGACTAGTGGGGAACCACAAGGTTCTGTGCTGGGGCCCCAGCTGTTTACACTGTACATTAATGATTTAGACGAGGGGATTAAATGTAGTATCTCCAAATTTGCGGATGACTCTAAGTTGGGTGGCAGTGTGAGCTGCGAGGAGGATGCTATGAGGCTGCAGAGTGAATTGGATAGGTTGGCTGAGTGGGCAAATGCATGGCAGATGAAGTATAATGTGGATAAATGTGAGCTTATCCACTTTGATGTTAAAAACAGAGAGACAGACTATTATCTGAATGGTGACAGATTAGGAAAAGGAGAGGTGCAACGAGACTTGGGTGTCATGGTACATCAATCATTGAAGGTTGGCATGCAGGTACAGCAGGTGGTTAAGAAAGCAAATGGAAATTGGCCTACATAGCGAGGGGATTTGAGTACAGGGGCAGGGAGGTGTTGCTACAGTTGTACAGGGCCTTGGTGAGGCCACACATGGAGTACTGTGTAAAGTTTAGATATCCTAACTTGAGGAAGGATAGTCTTGCTGTTGAGGGAGTGCAGCGAAGGTTCACCAGACTGATTCACGCGATGGCGGGATTGACCTATCAAGAAAGACTGGATCAACGGGGCTTGTATTCACTGGAGTTCAGAAGAATAAGAGGGGATCTCATAGAAACGTTTAAAATTCTGATGGTTCAGAAAGGTTAGATGCAGGAAGACTGTTCCCAATTTTGTGGAAGTGCAGAACCAGGGGTTACAGTCTAACGAAACGGGGTAAGCCATTTAGATCCGAGATGAGGAGAAACTTCTTCACACAGAGAGTGGTGAACCTGTGGTCTTCTCTGCCACAGAAAGTTGTTGACGGCAATTGACTAAATATATTCAAAAAGGAGTTAGATGAAGTCCTTACTACGAGGTGAATCAAGGGGTATGGCGAGAATGCATGAATGGGGTAATGAAGTTGCATGTTCAGCCATGAACTCATTGAATGGCGGTGCAGGAATGAAGGTCCGAATGGCCTACTCCTGCACCTATTTTCTATGTTTCTATGTTTCTATGTTTCTATGTAAGAAAGAGACAAACTATTGTTCTGGTGGAGGGTCCAACACAATCGGATATAATCCCAAAAGTTGAGTTATCCCGTTCAGGAATGATGTAATGTATCAGCTTTTCATGCATTGGATCAGGGCACTACTGAACTTCCACCCTAAAAATCTGTTGAGGTTGGGAGTCATTTGCCAATTTGAAAATTCAGGTTGATAGAACTATGTTAGGCACGGATTTCAAGATTCATGAAATCATTGCAGGCAAAAGACACAGATCAGCCCTGAGAAATTCATTGGCAGAGCAGGCTCGAGGGACTGAATGGCTTCCTATTGTTTCTATTTCCATATGATTGCAACAGGACAGAAAGTGCAAATGTACGTTGCATTTGATTCACATTTACCAGCAAAAACATCCGTGACGTGCGCAATGATGATGTGTTCAGGAAGGAATTGTCGAAGCTGCTGCGTGGCTTTCCTGCGGCTCTCTTGCCTCGCTCTGACATTCCACCCACAAGCTGCCGGTTCTTGAAACCTTGTTTACATTTGCTGGTCTGGGCCAACGCATTCCACAATCTCACTGCTTTTTCTACAAATACATTTTCACTGCTTGACTTCGATGTTTATTCTTTATGCATATACTTGAGGTGCAAAGGCAGCGCTTCAAGTTACAAGGCTGCTTATTTTATCATTGAATCTTTGAAAGATCGTGCCTGAATGAAAGCTAACCAGCAAAAGCCTTCTTTCAAATACTTGGTCCGCAGCCCTGTAAGTCATGGCGCTTCTATTGCACATCCAGGTATTTTTTAAATATGCTGCATCTTTTTGCCTCTGCCACACATTCAGGCTGTGAATTTGAGACCCCCATCATTCTATGGGTGAACATAATCCTCTCTAAATCCCCTCCGATTATAGTTAATTATTGCCACGCTGTTGTTTAACCACCTCCTCAGGATAATAGCTCCTTACTATATATTCGATCTAAACATGCATAAAATAATACACATCAGTGAGTTCTCCACTCAGCACATTCTAGTCGAAAGAAAGTCAATCCATCCCATGTAATCTTTCCTCATAGCTAATATTTTCCAGCTCAGGCAACCTCCTCATCAATCTGCTCTTTACCAGCTCTACTGCAATCACATCTTTCCTGTAATGAACTGAACATAACTGCACGCAGTTCTCTCGCTGTTGGATAACTAGTATATTACACAGCTCAAACATCACCTCTCTGCTCTTGTATTCTAATCATCGGCTAATAAATGCAAGTATTCCCTACGGCTTCATACTCAACTTGGAAGAACATAAGAACATGTGAAATATATACAGGAATAGGCCATTTTGCCCCTTGAGCCTGCTCCGTCATTCTGTATGATCATGGCTGATCAGGTCTGCTAGCTGCAAGGATTTGTGGACGTGCACTCCAAGGTCCCTTTGTTACTCGACACTTTCCAGTGTTCTACCATTCAATGTGCATTCACTTGCCTTGTTCGCCCTCCCTAAAAGCATTACCCCACACTTCTTCGGAATTAATTCAATTTGCCTTGCTTCTACACACCTTAAAGTAAACTACAAGATGATATAAATTAATACAGATACATAAAATGGGAAAAAAGTTGCTAAAGTTTTTGGGGGTCGCCTGGAGGACGAGAATGGGTAATTTATAAGTGGTAGCAGGGGAATGGCAGAAATGTTGAACAAATATTTTGTAATGGTCTTCACGTTAGATGATACAAAAAAAATCCCAATTGTGGATAATCCAGGGGCTATAGGGAGGGAGGAATCACTATCATGAAAGTAATAGTACTGTACGAAATAAAGGGTATAACGGAGCACACGTCCCTGGTCAAGACGGCTGGCATTCAAGGGCCTTTAAAAAAGTGGCTGATGAGATAATGGATGAATTGTTAGTAATCTACCAAATTTTCTTGGAACCTGGGATGCTCCCAGCGCATTGGAAAACCGCAAATATAAAGCCTCTATTTAAAAGAAAAGGAGGCAGACAGAAAGCAGAAAACTATAGATGAGTTATTCTCACATCTGCCATTCTGAAAATGCTGGAGTCCATTATTAAGGTAGCAGTAACAGGTTATTTGTAAAAGCATAATTCAATCAATCATGGTTTTATAAAAGAGAAATTTCATTTGAAAAAATTGCTGGAGTTCTTTGAGGATGTAACGAGCAGTGGGGATAAGAGTTAACCAGTGGATGTCGTGTATATAGATTTCCAGAAGGCATTAGATCAGATGTAGCTCAAAAGGTTACTACAAAAGTTAAATGTTCTTAGGGTTTCGGTGTTATATATTGACATCGATAGAGGATTGGTTAACTCAAAGTAAACATAAACTTGGGATAAATGTTTCATTTTCCGGTTGGCAAACAGTAACTAGCATGGTGCCGCAGGGATAGTTGTTGGGGCCTCAAGGACTTACACGCTGTATTTATGACTGGTATGAAGGCACCAAGTGTAATGTAGCCAAGTTATCTGTTGAAAAAAGATGGGTCGGAAAGCAAATTGTGAGGTAGACACAAAACATCTGCAAAGTGATATCGACAGGCAAAGAGAGTGAGCAACCTTTGGCAGGTACAGTATAATGTGGAAAAATTTGAATGTATGCACTTTTGCAGAAAGGGTATAAAAGCAAATTAATTGTAAAAGGAGAAAAACTGCAAAGTTTTGCAGTACAGATGGTTCTGGGGGTTCTTGAGAAAGAAACACAAAAAGTTAATATGCAGGCACAGCAGGGAATCAGCAAACAAATGGAATGTTGGCAGTTATTGCAAGGGGATGGAGTATAAAAGCAGCGAAGGCCTCCTACAACTGTACTTAGTATTCGTGTGGCCACAGCGAGAGTATCGCGTAAAATGTGTGTCTCCATATTTAAGAGAGGATATACTTGCATTGAAGGATGTTCAGCGAAGTTTCCCTAGTTTGATTCCGTAGATGGGGTGGTTGACTTCTGAAGAAAGTTTGAATAGTTTGGGACTATACTCATTGGAGTTCAGATGAATGAAAGGTGATCTTACAGAAATATGTAAGTTAATTAGGTGCTCGAAAAAGTGGAATCGGAGAGGATATTTCCACTCATAGGGAAAGTACAACTAGTGGACACAGTCTCAGAATAACCGGAAGCGCATTTAAAATACAGATGAGGAGGAATTTATTTTACATAACAACATAAGAAGATAACAAGGTAAGAAATAGGAGCAGAAGTAGGCCCTTTGGTCCATCGAACCTTCTCCCCCACTCAATAAGATCATGGCTGATTCCATCAAGGATTCAGCTGCATTTCCTAATCCGCTCCCCATAAAACTTTACTCCCTTATCGCTCAATATTCTCTCTATCTCGGCCTTAAATATATTCAATGACACGACATCCACAGCGCTCTGGGCTAGATAATTCCATTGTTTTACAACCCTCTGAGTGAAGAAATTCCTCCTCATCTCACTTATTCTGAGACGATGTCCCCTAATTTTATTTACCTCTTTGAGTGGAAATAACATGTTGGCATTCACCTTGACAAGCACCGTCATTGTATTATAAGTTTCAATATGATCACTTCTCATTCTTTTGAACGCCAATGTGTATAAGACCAATCAACTGAACCTATCTAAATCAGTGAATGCCTCATCATCGGAATCAACCTGCTGTACCTTCTCTGAACATGCCAATTGCAAATATATTCTTCATTAAATGTGGAGACCGCAACTACAGGCAGTATTCTAAATATGGCCTGACCAATACCCTATAAATTTTCAGCAGGACCTCTCTGCTTTTATACGTTATCATCCGTGTAATAAAGATCAACATTCCATTTGCCTTCCTGATTACTTGCTGTACCTGCACACTAACTGTTTGTGTTTCATGGACAAGAACACCAGGTCCCCCTGCAGTGCAGCATTTTGCATTTTCTCTGAATTTAAATGATCACTTGTATTTCTATTGTTTCTGCCAGAGTTGATAAGCGCACATTTTCCCACATTATTCTCCCATCTGCCAATAATTAGTGTCCTCATCAGAATTTCCTTTCCTCTCAGCTTTCCATAATCAGCACACTTAGCTACATTACACTCGGTCCCTTCATCCAAATCATGAATACAAATTGTAAATATTTGACGACCCGCACAGATCCTTGCAGCATCCCACTGGTCAAAGTTTGCCAACGGGAAAATGAACCATGTGTCCCGACTCTCTGTTTTCTGTTAGTTTGCCAATCCTCTATCCATGCTAATATTTTACCCACAACCCACTGAGCCTCAAACTTGTACAGTAACCTCTTATGTGGCATCTTATTGAATGCCTTCGAGAAATCCATATAAAGCACATCCAATGCTCCCCCCTTATCGACGCTGCTCGTTAAAACGTCAAAGAACTCCAGCAAATTTGTCAAACATGACTTCACTTTCATAAATCCATGCTCACTGAGCTTGATTAAATGACGTTTCCAAATATCCCACTATGGCACAATAAACTCCGGCATTTTCCCAACGAAAGATGTTAAGCTAACTGTTCCCTAGTTTCCTGATTCTTAGCTGCATTCTTTTTTGAGTAGGGGTGTTAAATTTGCGGTTTTCAAATCCACTGGGACAACCCCAGAATCCCACGAATGTTGGTAGATTTCAACCAGTGTATGCACTATCCATGCAGCCCCTTCTTTTAACACCCTAGGATGTATGCAAACAAGTCCAGGAGTCTTGGCTACCTTTACTCACCTTATTTTACTGAGTACTGCTTCATTTGTGATATGATTGCAATCAGTTCTTCCTTCCCAAAAGACCCGGCGCCCCCTAATTATTCACCATTAGGATAGTCTTAGTTTCTGATACCATGAAGTCCGATACAAGGTATTGGTTCAACATCTCTGCCATTTCACTGCTCTCCATTATTAATTCCCCATTCTCATCCACCAGGGGACCAACATCAACATGAGCCACAATTTATCTTTACCTATACCTGTACAAACTCTTACTTTCTCTTTTTATATTTCTTAGTTTACAGAGGGTTGTAATTCTATGGAATTCTGTTTTCCGGAGAGCTGTAGTTGTTTGGTCCCTGAATATATTTCAGACGATGATAGACAGATATTTGAACAGTAAGGCAATAAAGGGTTATGGGCAGCGGACGGGTAAGTGGAGCTTAATCCATGAGCAAGTCAGCCATGATCTTATTCAATGCCAGAGCTGGCTCGCGGGGACAAATGGCCTACTCCTGCTCCTAGTTATCATATTCTAATGTTCTTATTGATATATACCTGCAGTCTACCGTTTTATTCTTCATTGTCAACGACACAGCCAATACTTGTGTTATCTGTGAAGATGTTGTTTAATTTGCGAACTTCTTAATCATACCCCGTACTTCCAAATCGAAATCATGGATATATACCACAAAAAGCAAGGGAGCTAGTATCCGGCGCGGTGGGACCCCACGGGGTACAGCCTTGTATTCAAAAAATTACTCTTCACAAATTATCCCTTGTATGCTGCTTCTGAGCCATTTCTGGATGAAACTTGCCATTTGTATTTGATCCCATGGCCTTTTGGTTCCACAAGCACATTGTAAATAGGAGAAGGAATGGACCAATCTTCCCCTCCGACATTCAATGCGGCAATGCATAATCTTCGACCTCCACTCCACTTTCCCCGCTGTGCCCATATTATTCAGAGATGCATGGTTCTAGATTTCTCAGACAGATTAAACATCTTCCCTGCATCGACTCTGTCATGTCCGGTAATAATCGTGTACGTTTCAACGTGATCACATCTCATTCTTCTAAAGTCTATAGAATATAGGCCTAGTCTGCTCAATCTCTCCACATAAGGCAACACCCCCATCGCAGGTATCCGTCCGCTGAACATTCGCTGCACTCCTTCAGTGTCAGGTAAATTCTTCCTTAGGTAAGGAGACCAAAACTGTACGAAGTGCTGCAGGTGCGGTGTCACCAAGGGGGCAATTTATTTGAAGGAAAACGTATTTACTCTTCTACTGAAATCATTTTGTAATAAAGGGCGACATACCATTTGATTTCTTAATTGCTTGCTTTACCTGCACATTACATTTCAACGATCCGCAGACAAGAATCTCCAGTTCCTTCTGAAAACCAGCATTTCCAGCTCTCTCACCATTTTAAATAGACTCTGCGTTTCTATTTTTCCATCAAATTCGGTAGATTCAAATTTCGCCACGTTATATTCCATTTGCCATGGTCTTGCCGACTCAATTTCCATGTCAATAACCCCTAGAAGTCTATTTGCATCCTCCTCACAACTGACTTGCACACCTAACTTTGTATCATCATTGAACTTGGATATATTTCGTTTCGTCCCCTCAGCGAAATTATTGATATAGATTGGGAATTGCTGCGGCCAATATTTCACTCCTTGCGGCACCCCACTAGTTACCGCATTCTCACCGAAAATGATACAGTATATTCCCACTCTATTACCCATTCTTCTGTTCATGCTAATATGTAACCCTAAATCATATGAGCCCTAATTTCGTCCAATAAACTCTTGTGTTGTGCCTCTTCGAATGCTATCATGGAAATCATAATGCATCACATCCACTGGTCCATGTTGACCTATTCTGCTCGTTTCAACCTCAAAAACTTCTAACAGATATGTTCAACATGATTTCCTTTAAATGAATCTATGTTGACTCTGACAATTATTATGTTCTAAGTTTTCTGTTATATCATCCTTAACAATACATTCTAGCATTTCCCTAATACTGATATCAGGCTAACTGACCTGTCGTTCCCCATTTTCTCTCTCCCTGCTTTCTTAAACAACGCGATTTTATTAGCTATCTCCCAATCTGTGGGAATGATCCTGGAATCTATCGATATCGTTCATGACCAGTCTGCCATGTGGGACCTTTTCAGAATCCTTGCTAAAATTCCCTAAACACTGCATCAAACACTCTTCCATCATTGTGACTCTTCGTTACGTCCTCAAAAAAATCAATGAAGTTAGTCAGACATGTCCTTCCCGAAACAATCCCCATGATTAATCCTTGTCTTTGTCAATGAAGATTTACCGTGCCCGCAGAATGCTTTGCAAAATGTGTCCACCACCCCGTTTGGGCTGTCCGTTCTGTAATTAATCGATCTGTCCCTTTAACCTTTTTTAAACAAATGTACAACTTTAGAAGTCTTCCAATGCTCCGGCACCACGCCTGTTGCAAGCGAGGTTAATAAAATGACGGCCAGAGCCTCTGCTTTTTCACTTTTCGTTCATTAGCAATCTGGGATACAAGCTAGCCAGGCCGGGATCGTTATCCACATTCAATGCTGCTACGTCGCTAACTACTTCAAATTTCACTATAATTATTTCATCTAATATTTCACACTCCTCCTCCCTGATTGCAATCTCTGCATCGCCGCTTTCTTTTCTGAAAACAGACGCAATGTATTCGTGAAGAACCATACCCACGTGTTCCACCTCAAGACACACATTACATTTAAGGTGTCTACTGTGCACTACTCTTCCTTTAGTTTATGTCTTGCTCTTAATGTAAATAGAAAATATGTTCTGGGTTTCATTGATTTTACTTACCAACAATTGTTCATGCTCTCTCTCTCTCTCTTTGCTTTCCTAATTTACTTTGTTAATTTTACCACTGCACTTTCTATACTCCTCAAGTGTTTCTGAAAAATTGAGCATTCGGTTCTGTCAAGAGCCTCAATGTTTTTCTTCATCTTACCTTGTGTGCCAATTTAAATCCAGGGGATCTAGATTTGTTTGTTCCACTTTTATTGATGTTTAAGGGAACAGATTGCTCTGAACACTCAAATTCTCCCCTTAAATTCCTCCCACTGCTCTGACACTGATTTACCTTCAAGTAGTTGTTTCAAGTCGACTTTGGCTAAATCATATCTCGGCTTATTAAAATTGGCTTTCCCCCAAATGAAACATTTCATTTCTAGTCTATCCATGTCATTTTCCGTAACTGCACAAAATCAAACTGAATTATGATCACTTGCAGCAAAACGCTCTCACATTGATAGTCCTACCATTATCCCAGCTTCATTCCTTAAATCTCAGTCGTGAACCATGCACTCCCTGTTTGGGCTTGCAACAAACAGGATAAAAAAGTTCTCCTGAATATATTTTAGGAGTTCGCCTTCAATACCTGTCACATTAATTTTAACCAAGTTAATATTATGATAGTTGCAATCGCGTTGGTGTCACAGCTTGATTTTGCACATAATTGAACCTAATTCTTCCGAGGCGGAATATTGTATTTGCAATATCACGATAAATAACATCTTTTTATAAGTTTTGGCTGGGTAGTTCACAGAAACATAGAAACATAGAAAATAGGTGCAGGAGCAGGCCATTCAGTCATTCTAGCCTGCACCGCCATTCAATGAGTTCATGGCTGAACATGAAACTTCAGTACCCCCTTCCTGCTTTCTCGCCATAACCCTTGATCCCCCGAGTAGTAAGGACTTCATCTAACTCCCTTTTGAATATATTTAGTGAATTGGGCGCAACTACTTTCTGTGGTAGAGAATTCCACAGGTTCAGCACTCTCTGGGTGAAGAAGTTTCTCCTCATCTCGGTCCTAAATGGCTTACCCCTTATCCTCAGACTGTGACCCCTGGTTCTGGACTTCCCCAACATTGGGAACATTCTTCCTGCATCTAACCTGTCTAAACCCGTCAGAATTTTAAACGTTTCTATGAGGTCCCCTCTCATTCTTCTGAACTCCAGTGAATACAAGCCCAGGTGATCCAATCTTTCTTGATAGGTCAGTCCCGCCATCCCGGGAATCAGTCTGGTGAATCTTCGCTGCCCTCCCTCAATAGCAAGAATGTCCTTCCTCAAGTTAGGAGACCAAAACTGTACACAATACTCCAGGTATGGCCTCACCAAGGCCCTGTACAACTGTAGCAACACCTCCCTGCCCCTGTATTCAAATCTCCTCGCTATGAAGGCCAACATGACATTTGCTTTCTGAACCGCCTGCTGTACCTGCATGCTAACCTTCAATGACTGATGTACCATGACACCCAGGTCTCGTTGCACCTTCCCTTTTCCTAATCTGTCACCATTCAGATAATAGTCTGTCTCTCTGTTTTTACCACTAAAGTGGATAACCTCACATTTATCCACATTATACTTCATCTGCCATGCATTTTCCCACTCACCTAACCTATCCAAGTCACTGTGCAGCCTAATAGCATCCTCCTCGCAGCTCACACTGCCACCCCACTTAGTGTCATCCGCAAATTGGGAGATACTGCATTTAATCCCCTCGTCGAAATCATTAATGTACAATGTTAACAGCTGGGGCCCCAGTGTAACAAGTAGATTTGGCTGATACTCTGAGAATAAGGGGCCGCCCAGTTAAAACTGAGATGAGTAGAAATTTACGGCCCTAGAGAGCTGTGGATGCTGGGTCATTGAATATTTTAAGGCGGTGAAAGCCAGATTTTTGAGCGATAAGGATTTTACAAAGAGAGAGCAGAGAGGAGCGGCTGTTTACAGAGCGCGAGCAGAGAGGAGCGGCTGTTTATAGAGTGGGCGCTGAGATGAGAGGCTGTTTACAGAGCGGGAGCAGAGAGGAACGGCTGTTGAAAGAGGCAGACAATGACGAGCGGCTGTTTACAGAGCGGGTGCAGAGAGGACCGGATGTTCAATGAGCGGGAGCAGAGCTCAGTTGCCGTACCTTGTGCTGGACCTGTGGCGGTTTTCGAGCAGTTGTTGAATAAATTCATTTTAAGTACCTAAAGTAGTTTGCTTTGCTATATTCAGCTTCACTTTTTATCAAAAAATGCAATAATTAATTGCGCTGGCTTGATGATTGAATTAGAAAATAACGTGAGCTTTGATGGTTCAGGGTTAGAATATTCTACAAGCAATTAACATAACACATCTCTTCAACATTGTTGCAATATAAAGTATAAAGTAAATCAAAACTGTGTGCGAAAATCGAAAGTAACAAATCACCTGTTTCTGAGAATATTTATTGCCCCAACATTGGACAGCACGTCCTGCAAAGTGAGGCTGGGCCAATGAAAACATGCGATATACACGTGATTGGAACCCGCTGCCGTATGATCTGCAATCAGACCCGCCACCATTGCAGAACAATGTCCAAAGCCGACATGTGCAGTCGCAACTATATGAAGGCTGTAAACTGGACATGCTGGGAATATACAGATGGTAAAGCAGTATCCGTGGGGAGCGAAACAGAGTTAATGTTTCAGGTCGATGATGGTTCCTCAAAACATGTCCATGGAATGGTGCAGTGGAGAGCAGTTATGTAAATGCGGAGCATATGAGACACGGGTTAGATTCCCTGCCGATCCCCCGGTTTTACCAATGAATTTCACAAAAAAAATTACTGAAAACATTGACTTGAAAACCTGTCCAAAGTAAACTCTCATTTGTGGGTTTCAGACCATCATACCTCTGTCTGTGATGCTGCTATTTTTGTGTATGCATCCCGGTGCTGCATATATCGGCCGGACTGTGACGAGATTCATCCTAAAACTTTTCCTTTGTCGGTTTTCTATGAAACAAAAGATAAATCCCTCATTGTTCAAAGCAGCAACAGCATAACCTACCTATCCACCTTTGATCTATCGACATTGCACGAGCCGGAAGCTGGGCAGTTTGTATATCCCTTATTTCACCGGGTGCAGGTTTATTGTACAAACAAGATGACTGCTTCATTGTCCGAGCAAGGGATCGCAAGGATGTGCATATCAGCCGTGTCATGGCAGGAGCTGATGACTGCTGGAATGACCACCACCTCATGCACTCTGCCATTTAAATAAATGTAGACACATAATAGCAGCAGCCACAGAAAATCTGCCGCAGGTACATCAAAATTGGGGCATTAAAAAACCATGATACAATAACTCTATTCTGAAAGCGCCTCACAACCAACCTGATGATTTCCAGTCAACAGCAGACACTGAGTGTCCACAGAGGCTGGTCTGCCCGAAAGGTCTCCCACATTTTCACCTGTGAAGAGACGCTTGTATAAATCCACCAGAAAATATCAATAATGGTACGAAAATGACCAAGAGATCAAGGAGCTTATAACCCCAAAGGCAAGTTTTTTGAATTGGGAACAGCAGTACAACCCGTGGAAAAGAAAACAGCTCAACAGACGTCTGAAGACGTCGGTCCAAAATAAAACTCTCCTGCTAAATAACAGATGATGCGTGTAAATTACGCAACCGATCCTTCAACTATTTGACAAATAAGACGTGCATGGATTCTTTAGCACAGTCAAGATCAGCTACGGCCCAAGCAGCTAAGTTTTTACCCAACTGAGAGCCAAGAACGAAGAGGTACTTCTCAAGGACAGAGAGGCAATCAATGCCCGTTGGAAGGAGTTCATCGAGATATCCTCAACCGACATATTGTCTTCGATATTAATGTCCTCATTTTCATACCACAGTATGCTACCCGCCACCCGCTCAGCACGACCCCAGCCCGGCATGAGGTTCAATAGGCCACCCGATAATTGAAGATCAAAAAGGCCACAGGAGCAAATGTATTGCAAGCCAATGCACTAAAGAATGGTAAAGAAGCACTGTTGACGCAAATCCATGCACTCATTTCTCTTATTTGGAAGAAGGTGAGCATTCCTGGGGACATCGGGGAAGCTATAATCGTGAACCTCTTCAAGAAAGGCGACAAGTCTGATTGCTGTAATTACATACGAGTTTCACTGCTGTCAGCCACATGGAAAATCATCGCAATAATCCTCCGCAATCACCTTCTCCCAGTGACTGAAGAACTCCTTCCAGAATCGCAATGCAGATTCTACCCACTAAGGGCGACAGTGGACATCATCTTCACCACGGGTCAAATTCAAGAAAAAAGCAGATAGCAGCATCCACCTCTATAAGCGGCATTCTTACATGGCACAAAGGCCTCCGATACCCTCAACCGTGAGGGATTATGGAGCGTCCTCCTCAAATTCGGCTGCACTCAAAAGTTTTTAACCATCCTCCGCCTGCTTCACGATGATATGCAAACCGTGATCCTGACAAACGGATCCACCACAGACCCAATAACCGTGCGGACCGGGGACAAGCAATGCTGTGTCGCCGTACCAACGCTCTTCTCGATCTTCGTTTCTGCAATGATGCTTCTCACCCTCAATAAGCTCGCCACTTTTTTTGAGCTAATTTGCAGAATTAACAGGCAATTGTTCAACCTGCGTTGCCTCCAGTCTGGATCCATGGTTGTCCCATCCTCTGGGATTGAATTACAGGACGCAGACAGTGGAAAGTGTAACTCTAAACCATCCTCATCCACTTCACCAAAGCGTATGAGGATTTGGGCCTTAAATAAAACATCTGTGAAGCAAACGTTTTCGAACAACCTGCCCTTGCCACACAATACACCATACCCACTCCCACGATTATCATGATGCATGACAACGTGGAACTTGTTCCATACCTGAGCTGCCGACTGTCAACAAGGGCAGACGTTGATGACAACGTCCAACACCGCCTTCCTTTTGAAATGCAACCTTCGGTTGCCTGAGGAAGAGAGTGTTCGAACACCAGGACATCAAACCCGGCTTCAAGCTCATTGCCTACAGAAGAATAGTGCACCCGCCCTGCTGCATTCTTCAGATTCGTGGACTCTGTAAAGTAGTCAACTCATAGTACTGGAGAAGTAACGCCAACGCTTACTCAGCAAGATCCTGCAAATAGATTCTTCAACGTCAGTTTTCCAGCTCAGACCAACATTCCCATCATCGAAACATTGACCACCCTTGATCAACTCCGATGGCCTGGCGCCATCGCCCACATGCCCGATACTGAACTCCCAAAACAAGGGCTCTACTCAGAGATCCAGCACGGCAAGCGAGCGACAGGGCAGAGGAGAAGCGTCAAGGACACTCTCAAAGCCTCCTTGAAAAATTGCAACAACCCCACCTACATCTGTGATTCCGTGGCCCAAGACATTTCAAGAGTGGAGGAGAAGCATCTTTGAAGGCAGGGAACATCTTGAATCTGTTCGTTGGGAGCATGCGGATGCCAAAGACAAACAGCGGAAGCAGCCCAAGACACTACAAGCACCCCATCATCCGGCCCTGAAACCAACGTCAGCCTCACCTGTGACAGAGACTGTAGATCCCACATTGGTCTCATCTGTCAACTGAGAACTCATATCAGAGTGGAAGCAAGACGTCCTCGACTCCGAATGCGTGCCTAAGAGAAGGCAAACACGGTAAGATCTAAATGCACAGAAGCATGCACGGATAGGATATATAACCATACGATGCAGTTATGTTGACTGAGTTAGATGAAGATGGGTGGAAGGAGGATCTTGTGGAGCATAAACACAAGCATTGACCTGATTGGCCGATTGGAAGATGATGTGCTGTACATACATTGTCATATTTTGTACATCAGTACGCATTTGAATCTCTTTATCTGAATGCACGCAGCATTCATAACAAATTTGATGATCTGTCGGCACAAATATTTACAAATGGGGATGATCTGGTAGCCAGAATAGGGATGTGATTGCCAGGTGACGAAGACTGGGATCTAAACATTCAGTGGTACTTGACAATTCGGAAGGACAGACAGAAAGGAAAATGAGGTGGAGTAGCTCTTTTGATGAAGGATTATATCACTGCAATATGGAGAAACGATATTGGCTCAAATGATCAAGAAATTGAAACAGTTTGGGTAGAGATAAGGAATAATAAGGGGAAAAGTCACTGCTTGGCATAGTCTATAAGCCCCCTAACAGTTACAACTCTGCTGGTCGACCTATAAACCATGAAATAGTGGGGGCTTGTAAAAAGGGTCTTTACATGGGTGTAAACAATGGGTGATTTTAAGCTGCATATTGATTGGACAAATCAAATTGGTCACGGTAGCCTTGAGGAATATTGCATAGATTGTATAAGGGAAGGGCTTCTTGAGCAGTACGAAATGGAAATAAGCAGGTGACAGGCTATCATGGATCTGGTCCTGTGTAATGAGATAGGATTAGTAAACAAACTGCTACTCAAGGTTCCCATTGGAATTAGTGATCACTGGTTGAATTTCAAATTCAGATGGAGCGCGACGAAGTTGGATCTCCAACCACCGTACGAAGCTGAAATAAACGACAATATAAAAAGCTATGGGGGCAGAGTTGAATAAAGTGAGTGGGAAAACAGATTAAATTGTAGGACGGTTAATGTACAGTGGCATATATTTAAGGAGATATTTCATAACTCTGAAGAAAAATATATTCAATTGAGGAGGAAAAAGGTGTAAAAGAAAATATAGCTGCCTGTGGATAACTAAAGAAATAAGGGATGGTATCCAGTTAAAGACAAGGGCTAACAAAGTGGCCAAAATTAGTGGGTGTCCAGAAGATTGGGAAGCTTTTAAAAGCCAGCAAAGAATGACAAAAAAAGGATTAAGAAAGGGAAGATAGATTATGAAAGAAAACTAGCACGAAATATAGCAAGAGATAGCAATAGTTTCTACAGGTATATAAAAAGAAAAGAGAGGCTGAAGTAAATTTTGGTCCGTTGGAGGATGAGGCCGGGTAATTAGTAATGGGGAATATGGAGATGGCAGAAACGCTGAACAAATATTTGTTCCATTCTTTACGGTAGAGGACACTACAAATATAACAGCAGTGGATAGTCAAGGGCTATAGAGGTGGGGGTGGGGAGCATTTTAACACAAAATCACAATCACTGAACAGTTGGTACTCAGTAAGATATTGGGATTAAAGTCGGATAGATCCCATGGACATGATGGCGTGCATCCTAGTGCCTTAAGAGAAGTAGTGACAGATATAGTGGATGCATTGGTTGTAATTGACCAACATTCCCTGGATTCGGTTTATGTCCCACCAGATTGGAAAACGGCAAATGTAACGCCACTGTATAAAAACGGAGGCAGAGAAAATGCAGCAAAAAACTAACCAGTTAGCCTAACATCTGATTTTGGAAAGATGTTGCAGTCCATTATTAAAGAAGCAATAGCAGAACATTTGGAAAGGCATAATTCGGTCAGGCAGAGTCAGCATGTTTTTGAAAGGGAAGTAATGTTTGACAACGTTGCTGTAATTCTTTGAATAAGTAACGTGCAGGATGGTTAAAGGGGAACCAGTGGATGTGGTGTAGTTGGATAACAGAAGGCTTTTCACAAGGATCCTCATAAAAGGTGAATGCACAAGATAACATTTTACAGGGCTGGGGTTAATATATTTAGATGGATACTGGGTTGGATAATGAACAGAAAACAGAGTGCCGGTATAAATGGTTAATTCTCGGGTTGGCTATCAGTAACTTTTGGGGTGCCGCAGGGATTAGTGCTTGGACCAAACTATTTAGAATCTATATTAACGACTTGGATGAAGCGACCGAGTGTAACGTAGCCAAATTTGGTGACGATACAAAAATTTGTGGGAAAGCAATACATGAGGACGACATAAAAAACCTGCAAAAGCATATAGACAGACTAAGTGATTGGGAAATAATTGGAAGATGGAGTAAAATGTTGGAACGTGTGAGGTTTGCACGTTGGCAGAAAAAAAATTAATGAACCAGTTATTTTTAAATGGAGAATAAATTTAAAGTGCTGCAGTCGAGCGGGACCTGGGGATCCTGGTGCATGAAATACAAAAGTTTAGTACGCAGGTAGCAGCAAGTGTTGAAGAAGGACAAGGGAATCTTGGCCTTCATTGAAATGGGGATGGAGTATAAAAGCAGGGAAGTCTTGTTACAGTAATACAGAGTATTGGTGAGGCAACACCTGGAACCCTGCTTTCAGTTTGGTTTCTAAATTTACAAAAGGATATACTTGATTTTGATGCAGTTCAGAGAAGGTTCACTAGGTTCATTCCGCTGATTGTTACGAGGAAAGTTTGAGTGCGTTTGTCCTCTACTCATTGGAATTCAGAAGATTCAGAGGTGATCTTACCGAAACTTATAAGATTATGATGGATCTTGACAAAGTGGATGCAGAGGCGATATTTCCACTGATAGTGGAGACTAGAACTAGAGGGCATAATCTTAGAATAAGGGGCCGCCCATTTAAAACTGGGACGAGGATGAATTACTTCTCTTACATTGCTGTAAAGCTGTGGCATTCGCTGCCTCAGAGAACATTGGAAGCTGGGTCATTGAATAAATGTAAATCAGAGATAGACAGTTTCTTAACCGATAATGGCATAAGGACTTATGGTGAGCTGGCAGAGAAATGGACCTGAGTCCATACGGGTCGAGAGGCCTTATGGCCGACTACTGCTCCTATTTCTTATGTACTTATTATATTTACAATATACATAACCAATACCTAATTCTGATATATTACTGCAATTGCAGGGATTTATCCTCCATATCTCCATATGCTCTCTCCGATACTTACTTCCCACTGACGTTCCAATATACACCGCATATTTCGCAACATGTGATGGTTTCATTCTACGAATACAATCGCTGAACACTCAGTTCCCAGTCACTTTCTATTATACACAGCTCAAGACCTGATATTGATTCATTTTCATATGGACGGGATTTCTCTGGTGAATACACTCCGTAATATATAATTCACCTTATATTTCCAGAATACTAAGCCAATGGCCAATCAGTACATTACTGTAATGGGAGAGATTTACCTTGTCAATATTCTCCCATTACGTGACTCGCTAAAATGGGTGGTAATAGGGCGGTAAAAAAACAAATGATGGTCCAGATGAAGTGTTCGTGGGAACAGCAGAACCATTAGCAACATCTGTTGTCCGAGAGAACGGGAGCACTGGTTGGAATCCTATTTTTTCAATTTACATTTGAGTTCGGAATATTGTATAGTGCCTACATATTTGCTCAATTGGTTGGTTATAAAGTTGCTCCTGTGATGCTCTCTGTATCGGAAGATGTGGGAAAGAAGGCCAAATTCACTCACTTTTAATGTAACATTAATCTTTTCTGCAATGCCGATCGGCTGTGAGAAGGTAATTTTTGACTAAACCACAGCGACGACAGTGCGGGATTTTCATCCGGGATCTGTTCCAGTTCAAGCCTGAAAATCCCAAAGCGAGAATGAAATCGCTGGACCACAGAGTCTCCGATATAAAGCAAGGCAACTCATTACGCATTGAAAACTCATTTTCTGAAAGTGAAGTGGAAAGCTTTTCCTTCCACCTTGCCTGTGCTGTTTCCCTGCGAATGCTATCGAATTAGTCCCACTCATCGTAATCCTGCAAATGTTTCCCTTTAATGTACACATTCATAATTTTTGACGTGAAATGAGCTGAGTGTAGCATACTTAGAGCAAAAGCTGAATTTGGACATGAAGTTTACAGTGATTGAAAAAACAAGCAGAGGCATGAAATGTTCAACGATGATTATATTTGAATCCGCGCAGATAGCGTACAATTGATTAGAATGTTCCTTGCCTCAAGCACACCGCTACCTCGTTTTCCTGGAACAATGTCACCAGTCATTCTGCTTTTTGAATCCAAACAGAAATTTCCTGAAATAAACTGAACTCACCGCTTGTGCACCCAGTTGCAACAATGTTGAAAGTTTACAATCAGCCTCTGTCAGTAGAAGGCGTTACGTTACTTCAGGTGAAAGGCGCCAGAAATGATCGGTTTTGAATCAGATTCAGAACATTGAAAAAAACAGTTTCACCCGGTAAATTAAACGACCAAGATAAGTCTTCGTTTGCATCGAAGTCAGGCGCCTTTTCCATTAGCCCACGCAGCCCGTGCTGCTGCCACCACAATTGTTTGAGAGAATTGTAAGCAAAGGGCTATTGTTTCAGGAAGGCAGAAAAAGCTGAGGCACGAGGCCCGTTTGAATGAGTAAACATGTTTCAACTGCCAACAAAATACTATTTATTTCATGTAATAAAGTTTGATGTTTTGCTATGATCCATCAGCAGATAAAGGTAAACTGTGCCATGACTCGGATTCGAACCGAGGTTGCTGCAGCCACAACGCAGTGTACTAACCACTATACGATCACGGCGGCCCAAATCAGCTGCTCCAAAATTGGCTCTGATCACAGCAAAGTCACACACAGCACTACTTTGAAAAAACATGTTTTTTTATCATGAGGCCAAACACAGCCCTGACAGAATCTGTGGCAGCGGTGGGATTTGACCCACACCCTGCAGCGAAGAGAGCGTTAACCCAGAATAGGAGCGAGTGCAGTCACAGTTACATTTAAAAGGATTGTTCCCCTTTCACACGGGAAGAAATTCGTCCATTGTCCGTTATGAAAAAAAAAGCCTGGTGGCCGCAGGGAATTAAACGAAGATTTCCCCTTTATTTGGAATGCACTTTGACCAGCTAAGCCATGGGGCAAAATATACCACGATCGACTTCCTGCCACTGAATGCTATCAATCAGCTTCCTGTTACTGTCTTTTGGATTCTGAGGCCGTTTTTGATCTAACCACCTCTATTGTCGATTCTGCCATGTGTCCCGATGCTGCCTCTATCTCTCGCTGCACTTATCCCAGCTCCAATATATCGGTTAATGTGGAAAGATTTCCAGTGTTTTCTTCGAACATGAACTAAAGGTGAACAAAAGAACATAAGGAAGAGGAGCAGGAGTAGGGCATATGGTCACTCGAGCCTACTCCGACATTCAATAAGATCATGGCTGATCTGATCATGGACTCACCTCCACTTCCCTGCTCGCTCCCCATAACCCTTTAATCGAGATCGCTCAAAAATCTGTTAAATATATTCAATGGCCCAGCCTCCACATTTGAATGGTGCACAGAACTCCATATATTTTTAATCATCTGAGAGAAATAATTTCTCCTCCTCTCAGTTTGAAATGGGCGGCCCCTTATTTTGAGAGTATCAGCAAATCTACTTTTGAAACTGGGCAACTAATCAACAAAAACTAAAAACAAGATGGTATTTATTGTGATGAATCAAATAGAATATTCTGACTTGGAAGAATTAGGTTCCATTATGTGCAAAACGAATCTGTGACACCAACGCGATTCCAACTGCCCAAATATTAATTGGGATATAATTAATGTGACAGGTATTGAGGGTGAATAATTTCTAAAATGTATTCAGGAGAATGTGTTTCTATCCAGTATGTAGCAAGCCCAACAAAGAAGTACGTGGTTCTGGATTTAGATTTAAGGAATGAAGCTGGGCAGGTGGTAGGAGTATCAATGTGACGAAATTTTGCTGCTAATTATTATAATTCAGTTAGATATTGTGCATGTTGCTAGAAAGGACAAAGATCGACCAGGAATAAAAGGTTTCATTTGGGGGGCAACCAGTTTTACTGAGCTGAGATATGATTTAGTCAAAGTCGACTGGAAACAACTGTTGAAGGTAAATCAGTGTCATAGCAGTGGGAGGCTTTTCAGGAGGAGAACTTGATGGTGCAGAGCAAATATGTTTCCTTAAAGAAAAAAACTGGAAATAACAAATCTAGAGCCCCAGGATTTAAGGTGGCATACAGGGTAGTATAAAGCCAAAAAAGGAAGGCTTATGACAGCACCGAGGGCTCAATTCTACAGAAACCCGAGCGGAGTACAGAAAGTGCGGCGGTAAAATTAAAAAAGGAAATTTGGAAAGCAAAGATAGAGTAGGAAAAATTGTTTGTATGTAAAATCAATGAAACCCAGAACATGTTGTATCTGTACATTAATGCAAGACATTAACTAAAGGAAGTGTCGGGACTATTAGAGATTGTGAAGGTAAATTTTATGTGAATTTCGAAGACGTAGATATAGTTCTTCTTGACTAAAGTACATCTGTTTTCAGAAAAGGGAGTGGCGATGCAGACATTGCATTCAGGGAGGAGGAGCGTGAAATATTAGATGAAATATCTATCGTGAGATTGGAAGTATTTAGGAAGGGAGCAGCATTGAATGTGGATATCTCCCCAGGCCCGGGTAAATTGTATCTCAGACTGCTAACTGAGGCAAAAGAGGTAATTACAGAGGCGCTAGCATTCATTTTACATTCCTCTCTGGCCACAGGTGTAGTGCCGGAGGACTGAAAGACTTCTACTGTTGTACATTTGCATAAATATTATAAAGGGGCAGATGGAGTCTGCCTAAACTTGGTTCTGGGAATAGCGTTGCAAAACATTCTAAGGGCGGAATAAATGTTCATTGAGAAATACATGAGTTAATCAAGAAGAGTGCAGTGGCCTGCAGTGACTTGTGGGGCACCACAGGTATCAGTGCTTGGGACCCAGCTATTCACAATACATAAAAATGATTTTGATGAGGTAACCAATTGTAAAATTAAAAAATTTGCTCACGAAGCAAAACTATTGTGATTTGTGAGGAGGAAGCAAAGACGCTGCAAGGCGACTTAGATAGGTTGAGTTAGTGGACAAAGACATGGCAGATGCAGTAGAACGTGGATAAGAGTGAAGCTATCCACTTTGGTTGGAAAAACATAAGGACAGAATATTATTTAAATGGTTATGGCTTGGGACATGTCGAAGTACAGAGGGACCTGTGAATCCTTGTACACCAGTCAGTGAAAGCAAACATCCAGGTGCAGCAAGCAATTAAGAAGGCAAATGGTATGTTACCATTTGAGGATTTGAGTAGATAGAAACAGAGAATTATAGAAACATAGAACATAGTTGCAGGATTAGGCCATTCGGCCCTTCGAGCTTACACCACCATTCATTAAGTTCATGGTTGATCATTCTAATCAGTACCCCTTTCCTGCTTTATCGCCACCCCTTGATCCCTTTAGCCAGAAGGGCCATATCTAATTCCCTCTTAAATATATCCAATGAACTGGCATCAACGCCTCTTTTCCTTAGGTAATTCCACAGATTAACAACTCTCTGAGTGCAGAAGTTTCTCCTCATCTCAATCCTAAATGTCTTACCGATTATCCTTAGAATGTGTCCTCTGATTCTGGACTTCCCCAACATCTGGAAATCCAGACTCAGGGGACACATTTTACATGTCAGAATTGAAGATGGCTCTATGAGATACCCTTTCATTCTTCTCAACTCCAGTGAATACATGCCCAGTCGATTCAATCTCTCTTTATATCAGTCCTGCCATCCCGGCAATCAGTCTGTTGAACCTTCACTGCACTCCCTCAACAGCAAGAACTTGCTTCCTCAGATTATGAGACCAAAACTCTACACAATATCGGAGGTGAGGCCTCACAAAGGCCCTATACAAATGCAGTAAGGCCTCCCTGCTCCTATATACAAATCCCCTAGCTATTTAGGCCAACATACCATTTGGTTTCTTCGCCGCCTGCTGCACCTGCATGCCAACTTTCAATGACTGGAATACCATGACACCCAGGTCTCGTTTCACCTCCCCTTTTTGTAATCTGCCGCCATTCAGAACAAATTCTGCCTTCGTGTTTTTGCACCCAAGTGAATAACCTCACAGACATAAATATTATACTGCGTCAGCCATGCATGTGCCAACTCACCTAACCTATCCAAGCCAACCTGCATCCTCTTCGCGTCCTACTCACAGTTCACACCGCCACCCAGCTTCGTGACATCTGCAAAGTCGGAGATATTACACTCAAGTCGCCCATCTAAATCATTGATGTATATTGTAAATAGCTGGGGGCACCCCACTTAGCTCTGTGGCATCCCACTAGTCACTGCCTGCCATTCTAAAAAGGACCCGTTTAACCAGACTCTCTGCTTCCAGTCTGCCAACTAGTTCTCTTTATCGTCAGTACATTATTACCAATAGCATTAGCTTTAATTTTGCACACCAATATCTTGTGTGGGACCTTGTCAAAAGCATTTTGAAAGTCAAAACACACCACATCCACAGGTTATTTCTTGTCCAGTCTATTGTTACATCCTTAATAAATTCCAGAATGTTAGTCAAGTATGATTTCCTTTTCATAAATCCATGCTGACTTGGATGCTCCTGTCACTGTTTTCCAAATGCGTTGCTATTTCATCTTTAATAATTGATTCCCAATTTTCCCCATTACTGATGTAAGGCTAACTGATCGATATTTTCTCGTTTTCTCTCTCCATTCTTTTTTTAAATGTGGTGTAACATTAACTATCTCCCAGTCCATAGGAACTGATCCAGAGTTGATAGATTGTTGAATAATGATCACCAGTGCATTCACTATTTTTCGCGACACTTCCTTTTGTACTCTGGGATGCTTACTATCAGGCCCCGGGGATTTATCCGCGCTTGAATCACATCAATTTCCCTAACAGAATTTCCCACCTAATCAGGATTTCCATCAGTTCCTGTTTCTCATTAGACCCTTGGTACCCTCGTATTTACGGAAAATTATTTGTGTCTTCCTCCGTGAAGACAGATCCAAAATATAGCAGCAAGGTTGTCTTACTACAATTAAATTGGCCTTGCTGAGACTGCACGAGAAGTATTGCAGCAGTTCTGGTCTCCTTATCCAAAAAAGATATACTTGCCATGGAGGGGGTGTAGCGAAGGGTCACCAGACTGTTTCCTGGGAAGGCAGGACTTTCGGATGAGGAGAAATTGGATCGAGTACAACTGTATTCACTGGAGTTTAGAGGAATGAGAGGGGATCTCATTGAATCGTCTAACATTCTCACAGCGATGGATAGACTGGATGCGGGGAGAATGATTCCCCTGGTTGGGATGTCTAGTTAAAGGGGTCACAGAATCAGGATATGGGGTAGGAAATTTATGAACGAAATGTGGATTTTTTTCACTGAGAAATTGGTGAACCTGTGATATTCTATACCACAGAAGTCTGTGGAGGCCAATTCACTGAATACATTTGAGGGAGATAGAAAGATTTCTATACAAAAAAAACATATCAGGCTATGGGGAAAAAGCTCGAATATGGTTTTGAGATACAGGATCAGCCATGATTATATCGAATGATGGTGCAGACTCGAAGGGCCGAATGGCCTACTCGCTCGCATTTTCTATGTTTCTATGTTTGCATTTTCGAGGGTCTAAATGGACTGCTACTCTTCTCGTAGAACAAGTTCAAGAAACTGACCAACTTCTGCCTATCCTATGCCTCAGGCTTAAGGTGTTAATGTCCTGCCGCTTTCCCTGGGTAAAAGTCCGAAGGGGCAGAATCGCCTCCTCCTCATTCTGTTAAATAGGATAGTGTGCCTGCATTGTATCCTCCTCATCTATGCAGTCGGACGAGAGGCCGAATGATGTTCCACTATTCATCTATAACAGGCTCAAGGAGCTGAATGGCTTCCTCTTGTAATTTGCAACTGGCTCATGTGGTTACTCGATTCGTCCTGTCCCGATGTAGCAGTCTCGATGCCTTGCTCCTGCTCCTCTGTGAGAGACTCAGGAGCTGAGACATCCCAGAGGAACAGTGGATGGGATTGGAGCCACTTGTTTAACAGGAAATGCAGGGTCCGCAGCTTCCCTTCTCTGAAGTATGGATTTGCTGCAAAATGAACTGTGCAGCCCAAGAAACACTTGATCCTAAATTGCGAATAAAATCCGAGCTCTGCAGACTAATCCCACTGCCTAGCTCTTGGTCCGTAGCCTTTTAGGTTACTGGACTTCAAATGCATTTTCAAGGACTTTTTAAAAAGTGATAAGGACTTCTGCCTCGAAAGCCCATTCTGGCAGTGAGTTACAGAACCTCACCAGCCCCTCGTTGAAAACATTTCGGCTCAAATCCCGTGTACCCTCCGACCAATTACTTTGAATCTATGCCCCCAGTTTGTTGACCACTCTGCTAAGGGAAATGGATCCATTCTATGCACTCTCTCTAGGCCACATCATGTATTCACTTCAATACGTTTCCCCGCTCAGCCTCCTTTATTCCAAAGAATAAATACCAGCTTTTGCAATCTTTCCTCATAGCTCAGTTCACAATTCCAGGCATCACTTGCGTAAATCAACTCTGTATCCTCACGAGTGCCATCAGATCTGGTGACCAGATGCGGTGAACAGAACAGCAGGCGATACTCTAGCTGCAGCCTAACTAGTGCTTTATTCGTTTCAAGCAAAACTTTCCCGATCTTATATTCTACGGCTCAGCTAAAAAGGCAACTATCCAATATTGCCTCTCACCACCTTATCTACCTCGCCTGCTACCATCAAGGATTCTGTGGACATGCACTCCAAGGTGTTTTGCACCTCTACACTTATGAGTGGCCCAACATTTAATGTTTATTAGCTTGCTCTATAAGAATGCCACAAATGCATTATCTCACAGTTCTCCGAGCTGAATTTCATTAACCTCTCTTCTGCCTACCTGATCAGTTCACTGATACCTTCCAGCAGTGCACAGCAATCTTCATCATTGTCAACCATAATCTGTTTGACCAACTTTTAGTCACCTGAACTAAGTTCTACTTATCGATAAGAATATAAGAACAGAAGACTTAAGAACAGGAGTCGGCCATCTCGCCCCTCGAACCTGCTCCGCCATTGAACAAGATCATGGCTGATCTGGCCGTGGACTCAACTCCACTTACCTGCCCGCTCCCCATATCCCTTAATTCCCTTATTGGTCAAAAATCTATCTATCTGTGACTTGAATACATTCAATGAGCGAGGCTCAACTGCTTCCTTGGGCAGAGATTTCAACAGATTCCCATCCCTCTGGGAGACGAAATTCATTCTCCACTCGGTTTTAAATTGGCTCCCCCGTATTTTGAGTCTGT
This sequence comes from Pristiophorus japonicus, assembly GCF_044704955.1. NCBI lineage: Eukaryota > Metazoa > Chordata > Chondrichthyes > Pristiophoridae > Pristiophorus > Pristiophorus japonicus. The sequence continues at coordinate 6,578,331 of NW_027254201.1, forward strand.
GCCCCCTACTTCTCATCTCCACGACCAGTGGAAACAACCTCTCTGCCACTATCGTGTCAATACTTCCATGATTATAATTGTTTCTATATGATCACCCCTCATCCTTCTGAATGCGTCTCGGTGTCACATTTTTATTGCATTATATTTCTGTGAAGAGCTTTGGGAAGTTTCAGTACATTAAAGCTCTATATTAATTGAAGTTTTTGTTGTTGTTTAAAAACGATTTTATATGATGTAAGTTAGAGCTTGCAGCACGTAAAGAGTGCATTTTCTCCAACATGTTTTGCAGCAGTTAATTCTGGACACGTGTGCCCTCCGGCCCTAATTCACTTCATCTTCAGCATATCCTTCTATTCCTTTGTCAGACATTTTCTGTGGTGCATCCCTCTTAAATGCATCTGTGCTATTGCCTCAACTCCTGCTCGTGGTAGAAACTTCCACATTCTTACGACCCTTTGTTAATGAAGTGGCTCTTGAATTGCCTACTGAATTTATCGGTTACTGACTTATTATTATGACCACTAATTCTGTACTCGCGTACAATAGCAAATATTGTCTCTACATCAACCGTATCAAAACTTTTCATCATGGTAATGTCAGTACCTGCCTTGTCATTTCTAGAGAAAAGCTCCTCAGTCTGTTCAGTCTTTCCAAAAAAGTAATGCATTTCATTTCAGGCCGAATTGCTTCCTTCTGTGCTGTGAGATTCTGTGATTTCACGATTTAATTTTCACATCGGCTGGTAGATACAATAGGGAAAGCATGCAGGTCAACGGTCTGTTATTTTGCACCGACCATTGCACCATTAAGAAAGCGCCATTGTATAGCTGCAATAACCGAGTAGAGAAGGGGTTGGATTGGGAATTCATGGCTTTTACCAATACAGGATCGAGCCCTGCTCACAGCGATTTCCTTTGGTAATTATTTTCTTTAATCGACTCCCTGTGGATATCACTGGCCCTGAATTAGATCGCAATTCCCTCCAGTGGCCTGTATTGCACTGATTGCCGAGTAGCTGCTGTTCAAATTGGGAACACAAATAATTTATCGGCATTAATTAGTGAATGTTCGTTTGTTGGAAATTAAATGCAAAAACCCGCGTGAAATACTCACAGGAAACAGCATGAAAAAATGCCTTTTAATAAAGAGCCATGCAATATTTGGATATAAATCATCCACCTTCAGTTAACGAGTGCAAACGTGATTTGATTTTATAATTTGAACAAGATTTGACAAACACCAGCTTATGACTCGAAACTTCTGATAACATCCGGATTTATAATAAAGTTGAACGCCTTATCAATTAGCCCACGTGTCAAGTAAGAAGGTAGAATGCAGACTAAGGTGAGAATTAAGGATTACCCAACGGATTTGTATGTATATCGGTACCATACTTTGTACTGAAAACCAATCAGTGGCGGTGAGCTATTCACTGATTGAAATACGAGAAGACACAAAATCCCGGAGTATATGAAATTGTTCATGACATGCTGGAAACATTCCGCACATCCATGAGCTCCTGGCAGTAGTAAGGTTTTTCAGCATTGCTTCAGAGTATTGCAGGTCGCGTGTGTGTTTCGTTCATAAATGTTTAAGCTGCTCAATATCACAAACTTGTGAGATACACGCAAACACGCCCGCTCGCACCCAAATAAAAAAATAATACAAATCGCAAGTACGGGGATCGAAACCGCGACCTTGGGGTTACTGACCTAACCAGCTTTATTACCATATTTCGGACGCAGTAAATGGAAATAACCTTGCATTCCAACAGCGACATTCACCTCAGGACTTCGCAAACCGGTTCAGAGCCAAATAAGTACTTTTAAAGTGACTGTTGCAATGTAGGAAATGCAAACGATGATAGTACTGATGGAGGCCATTTCAGCCGATCGTGTCAACGCCGGCGGACCAAGAGCTTTCCAGACGAATTCCCACTTTCCAGCGCTAAGTTCGCCCTGCAGGTTATATCACTTCAATTGCACCTCCAAGTATTTTTAAAATATGTGGCGGTTTCTGCGTGTATCACCCATTCATGCAGCGAGTTCCAGACTTCCACGATGCTCAAGGTAAAGACATTTCCACTCATTGCTCATCTACTCCGCCGCCCCACAAATACTTCAATCTGTACCTCCTGGTTGTTGACCCGTGTGCCAAGGAAAACACAATCTATCTAGGCCCCTCATAATTAAATGCAACTCAATAAGGTGCCAACTCTGTTCCAAGGAAAACAGACCTAGCATTTCCAATCTTTCCACAAAACCGTAATTCTAAAGTCCAGGCAACATGTCTGGACATCTCCTCTGCGCATTTTCCAGTGCAGTCACATCTTTCCTGAAATGTGGTGATCTTAACTGCACACAGTAGTCCAACTGTGGCCGAACCAGTGTTTTATGTAATTCAAGTATTATGTCCTAGCTCTTGTATTCAATGCTTCGACTAATAAAGGCAAGCATTCCACGGTGGACCTGCATTCCAAGGCCCATTTGTTCCACTATATGTTTCAGTGTCGGACCCTTCAATGTTTATTTCATTGCTTTTTTAGACCTCCCCACGTGCATTACCTCACACATGTCTTTAATGAATTATTTTTGCCACTGTTCTGCGCACCTGACCAGTACATATCTCCCTGCAGTCTTCGCCTTCTGTCTTCATTACCAACCACACAGAAACAATCCATTTGGCCCAACCAGTCATGCCGGCATTCATGCTCCACTTCCTGCACGTGGAACACCACGAATCACCTTCTGCCAATGTGAATGTATATCTTTTAAATGATTCAATTCGCTGGAGAAATACGAACAACGATATCTCCACAAGATCCTGCAAATCGCCTGAGAGGACGGATGCACTAACATTCGCGTCCTCGATCAGGCAAACATCCCAAACATCGACGCACTGACCACACAAGACCAGCTTCGTAGGGCGGGCACATTGTTTGTATGCCTGACACAAGACTCCCAAGGCAAGCGCTCTACTCGTAACTCCTACACGGCAAACGAGGCCCAGGTGGACAGAGAAATGTTTCACGGTAAACCTCAAAGTCTCCTTGATAAAATGTAACATCCCCACCGACAACTGGGAGCCCCTGGCCAAAGACCGCCGTTAGTGGAGGAAGAGCGGGTGGGCGCTGAGCAACTCGAGCCTCGTCGCCGACAGCATGCAGAAATCAAACGCAGGCACTGAAAGAATTATGCAGCAATCCAGACTCCCAACACAACCTTTCCTTCAAGGAACGTCTGTCCCACCTGTGACTGCGAATATATTTCCCATATTGGCCTTTGCACTCAAATGAGAACTCACTTTTAGAGTGAAAGCAAGTCTTCCTCGATTTCAAGGGACTGCCTATGATGATGATCTTCCAGTTAAGATTGCTGTGAATGGTAACCCCAAGGATGTTGTTGGTGGGGGACTGTGTAATGTCATGACGCTGAATGTCATGCGGCGCAGGTTTGAATCTCGCTTGCCTGGCACATGTGTGATGCGAATATCATAATCTGTTGGATGTGGTCATTTGTGGCTAACAGTAATATATGCACAGCAATTGCCAATAGGGTAGTGAATGATTGATAGCTGCAAGCTGAATTAAGAGCGTTTTTTGATGGTATTTGAAGGACAGATCCAGGATTTGAAGACGTCTCGAAAATATAAGCCTTGGTTCGAAAAGTATGTTGAGTTAAAGCATTCACATTCAGGGTGGTTACCTTAGTTGGTTAGATAGTGATGCTAATTTGGCTAAATTCGCGGGTTCGATTCCTGTATCAACCATTGCATTGTTATGGGCTTGCTAGTATTTTATCTTTTCTATTTTTAAGCAGCGTAAAAAGTTTGGTAGGAGAATCACACCGGACCTGTAATTCTTTGAATTAATGCTGCAAAACATTAGTTCTGCCGAGAGCTCATGGAGCTGTGTTTCTCTGGTCACAGATATTGCCTGACCTGCCAAGTGTTTCCAGCATTCATTGAACAATTCCATATGCAGCATCTGCTACATTTTGCAATTTATTTTGGTGCTGTGTCGCCGTTTATATTATGAAATAAATTTGGTCCAAATAAATTGCTGAGGTTAGAAAGTAAAATTAATTATAATTCGGTGCCATGTTGATACAGCGGTAGAATTTTCACCGAGTCATAAATCTGCCCAGTTACATCTCTAGTACAATCACATCTTTCCTGTAATATGGCGCCCAGAACTGCATTGCTGTGGCCCAAATAGTGTTTTATTCCGTTCAAGCATAACCGCCCTGCATTTATATTCTGCGCCTCACCTAAGAAATATATGTATCCCGCATGCTTTCTTCACCAACTGTCCTTCTACCTTCATGGATCTGTGGACATGCACTTCACGGAAACTCTGTTCCTGTACACATCTCAGTGTCCTACCATTGATTGTGTATTCTCTTGGATGGATAGCTCTCCCCAAATGCATTACCTCATACTTTTCCGATTTGAATTCCATTTTCCACCTTTCTACCCATCTGTCTAAGTGATTGCTCTTCAGCATCAGTATAATCTGAAAACTTGTTAATCATACACCGTACTTTTAAGTCTAAATCATTGATATCCACCACAAAAAGCAATAACATTGAACCCTGCCGAACCCCATTGGAAGCAGCATTCCTGTCACTTCTTCATGGGAAGGTGTAGCATACAAACAGAAAGGAGAAAAACAGAACTCGATTTCGATGTCAGAAGAGTAGCAAGGTAGTTCGGAAGATAGAGTACTAAAGATTGGATAATACACAAGACATGAGTCTGGCTGTGCCGAATAGCATATTACTAAATTCAAGGAGCATTGTGAATAAGGCAGAGAAGGTAAAGGCACGGATCGACACATTAAATTATGTTATCTTAGTGATTACTGATACAGGGCATAAAGAGCGCAGCATATGTAACCCAACATTACTGGTTAAAGGGTTTTCAACAAGATAGAGATAGGATTAAGAAGGATTGCGTGACAATGTTGATTACAAAAAATATAAAGCTGTCAGAGAAGATGATATGTTAGAAGGATCTTCAAATGAGTCTAAATAGGTTCTACTGAAGGACAAAAAGAAGTTAGTACACCACTGGTAGAGTCTAATAGTTTTCCAAACAGTCAGAGGGAGATAGAAGAAGAAATTAGTTCCCAATGTCTGAAAAATGCTTAAATATTAGGCAGTAATATTGGGGATATTTATTACTCCAGTATTCACTGGGATGCAATCAGTGTTACAGTTATAGACGGCACAGAATTCCTCAATTGCATTCAGGAGAACATTCTGTTAGCCCGTATGTAGCAAGCCCAACAAAGCAGGTGGCGATTCTTTAATTAGCTTAAGGCAATTAAGCTGAGCAGGTGGAAGGGTATCATTTAGACAATCACAGCAGTGAATCCGCGAGGCCGACATATTCGTGGATATCACGTTTCTTGAGGTGGCCATAACGCGGCTTAAGAGTGTGCGGGCAGATAATGGATATCTGGCCTCCAGACAGAAGAGGAGGACCAGCTCGGTCGTGCAGGAGTACCCTGAGTGCATCTCGCTCCCCACCGGATTCTGTTCTGAGTACGTCGAGTTCATCGGGGAAAGCCACAAATTCCAAGTCAATGCTACCAATGCTGGCACACATGTAAAACGGCGAGGAAGATGTGTGGAAGAAAATAGTGGCAAAGGATTCCATCGTTAGGGGAGCACACAGGCCGCAGACATATCTCCAGAATGGTATTAGAACAGAATAACATCAGAATTAGGAACAGCAGTAGGCCATTTAGCCCCTCGAACCAGCTCCGCCATTCAACAAGATCATGGCTGATCTGGCCGTGGACTCAGCTCCACTTGTCCACCCGCTCCCATAACCCTTAATTCCCTTATTGGTTAAAGATCTGTCTATCTGTGACTTGAATACATTCAATGAGCTCGCATCAACTGCTTCCTTGGGCAGAGAATTCCACAGATATGTTGCCTCCATGGTACCAGGGTCAAGGATATCAATGCACGGCTGCACGTGATTCTAGGGTGAGAGGGTGAACAGTCAGTCGTGTTCCATTATGGTAGGAATGATATAGGTAGAAGGAGGGAGCAGGTCCTGCAGGCAGATTTTAGGGAGCCAAGTTTAAAAGCAGCACCAGCGACGAGTATGATAATATAGCTATTACTGAGACATGGGTGAAAACAAAGGGCAGGTAAATTAGCTCCACATTCCTTGTTACATAGCTTTAGGAAGGAGACGGAGGGGGATAAAATTGAGGGAGCGGGGAGGACGCTGAATTTATTTTAGTAACAATTGCAGCTGTGAGGAGAGATAATATGTTGGCTGGATACTCAAGTCAGACCATATGGGTTGAATTCAAATTTTCTACTGATAGGGTCGGATGAAGAGGGATTCTTGGAGGCTCGTATGGAGCATAAAGGGGAACATGAAGCAGATGGGCCGATTGTCTTTTTTTTGTTCTGGACATTCTATATAATTTGTTTCGCGGAGCATGACGCAATGCTCTTTTCTCAGGCCTCGCCTGGATTCAATCAGACCAATTAACTACGATTAATTTTATTCCTATTAGATCATTTATATGTATTTGTTCGCAGGATATTGTGTCTAGAAGTAACACAGACATGGGTGAGGATGTCAGCAGAAGATGAGCTGAGGCAGGGCCAGAGACGGGCGATGTTATGGAGGGGAAAATTAAGTTGAAAACTACTCATGCCGCCTCGCATGGTTCAGCAGAACATTCAGCACTGAACTGTGAAGGAAATGACTGAGTAACCCGGACCACTGCGAGAGACAAAATCTTCCGGCGTGAGTCGGAAGGTTTTTTGTAATAACAGGGTCTGACATACAAAGGGGGCGAAATTGGCTGATGAAGCGTTGTCAATGCTTCCATGCTGGGGATGTTTGCCTGAGAGGGAACCTGCCATTGGTGCGCCTATCCTGCCAATGCATTTGCAGGATCTTGTCGATGAAGCACTGGTGGTATGTCACCAGTGCTTCAAATTGCCAGCTGTACATAGTCTATTTTCCTGGACCAAGTAGCGAGGCGGGCAAGACGACTGTCCTGTAGACCATGAGCTTGGTGCCGTGGCTGACATTGTGGTTTTCGAAAACGCTCTTCCTCAAGTGACCGAGTGAGGCACTGACACATTCAAGGCGATATTGTACTTTGTAATCGATATCTGCTCTTTTTTACATACTATGACAAAGTTCCACGTTGTCCAAGGTCTCGTATTGGACCTTGAAAAAAAGGGGGCCACTCTGTGTGGAGGGGGGTGACTGGTATACAAGCTTTTAATTATGGATGGTTAATGTAAGGCCCACGCTCTCATCGACTTCGTTGAAGGTATTGACAAAGCTTTATAGTTCGACTTCCCACTGTGCACAGCAGCAAGCTTTGTCACCATACTGTAATTCAATCACAGATGATGGGACGGCCTTGGATCTGGGCTGGAGGAGACGGAGGTTCAACAGTTTCCTGTTTATTGTGTAGATCAGCTCAAAGACAGGGGAGAGCTTATTGAGTGTGAGATGGGTCTTTGCAGAAAGGAAGATCTAGACGCGTGTTGGTACGGCGGCACAGCCTTGCTTGACCAAGATTTGCACCTGTATAGAGTCTGTGGTGGATCCGTTGGTCATCATCACGGCTTGCATGTCATGACGAATCAGGCGGTGGAGAGTGAACAACGTTTGAGGGCATCCGAATTTGAGAAGGACACTCCATAATCTCTCACTGTTGAGGGTGTCGAAGGCCTTTTTATGGTCAAAGTAGGTCGTGTCGAGAGTTCGATGCTCCTCCCTGCGTTTATCTTGAATTTTGCACGCGGTGAAGATCATGTCCATTGTGCCCCTTAGTGGGCGGAATGAGCACAGCGAATCTGCGATTCTTCAGCCACTGGGAGAAAGTGATTGAGAAGCATTCTTCCGATGATTTCCCTGGGGCAGACAGCAGGGAAACTCCTCTGTAATTACCGCATTCGGATTTGTCACCTTTCCTGAGAATGACCATTGTTACAGCGTCTCCGAGATCCCCGGCATGATCTCCACTTTCCAAATGAGAGAAATGATTTCATGAATTCGCGCCAACAATAATACCCCGCCATGCTTTAGTGCTGCAGCTAGGATTCCATGCGATCCTGAGACATTGTTGTTCTTCAATTACTGGTTGGCCTTTTGAACCTCATGCCGGGCTGTGGTTATGCTGAGTTGGTAGTGGGTAGCATGCTGTCGGATGGAATCGAGAAGACTTACGTCGAAGACAGAGTCTCTGTTAAGTAGATCTCGAAATACGCCTTCCAGCGGGCACTGACTTCCTCACTATCCTTGCTAAATAAGATTCCAATCCTGCCCTCATTTGCGTGCAAACTTCACTTCTTGGACCGTAGTTGGTCTTGACTGCGCCAATGAATCCATGCACACCGTGTTTATCTGCAAGTTTCTGGATCTCCTGTGTTATTTCCATTCATCCTCTGTTCATTACGTCGCTAGTTGTATCTTGGACCTCGGCCTTCAGACGTCTAAATAAGTGTTTTTTTTGCTGCTGCTTTCAGTTCAAGAATGCCTTGCATTTGTGGCTTATTAGCTACCGGGTCACCTGCTTATTCTTGTCGAACCAGTCTTGATGTTTCCTGGTGGATTTACCAAGCGTCTCGACACAGGTGCTAACTATAGAGGCCTTGAACGCAGATCAGGCACTTTGGACACTCTGTGTTTTCAGTAGACTGGAATTCCTGAAGTTGATTGGGGGCGTTGTCTGAATACGGCTTACTTAGGAGGGTATCTGAGTGCTCCAGCTTTGCTTTTTCTGCGCGAGCGTTTCTGTTCACGCTGCTGTTTTGAGTCTACATTAATTTAATTAACAGAGTGGATTAGGCAGTGGTCCATCCAGCAGTCACCAGCTCTTGTCATGGCGTGGGTGATGTGGACCTCGTTGCGATCCATCACCCAGACGATGATATAGTCATCTTGATGGAACAATAAACCAGCCACCCGGTGACAGAATTGAAACACAGAATGCCCAGCTTCGGAATCGAGTTATGCCGATTGGTCAAAAGCGGATTTTTATACATCTTCTGTTGCTGAATTGAGCAATTAGGGCAGTCAGCTTTCAGAAAATCGACAACTGAACTGTTTCCGAATGAACATAGCACCAGTCTGCCATATGTAGCACCGGGATTCACTCGCAAATGGAGCAGCATCACAGACCGTGATATGACGTGCTGAAACCCACAAATGAGAGTTTTTTTGCACAGTGCTTCATGTAACTTTTTAAATTTAATTTGTTTACTGAAATTGATTAGTAAAACTGGCGGATCGTGATTGGCCTGGAATCGGATCCGCGTCTTCTCTGCTCCACATTTAAACAGCTGCTCCTCACTGCACCCTCCCATAGACATGTTCTGAGGGATCATTATGGACCTGAAACATTAACTGTATTTCGCTCCCCATGGATATTGCCTGACCTTCTGTGAATTGCCACCATGTCCTGTTTATACCCTTCCTATAGATGCGGTTGCACTTGTCGGCTTTGGATCTTGTGCTGCAATGGCAGTGGTTCTGATTCCAGATCAGACAGCGGGTTCCAATCACGTCTCGATCGCACGTTTTCATTGGGCCAGCCTCACTTTGAAGGAAGAGCTGTTCATTGTTGGTGAAATAATTATTCCCACAATCAAGTGATCTGTTCCTTTTGATTGTCGCACACAGTTTTTAATTAATTTATACTTGATATTTCAACAATATTTAAGGGATGTGTTATGTTTACTGTTTGCATGGTAACCATGTCTTCTGCGTGGCAGGCGAGTATTCTTCCCAGAATTATAAAAGCTTATCCTGTTTTTGTCGTGTACAGAAGAACTCCACGAGTCTGCGTCCAGTGAGCTGTTGTTATTGTGTCCTTAGACTTCTTTATTACAACTGTAGAGTTGCTAAGCAACATGCCAGACATCATTTTATACTGGCCCTGCACTTGTGTGCAGAGGACGATTCGGAATCCAACAGTCGCGCCCTCTGGTGGCATGTATTGCATAGTTATATGCATACCATCACTCCCACCTTCGGTACAATTTATTTACAAGTTGAGGAGATCCAGCGCCTTTCGGCCACTGGTTTATCGTCTAATTACAAACCCTGGCACGTGTGAGTTGGCCGGACCATTTCTGCGCTGCAACGTGACTGGTCTGAACGGACTGTCAGGAACGGTGGATTCATCCTCGTGATTGACAACGAGTTCGATTGCTGGTTGTGTGTGTGTTGGTGGATCGTCGATGGTGATGTCCTCTTCAAGTCGTACCTGGTTGTCAGTAAATCGCAAATTGAGCTGATATAAATGCTCTCTGCACTTTTCGGCATTTAACAGTGTGATTATTATCATCCTATTCCCTTCCTTGGCAAAAACAGTGCCTGCAATCCACTTGGGACCATGACAGTGATTCAGGACAAATAGAGGGACGTTAACATCAATGTCACGTGACTAGCCGCGTGTTCGTCGCAAATGTTCTACCGCTGTCGCCGGGTTTCCACGTGGTAACTTACATCCGGGTAGACTAGAGAGAGCCTGTTTTTTCAGCGTTCTCTTCATTAACAATTCTTTATTCCAACTCCAGAGTGCCTAAGCAAAATGACCGCCAATCTCTTGTACTGGCGCTGCACTTGCCTGCACTTATGCACAGGTGACGATTAGGAATCGAACAGTCGCGTCCTCTGATGGCAAGAATAACATAGTTACATACATAACAGTTTTGTTATTCAATCTTCAAGCCAGCACAAGTAATCATTGCATTATTTTAATAAACTTGAAGGAAAATAACGCAGAGCAAAGTACTTCAGATGATGAAAAATAATTTCTTCAGCAACTGCTCGAAAACATCACAGGTCCAGCACTGGGCACTGCCACTCAGCTCTGCTCCTGTTCTTTAAACAGCCTCCCCTCTCTGCTCCCGCTCTGTAAACTGCCGCTCGTCTCTGCTCCCACTCTCTAAACAGTCGCTCCTCTCTGCTCCCGCTCTGAAGCAGCCGCGCCTCTCTGCTCTCGCTCTGTAAGCAGCCGCTCCTCTCTGCTCCCGCTCTGTGAACAGCCGCTCCTCTCTTTTCCCACTCTTTGAACTTCCGCTCCTCATCCTCTGCCTCTTCACACCCTCCACGTGTGTAACACATCCAATGAGACACACAGCCGAAAACACCCGGTCTGCAATAACTTTACTCGGTTATTTGGTTTTAACGTTGCTGCTGTGAAGATTGTGAATTCGGACGATATACATAATACGGTGCAAATTCGCACATTTTAACTTAAATTATTGATCTTTTCTTCAGTGCGTTTCGGCTACAATAATGTCATTTTTTCTAAACCCTTGTGACAACAGTCCGGGAATTGCACACAGAATCTGTGACATTTCAAAGCTGAAAATGCCAAAGCGAGAATCTAGTCGCTCGACTAACGAGTCTCGAATAAAAAGAAAGAACACACTCATGACGCATCAAAATCTCATATTCTGTCGGTAAATAATAACATTTTAACGCCGATCCTGCCTGTGCTGTGTCTGTGAGAGAGCTAAACAATAGTCCCACTCCCCATAATCCTACAATTTTTTTTAAGTATAGCATATTTGGAACAAAAGGCTGATTTGGACATTATGTTTACGGTGATTAACAAAATAAACTGAAGCATCAAATGTTGAAAGCAATAACAACGAGGATTATGTTCGCATCCGTGCATGTAGCGCATAATGCATTAGCAGACCTTTGCATGTAACATTCGGCCACACCTTTTACTGCAAGAATATAATCAGTCACTCAGCTTTCTGCTTTTTGCATCCAAATAGCAATCCCCAGCGACAAACGGAACTCAACGCTCGTCCTGCCCATGCACCAAGTTGCAACAATGTTGAAAGAGTACAACTTGCGTCTGTCAGTAAAAGGCCTTCCGTTGCTTCAGGTGAGGGAGCACCAGAAATGTTATGTTGTGACACAGATTCAAAGCAGATAAAAAGAAACGATTGACCAGTGAAATTAAATGCCCACGACAGAACTTCATTAGCATCGAAGTCAGGCGCCTTATCCATTATCCCACACAGCCGCTGCTGCCGCCACTACAGTTGTTAAGAGGAGCGTTTTAAGGAAGGCAGAAAAAGCTGAGACAACAGGCTCATTTGAATGAGTGAACATGTTTCTAATGGCAACAAAATAATACTTGTTTAATAAAGGAAAGAATGATGTTTTGCTGTGTTCTGTCAGCAGGTGTCGCAGAGGAAAAAAGATAAAAAGCAAACTGTGCCATAACTCGGATTCGAACCGAGGCCACAACGCCGAGTACTAACCACGATGCAATTACGGCACTCCACATCAACTACTGCAAGTTTGCTCTGAAAAAACAAAGTCATACACAGCACTGCTTGGATATTATTGATCAAGCGAAAATTAGCCCCACCAGAAATTATGGCAGCGGTTGAATTCCACCTCCAGACTGCAGCTGCTGGAGTGTCAATTTAGAATGGCAACTGGTGCAGCGGTCGTTATATTTAAAAGCCCTTTCACGCGGGTAGAATTTTGCCCATTGTGCACCATGAAAAAGCATTAGGCCTTGCTGATGGTTGAACCCAAGACTGTCGTTTTAAACTAGACAAGTGCTTTGGCCACGTAAGCCACGGAGCCAAACCATGACTTTATCGACTTTCCTCCACTGACTAATTTCAGTCAGCTACCTGTCACTGCCTTTTGGATTCGGAGGCTGTTTTGGATCGAATGATCTCTCTTGTCTATTCCGCCATCTTACCCGATTCTGCCGCTATCTCTCGCTGCGTTTATCTCAGTTGCAATCTGTGGGTTGATGCTGAATGAATTCCAAAGTTTCTTTCGAACATGAACAAATTGAGAACGTAAGAACATGAGGAATTGTGGCAGGAGTCCTCTATTTGGGCACTCCAGCCAGCTCCGACATTCAATAAGAGCATGGGTGCTCTGCTCATGGAATCAGCTCCACTTTCCTGCCCACTCTCCATAATCCTTTAAACCCTTAACACTCAAAAATCTGTCTATCTCCGATTTAAATATGTTCAATGACCCAGCCTTCACAGCTCTCTGGGGCAGCGAATTCGTCAGATCCACAACCCACTGAAACAAGACATTTCTCCTCACCTCAGTTTTAAGTTTACGGCCTCTGATTCTAATATTATGCCGTCTAGATCTAGTATGCCCTATCAGTGGAAACATCCCCTCTGCTTCCACCTTGCCAAGCCCTCACTTAATCTACGACATTTCGATAAGCTCACCTCTCATTCTTCTTAATTCCAATGAGTAGCGGCCCAAACGGCTCATCTTTTCCACATCTGTCACCTCCTCATCTCTGGAATCAACCTTGTGAAAATTCTGTGTACTTCCTCCAAAGCGAGTACATCCTTTCGTAAATATGGAAAACAAAAATGCACTCATTATTCCAGGCGTGGCCTCACAAATACACTGTACTACTGTAGCAAGACTTCCCAGCTTTTATACTCCAATCGACTTTGCAATAAAGGCCAAGATTCCATTGGCCTTCCTGATCACTTGCTTTACCTGCACACTACTATTTTTGTGTTTCATGCAAAAGTATCCCCAGGTCCGGCAGTACTGCACCATTTTGCAATCATTCTACATTTAAATAACAAATAGCTCCTAATTTTTGCTGCCCTCATACTTTACAACATTGTACTCCATCTGCAAAATGTTTGCCCACTCAATTAACCTGTCTATTTCCTTTTGCAGATTTTTTGTGTGCTCTTCACGCATTGCTTGTCCTCCCATCTTTGTATCGTCGGCAAACTTAGCTACGTTACACTCGCTACTTTCCTCCAAATCGTTAATGTAGATTGTAAATAGTTTGATCCCAGCACTGACCCGTGCAGCACCACGCTGGTTACTGATTGCCCATCCTGAGAATGAACCATTTATTCCTACTCTCTGTTTTCTGTTCATTAGGCAATCCGCTATTAATGCTAATATATTTCCACCGAGCACGTGAACCTTTATCTTGTGCAGTAATATTTTACGTTGCACGTTGTGAAAGGCTTTCTAGAAGTCCAAATACAACACATCCACTGGTTCCCCTTCATCCACCCTGTTCGTTACGTCCTCAAATAATTCTAGCCAATGTGCCAAACATGAATTTCCCCTGCATGAATCCATGCTGACTCTGCCTGACCTCATTTTACTTCTCCAAGTTTCCTGCTACTGCTTCTTTAATAATGGACTTCAACATCTTCCCATCCACAGAAGTTAGGCTAACTGGTCTACAGTTATTTGCGTTTTTATCGGCCTCTTTTTTTAAATAGGGATGTTACTTTTGCTGTTTTCCAATCTGCTGAGACCATCCCAGAATCCAGGGAATGTTGTTAAATTGCAACCAATGCATCCACGATTCCTGCCGCTACCTCTCTTAAGACCCGAGGATATAATCTATAGGGTGCAGGGGAACTATCTGCCTTTAGTCCCATTACATTACTTAGTGCCAAATTCTAAGTGATTTTTAGACCCTTGACTATTCATTGTTGGCATATTATTAGTTTCCTCCACCGTAAAGAACAATACACTATATTTATTCAGAGTTTCTGCCATCTCCATGTTTCCCTTTACTAATTCCCCGGTCTCGTCCTCTTAGGAACCAACATTTAGCCTAGCCACAATTTTTATTTTTACATACCGATAGAAACTCTTGCTATGTGTTTTTATATTTCGTGTTAGTTTACTTTCATAGTCTATCTTCCCATTCTTAATCATTTTTTGTCAACCTTTGTTGGCTTTATAACGCTTTCAAATCTTCTGCCTCCCACTAGTTTTGGCCATATTGTATGTCCTATTTTGAATTGGATACCGTCCTTTATTTCATTAGTTCGACATGTAAGGCTATCTTTTCTCTTTCACCGTTTCCTCCTCAGTAGAATATATTCTTCTTGAGAGTTGTGAAATGTCTCATTTTTGTACACCGCTGTTCATCAACCATTCATCAACCTAATGAATGTACATGCGATTAGGTTTTATAAAGTTAAAATATAATTAACTAGCGTATAATCCATCCAGGACAAGACACGGACCTGCAAACTTCTGATAACGTTCCGATTTACACAAAAATCACACACCTTATTATTTAAATCACATCGTATCTGCAATTAACGTTCATGCAATGACGATAATGATAGACTCAAGCTCCTGATTATATTTATTTCAGTTCCATTATTTACACTCCAACAGCGGATGTGAACCATTCACTGATTGAAATACGAGAAGTCGAGAAGTCGAACTACGATCAAAGCGTTTCCTCAACTCCTCCTTTCCAGCATTTCTGCCACCCTCGCGAAATGTCTTTGCATCTTGACCTCCATATCAAACCTCCTAATTAATTAAATAAAACCACAGCGAAGGTTCTTAATCTATGTCGCTGACTGCATTGCAACAACTCCCTACCCCGTCGGTGCCAATCGTTTGTTCCTGAGCTGTCTCATTGAGGGGTGTCCCCCATCGGTAACATCCGCTGGCACCGCAGCTACCGTCACCCATCAGCTGCTGAAATCCTGACCATGCCTTCGTTATCTCTGACTTGTTCATATGGACATATCTTTGAGCGATAAGAGAGCAAAGGGTTATGAAGTGCGTTAAGGGAAGTACAGCTTAGTCCATGATCAGATGACCCATGATCAAATACATTGGCAGAGTGGGCTCGAGAGGCCAAATGGCCTACTTCTTCGACTATTTTTTCTGTTCTTATGGTATAAAACGATAATCTAATACCGAGCCACATTAGGAGAAATAAAAATAGATCAGGATATCTCCCACGCATTCCTTACTGGTCTCCCATAATCTACCCTACGTCAACTTGAGGTCATCCCAAATCTCTCTGGCTGTATCCAAACTCGCTTCAATCCCTTTCACCCAGCACCCTCATGGTCGCTCACCGATATTGGCTCGCGCTGAAGCAATGCTTGGATTTCAAAATTTTCGTTGTTGTTTTCACATCTCGTCATGTCCTCGACCATCCCATGCCATTAATCTCCTCCATCCCTATTACCACTGGAGATATAGGCACTCTTCTAATTCTGCCATCTTGGGTATCCCTGATTAAAATCGTTCAAAATCGATGGTCATCCCTTCCGCTGCCTGAGCCGTAATCTCTGGCATTCGAAGCAAAACGTCTCCACCTCTCTCCACTACTTTCGGACGCTTTGAAATCTAGCTCTGTGACAAAGCTTTTGCTCATCTATTCTTATTTCAACTGATGTGGCTCGGTATCAAATTATCGTTTTATACCATAAGAACATAAAAAATATGAGAAGAAGTCGGCCATTTGGCCCCTCGAGCCCGCTCTGTCAATGTATTTGATCATGGCTCATCTGGGTATGGACGAAGCTATACTTCCCATCACGCACACCATAACCATTTGCTCTCTTATCGCTCAAAAATATGTCCATCCCCGCCTTAAATATATATGATGACCAAACCTTCACAGTTCTCTAGGGAAGACAATTCCATAGATTTACAACCCTCTGAGAAAAAAAATATATAATCTCAGTTTTAAATAGGCGGCTCTTTATTCTGATACTATGTCCCCTCGTTTTAGTTTCCCCTATGAGTGGAAATATCCTCTCATAGAAACATAGAACCATAGAAAATAGGTGCAGGAGCAGGCCATTCAGCCCTTCTAGCCTGCACCGCCATTCAATGAGTTCAAAGCTGAACATGAAATATCAGTACCCCCTTCCTGCTTTCTCGCCATAACCCTTGATCCCCCGCGTAGTAAGGAATTCATCTAACTCCCTTTTGAATATATTTAGTGAATTGGCCTCAACTACTTTCTGTGGTAGAGAATTCCACAGGTTCACCACTCTCTGGGTGAAGAAGTTTCTCCTCATCTCGGTCCTAAATGGCTTACCCCTTATCCTCAGAATGTGACCCCTGGTTCTGGACTTCCCCAACATTGGGAACATTCTTTCTGCATCTAACCTGTCTAAACTCGTCAGAATTTTAAACGTTTCTATGAGGTCCCCTCTCATTCTTCTGAACTCCAGTGAATACAAGCCCAGTTGATCCAATCTTTCTTGATAGGTCAGTCCCGCCATCCCGGGAATCAGTCTGGTGAACCTTCGCTGCACTCCCTCAATAGCAAGAATGTCCTTCCTCAAGTTAGGAGACCAAAACTGTACACAATACTCCAGGTGTGGCCTCACCAAGGCCCTGTACAACTGTAGCAACACCTCCCTGCCCCTGTATTCAAATCCCCTCGCTATAAAGGCCAACATGCCATTTGCTTTCTTAACCGCCTGCTGTACCTGCATGCTAACCTTCAATGACTGATGTACCATGACACCCAGGTCTCGTTGCACCTTCCCTTTTCCTAATCTGTCACCTTTCAGATAATAGTCTGTCTCTCTGTTTTTACCACCAAAGTGGATAACCTCACATTTATCCACATTATACTTCATCTGCCATGCATTTGCCCACTCACCTAACCTATCCAAGTCACTCTGCAGCCTAATAGCATCCTCCTCGCAGCTCACACAGCCACCCAACTTAGTATCATCCGCAAATTTGGAGATACTGCATTTAATCCCGTCGTCTAAATCATTAATGTACAATGTAAACAGCTGGGGCCCCAGCACAGAACCTTGCGGCACTCCACTAGTCACTGCCTGCCATTCTGAAAAGTACCCGTTTACTCCTACTCTTTGCTTCCTGTCTGACAACCAGTTCTCAATCCACGTCAGCACACTACCCCCAATCCCATGTGCTTTAACTTTGCACATTAATCTCTTGTGTGGGACCTTGTCGAAAGCCTTCTGAAAGTCCAAAGAAACCAAATCAACTGGTTCTCCTTTGTCCACGTTACTGGAAACATCCTCAAAAAATTCCAGAAGATTTGTCAAGCATGATTTCCCTTTCACAAATCCATGCTGACTTGGACCTATCATGTCACCATTTTCCAAATGCACTGTTATGACATCCTTAATAATTGATTCCATCATTGTACCCACAACTGAGGTCAGGCTGACCGGTCTATAATTCCCTGTTTTCTCTCTCCCTCCTTTTTTAAAAAGTGGGGTTACATTGGCTACCCTCCACTCCATAGGAACTGATCCAGATTCAATGGAATGTTGGAAAATGACTGTCAATGCATCCGCTATTTCCAAGGCCACCTCCTTAAATTCTCTAGGATGCAGTCCATCAGGCACTGGGGATTTATCGGCCTTCAATCCCATCAATTTCCCCAACACAATTTCCCGACTAATAAAGATTTCCCTCAGTTCCCCCTCCTTACTAGACCCTCTGACCCCTTTTATATCCGGAAGGTTGTTTGTATCCTCCTTAGTGAATACCGAACCAAAGTATTTGTTCAATTGGTCTGCCATTTCTTTGTTCCCCGTTATGACTTCCCCTGATTCTGACTGCAGGGGACCTACGTTTGTCTTCACCAACCTTTTTCTCTTTACATACCTACAGAAACTTTTGCAATCCGCCTTAATGCTCCCTGCAGGCTTCTTCTCGTACTCCATTTTCCCTGCCCTAATCAAACCCTTTGTCCTCCTCTGCTGAGTTCTAAATTTCTCCCAGTCCCCAGGTTCACTGCTATTTCTGGCCAATTTGTATGCCACTTCCTTGGCTTTAATACTATCCCTGATTTCCCTAGATAGCCACGGTTGAGCCACCTTCCCTTTTTTATTTTTACGCCAGACAGGAATGTACAATTGTTGTAATTCATCCATGCGGTCTCTAAATGTCTGCCATTGCCCATCCACAGTCAACCCCCTAAGTATCATTCGCCAATCTATCCTAGCCAATTCACGCCTCATACCTTCAAAGTTACCGTTCTTTAAGTTCTGGACCATGGTCTCTGAAATTACTGTTTCATTCTCCATCCTAATGCAGAATTCCACCATATTATGGTCATCTTCCCCAAGGGCCCTCGCACAATGAGATTGCTAATTAATCCTCTCTCATTACACAACAACCAGTCTAAGATGGCCTCCCCCCTAGTTGGTTCCTCAACATATTGGTCTAGAAAACCATCCCTTATGCACTCCAGGAAATCCTCCTCCACCGTATTGCTTCCAGTTTGGCTAGCCCAATCTATGTGCATATTAAAGTCACCCATTATAACTGCTACATCTTTATTGCATGCACCCCTAATTTCCTGTTTGATGCCCTCCCCAACATCCCTATTACTGTTTGGAGGTCTGTACACAACTCCTACTAACGTTGTTTGCCCTTTGGTGTTCTGCAGCTCTACCCATATAGATTCCACATCATCCAAGCTACTGTCTTTCCTAACTATTGCATTAATCTCCTCTTTAACCAGCAATGCTACCCCACCTCCTTTTCCTTTTATTCTATCCTTCCTGAATGTTGAATACCCCTGAATGTTGAGTTCCCAGCCCTGATCATCCTGGAGCCACGTCTCCGTAATCCCAATCACATCATATTTGTTAACATCTATTTCCACAGTTAATTCATCCACCTGATTGCGAATACTCCTTGCATTAAGACACAAAGCCTTCAGGCTTGTTTTATTAACACCCTTTGTCCTTTTAGAATTTTGCTGTACAGTGGCCCTTTTTGTTCTTTTCCTTGGGTTTCTCTGCCCTCCACTTTTCCTCATCTCCTTTCTGTCTTTTGCTTTTGTCTCCTTTTTGTTTCCCTCTGTCTCCCTGCATTGGTTCCCATCCCCCTGCCATATTAGTTTAAATCCTCCCCAACAGCACTAGCAAACACTCCCCCTAGGACTTTGTTTCCGGTCCTGCCCAGGTGCAGACCGTCCGGTTTGTACTGGTCCCACCTCCCCCAGAACCGGTCCCAATGCCCCAGGAATTTGAATCCCTCCCTGCTGCACCACTGCTCAAGCCACGTATTCATCTGCGCTATCCTGCGATTCCTACTCTGACTATCACGTGGCACTGGTAGCAATCCCGAGATTACTACTTTTGAGGTCCTACTTTTTAATTTAGCTCCTAGCTCCTTAAATTCGTTTCGTAGGACCTCATCCCTTTTTTTACCGATGTCGTTGGTACCAATGTGCACCACGACAACTGGCTGTTCTCCCTCCCATTTCAGAATGTCCTGCACCCGCTCCGAGACATCCTTGACCCTTGCACCAGGGAGGCAACATACCATCCTGGAGTCTCGGTTGCGGCCGCAGAAACGCCTATCTATTCCCCTCACAATCGAATCCCCTATCACTATCGCTCTCATATCTTTTTCTTGCCCTCCTGTGCAGCAGAGCCAGCCACGGGGCCATGAACTTGGCTGCTGCTGCCCTCCCCTGATGAGTCATTCCCCTCAACAGTACCCAAAGCGGTGTATCTGTTTTGCAGGGGGATGACCACAGGGGACCCCTGCACTACCTTCCTTGCACTACTCTTCCTGCTGGTCTTCCATTCCCTATCTGGCTGTGGACCCTTTCCCTGCGGTAAGACCTACTCACTACATGTGATACTCACGTCATTCTCAGCATCGTGGATGCTCCAGAGTAAATCCACCCTCAGCTCCAATTCCGTAACGCGGATCGTCAGGAGCCGGAGGTGGACACACTTCCCGCACACGTAGACGTCAGGGACACCGGAAGTGTCCCTGAGTTCCCACATGGTACAGGAGGAGCAGAACACCCGACCGAGCTCTCCTGCCATGTCTTAACCCTTAGATACACTTAAACTTGTAATAACAGTGCTAAAGTTACTGACCAATACAAGAAGAAAAAGAAAAACTACTCACCAATCACCAGCCAATCACCTACCACCTAGGCTGTGACGTCACCTTTGTATCTTTGCCTTCTCCCTGTAGCTGCACCGGTACGCCTCTCGCCGACCCCGGACTCGCGCTGCTCCGAGCTCCCGCCTCCTCGACTGACTGCTCGAATTGCCTGACTCCCGCTGGCATTTATAGGCCTCTCGCCGACCCCGGACTCGCGCTGCTCCGAGCTCCCACCTCCTCGACTGACTGCTCGAACTGCCCGACTCCCACTGGCCTTTATAGGCCTCTCGCCGACCCCGGACTCGCGCTGCTCCGAGCTCCCGCCTCCTCGACTGACTGCTCGAACTGCTCGACTCCCGCTGGCCTTTATAGGCCTCTCGCCGACCCCGGACTCGCGCTGCTCCGAGCTCCCGCCTCCTCTCTTCATCACCTTTTCGAGCCCTCTCATTTTCTTACCAATTTCAATATCACCACCTCTCATTCTTCTGAACTGCAATCAGTATAGGTCCAACTTGCACAGCCTATCTTCATAAGTCAACGTTCTCATCTCCGATATCATTCGAGTGAACCTTCTCTGTACAGCCTCCAATGCAAGTATATCCTTCATAACTGAGGATACCAAAACTGAATGCAGTACTCCTAGTTTAGCTTCACTAATAACCTGTAAATTTGTAGCGGGACTTCTCTGCTTCTATACTCTATCCTCCTTGCAATAAAGGCCAACATTCCATTTGCGCTCTTGATTAATTGCTGTACCTGAATACTAACATTTTGTGTTTCATGCACAAGGCTTCCCACGTCTCTCTGTACTGCAGCACGTTGCAATTTTTCTCAATTTAGATTATAATTTGCTTTCCTATTATTTCTGCCAAAGTGGATAATCTCACAATATCCCACATGATTCGCTACTTGCCAAAGGTTTGCCCACTCATTGACTGTCTATCTCCCTTTGCAGATGTTTTATGTCCTCCTCACAATTTGCGTTCCCAACCATCTTGGTATCATCAGCAATCTTGGCTAAATTACACTCGGTCCCTACATCTAAGTCATTATTACAGACTGTAAATAGTTGAGGACTCAATACCCTGACCCTGCGGCACCCCACTCGTAAGCTTTGCCAACTGTACAATGCCCCATTTATTCCGAATCTCTGTTTTGTGTTATTTAGCCAATGCTAATACATTACCGCCAAATCCATGAGCTTCTATATTCTGCAGCAACCTATTATGTGGCAGCTTATCGAATGCCTTCTAGAAATCTAATTACACCATGTGCACTGGTTCCTCTTTATCCATCTGCTCGTTACATCCTCAAATTTGTCAAGCATGATTTCCCTTTCAGAAAATCATGCCGTCTCTGCTTTATTGCATCAGACTATTACAAATCTCCCACGTGGTAGGAACAGGTAAGGCAAAGGGAGCAACATAGAGTTCAAACAGGGAGACATCAGTTCCATGGAGCGCGAACAGTCTGAAGCGAGGTTGTAATTGGCTGCGCGGGTTTGGGGAATTATGAGGTTAGCGGCCGTGTGGGAAGATCCCCAGAGGAGATGAGACAGAGTAAATGTCCTCTCTGCATGTATGCTGTCAAGCACTGTAAGAATGAGTTCACCTCTCATTATTCTGAACTCGAGCGAATATATTCATGGTCTACTCAATATCATGTCATCGAATAATCGCAACATCCCAGGAATCAGTCTGGTGAACCTTCCTTCCTCCCGCTCTATCCTTCCTGAGGTTATGAGACCACAACTGTACACATTCTTAGCACTCCAAACAAATCAACGGCTGTGAACCGTTCAATGATTGAGAAACGAGAAATCCAAAGTTAATCTCCATTCCGTGCGCTTCCTCCTCGACAGCTTTTCTGCTGCCATCAGGAATTTTCTTTGCCTCTTGATTTCCTTCCAAATCCTCCTCAATCCCATAACTTAAATCACAGTCCATTAAACTAAACCGCGAACTGCATGCAACCAAATGCTTCCTCGCTGGTTGCCAATCTTTTCCCTCTGAGTTATGGAGTATCCCACGTGCATTACAGCAGCCGTCTCAACCCGAGCATCAGCTAGTTTGCTGCTAAACTGCTTTTCTGTGCATTTGTTGCCTCTGGAAGGGACTATTCCATTGCATTCCTGGGTGGGCACCCACGTTCTACACCATCACGCACACCATAACCACTTGCTCTCTTATCGCTCAAAAATATGTCCATCCCCGTCTTAAATATATATGATGACCAAACCTTCACAGTTCTCTAGGGAAGACAATTCCATAGATTTACAACCCTCTGAAAAAAATATATATAATCTCAGTTTTAAATAGGCGGCTCTTTATTCTGAGACTATGTTCCCTCGTTTTAGTTTCCCCTATGAGTGGAAATATCCTCTCTGCATCACCTTTTCGATCCTTCTCATTTTCTCACCAATTTCAATATCACCACCTCTGATTCTTCTGAACTGCAATCAGTATAGGTCCAACTTGCACAGCCAATCTTCTTAAGTCAACGTTCTCATCCCCGAAATCATTCTAGTGAACCTTCTCTGTACAGCCTCCAATGCAAGTATATCCTTCATAACTGAGGATACCAAAACTGAATGCAGTACTCCAAGTTTAGCTTCACTAATAACCTGTAAATTTGTAGCGGGACTTCTCTGCTTCTATACTCTATCCTCCATGAAATAAAGGCCAACATTCCATTTGCGCTCTTGATTAATTGCTGTACCTGAATACTAACATTTTGTGTTTCATGCACAAGGCTTCCCACGTCTCTCTGTACTGCAGCACGTTGCAATTTTTCTCAATTTAAATTATAATTTGCTTTCCTATTATTTCTGCCAAAGTGGATAATCTCACAATATCCCACATGATTCGCTACTTGCCAAAGGTTTGCCCACTCATTGTCTGTCTATCTCCATTTGCAGATGTTATATGTCCTCCTCACAATTTGCGTTCCCAACCATCTTGGTATCATCAGCAATCTTCGCTAAATTATACTCGGTCCCTTCATCTAAGTCATTATTACAGACTGCAAATAGTTGAGGACTCAATACCCTGACCCTGCGGCACCCCACTCGTAAGCTTTGCCAACTGTACAATGCCCCATTTATTCCGAATCTCTGTTTTGTGTTATTTAGCCAATGCTAATACATTACCGCCAAATCCATGAGCTTCTATCTTGTGCAGCAACCTATTATGTCGCAGCTTATCGAATGCCTTCTAGAAATCTAATTACACCATGTGCACTGGTTCCTCTTTATCCATCTGCTCGTTACATCCTCGAAGAATTTCAGCAAATTTGTCAAGCATGATTTCCCTTTCAGAAAACCATGCCGTCTCTGCTTTATTGCATCAGACTATTACAAATCTCCCACGTGGCAGGAACAGGTAAGGCAAGGGGAGCAACATAGAGTTGAAACAGGGAGACATCAGTTCCATGGAGCGCGAACAGTCTGAAGCGAGATTGTAATTGGCTGCGCGGGTTTGGGGAATTATGAGGTTAGCGGCCGTGTGGGAAGATCCCCAGAGGAGATGAGACAGAGTAAATGTCCTCTCTGCATTTATGCTGTCAAGCACTGTAAGAATGAGTTCACCTCTCATTATTCTAAACTCGAGCGAATATATTCATGGTCTACTCAATATCATGTCATCGAACAATCGCAACATCCCAGGAATCAGTCTGGTGAACCTTCCTTCATCCCGCTCTATCCTTCCTGAGTTTATGAGACCACAACTGTACACATTCCTAGCACTCCAAACAAATCAACGGCTGTGAACCGTTCAATGATTGAGAAACGAGAAATCCAAAGTTAATCTCCATTCCGTGCGCTTCCTCCTCGACAGCTTTTCTGCTGCCATCAGGAATTTTCTTTGCCTCTTGACTTCCTTCCAAACCCTCCTCAATCCCATAACTTAAATCACAGTCCATTAAACTAAACCGCGGACTGCATGCAACCAACTCCTTCCTCGCTGGTTGCCAATATTTTACCTCTGAGTTATGGAGTATCCCACGTGCATAACAGCAGCCGTCTCAACCCTAGCATCAGCGCGTCTGCTGCTAAAATGCTTTTCTGTGCATTTGTTGCCAATGGAATGGACTATTCCATTGCACTCCTGGGTGGGCACCCATGTTCTACACCATGGAAACTTGTGGCCATCCAGAAAATAGACTGCCTGTATCCTAACTGGCACCAAGCCCGTTCATCCATCGCCCCTGTGCTCACTGACCTCCATTCACTCGCGGTTAAGCACCTCATCGATGAGAAAATCTCATCCTTGCTTTCAAACCACTCCATTTCCTCACCCCTCCCTATGTCTGTCTTCTCCTCCAGCTCCATAAATCCCTGAGAAATCTTCACTCCACTAATCCTGTCTCGTTGAGCATCCTTATTATAATCACTCAACCATTCATGGCCGTATCTTCAGCTGCCTGGGCTCTTAGCTCTGCAATTCCCTTTCGAAATCTCTGAACCTTTCTAACACTTTCTCCTGATAGAATAATAGAAATAATACGACACTACGGGAAGCCATTTGTCTCATTGCGTCTCTGCCCGCCGACAAATAGCTAACAGCCATACTCCGACCTTCAACACGAGGTCCGTAGCCCTGTAGGATATGGTTCTTTAAGTGCACTTCCAAGTACGTTATAAATAACGGTGAGGGTCTCTGCGTCTACCATCCTTTCAGCTAGTGAGTTCCAGACACCCATCATCATCTGGATAAATGTATTCCCCTTATCTCCTTTGTAATCACAATACCAACTAATTGCATCGATGCGCCTGGTTTTTGACCAATCACCTAAGGCAAATATTCTTTCGAATGTCCTTGCTACCCATTCTGCCTCGGGCCCTCATTTTTGATGCAGTTCAATTCAATCTTTCATCAGCCTCCTCAATTCCAAACAAAGTAAAACACAGTTCATCCAATCTTTCCTCATAGCTTCATTTTTCCACTCTATGCAACATTCTCGTAATGTCCACTGTGCCCTCTCGAGTGCAATCAAATATTTCCTGTAATGTAGTGAGAAGAACTGCAGCAGTACTCTAGCTGTGCCTTAACTATTGTTGTGCAGTTGTTCTGTACCTTCCCTGCTCTTACTTTCTATCCCTCGGCTAATAAAGTAAATGATTCCATAGGCCTTTTGAGCTGCATAATCGACATGTCCTCTATCTTTAAGGATCTGAGGGCATACACACTAAGGTCTCTTTGTTCTTCCACACCTCTCAGTATCCTGCTATTTTGTGTGTATTCTCTTGCCTTGTTGCACCTCGCAGATTTTATTAGCTCACACTTCCCTGGATTGATTGCCATGTTTCTCTTTTCTACACAACTCACTGGTCAATCGATATTTTCCTGCAATCTAAACTTCCTTCCTCATTTTCAAACACAGAGACAATTTTTGTATCTTTTGTGAACTTATTTTCCATGCTCCCTACATTTATGACTAAATCATTAATGTGAACTACAGAAAACAAGGGACCGTAAACTGAACCCTACGAACCCCACTGGAAGTAGCCTTCCATTCGCAAAAACATACGTGATCCATTTTCTTCCTCCCACTGAGTCAATTGTCGATACGATTTGCCACACTCACTTAAATACAATGAGCTTTTAGTTTTTTGACAGCCTGCCAAGTGAGACTTATAGTTTTTTGATCAGCCTGCCAAGTGAGACTTTGTCAAAAGGCATGTTAAAATCTATGTGGATTACTTCCAATGCACTGCCCTTATCCTACCTTTTGTTACCTGCTCAAAAATTTCAATGAAATAAGTCAGGCACGACTTTACCTTAACAATTCGATGCTGACTGTTTTTTTAATCAATGTCTTTCAAAATGAAGGTTGATACTGTCACTCAGCGTTGATTGCAATAATTTTCCCATCACCAGGATTAAACTAACTGTCTTTAATTATTCGCTGTTTCACGTTCTCCCTTTTTAAATAATGGTACAACGTTAACAGTTATCCAATGCATTTTTTCCTCTCCTGCACCGGAGGGAGGTTGCTCAAATGATCGTCAGAGCCTCCGCAATTTCGCCACTTGCTTCTTTTAATAGCCTAGGATATATTTCACTGCGTCCTGGAAACTTTTTTACATTTGTAGATGCCAAACCCCTAAATCATTGCTCCCTTACTATGTTTATCCAATCCAATGTTACATTCTCTTCTTCCTTACCTTTAAGGCTGGCATCGTCGCCCTCCTTTACTAAAACCTGCAATACTTTCATTAAGTACCATTCCAACATACTCCACATCCACACATAGATTACCATTTTGGTCGCTAAATGCCATATTCTGCCCATCGTTATCCTCTTTTTATTTATGCAATTGTGAAATATCTCTGGGTTTTCTTTGATTCAACGTGCCAGTATTTTTCATGCTTTCTCTTTTCTTTCCAAATTTCATTTTTAATTTCACCTCGACGCTTTCTGCAGTACTGGGCTCTCGTTTGCTGAGAAAAGCTTCCTCTCTTTGCCTTATCTTTCACTGTATGCACCTTGTTATCCAAGCAGCGCTAGATGTGGCACAATTGCCGTATTTCTTTCTAGGAACATGTTGACACTGAACTGGTATCTAATTCTTGAATGTCTCCCACTGCTCTGACACTGATTTACCTTCAATGAGCTCTTTCACGTCCACTTTTCCTATTCATCGAATCATGGAATCACGTAAATTAACCGCACAGAACGAGGCCATTTCTGCACGTCGCGTTTGCAATGTCCAATAAAGAGTTATCGAGCCTAATCGCACTTTCTACCTCTGTATCACAGCCTTGTCGGTTACAGCACTTCAGACACACGTCCGAATACTTTCGAAATGTGGTGACCGTTTTTGCAACTACCACTCTTTCAGGCAGTGCGATCCAGGACAATTCGCCTCTCACGACCCCTCCCCCAATCAGCACCACCATGATCTGGGTGAAGAAATTACCTCTTACTCCCCACTAAACCACCTACCAATCACTTTAAAGCTTTGCCTCTTCGTTGTTGACCTCCTCTGCTAAGGGAAAAAGATCCTTCCTATCCACTTTATCTAGGCACCTCCTAATTATACACCTTAACATCTTCTCCCCTCAGACTCCTATATTCCAGAGAAAATAAAACCAGCCTGTCTAATCTTTCCCCATAGTTAAAATTCCCCATTCCAAGCCACATCCTGGTAAATCTCCTATGTAAAATGATGACGAGAAGTTCACGCAGTGCTCCAGCTGTGGCCTAACTGTTTTATACAGTTCAAGCATAACCTCCCTGCTCTTATATTATATGCCTCGTCAATTAAGGAAAGTATTCCGGATGCCTTCTTAACGCACTTTTCTGCCTGTGCTGCTACATTCATGGGTATGTGGACATACATTAAACATTCCCTTTGTTAGTGCACACTTCTCAGTGCCATACCATTTAATGTGTATTCCCTTGCAGTTTCAGCCATCCCCAAATATATTACCGATTACTTCTCCGTACTGAATTCCATTCACCACGATTCTGCCCACGTGACACTTCATTGATAACTAGCTGCATTCAAGAACGTTCTTCTTCATTATCATCCACACTGCCAATGGTTGTAGCATCTGAAAACGTTTTCATCATACCCGATTCATTCACATCTAAATCATTGATGTGTTCTTCAAAAAGCAAGGAGCCATGAGGGGCCCCACTCGAACAGCCTTCCAGTTGCCAAAACACCTATTACCCTTTGCTTGCTGCCCCAGGAATATTTTGGATCCAACTTGCCACTGCGCATTGGATTTCATGGGATTCTACTTTCCTGAGCAGTCTGCCATATGTAACCTTGTCGAAAGCCTTGCTAAGATCCATATACACTCCCTCAAATGCGCTACGCTTGTGGACAATCCATGTCAGAAAATTTAATCAATTTAATCATGCAGGACCTTCCCTGAAAACATCTACGCTGACTTTCCTTGACCAAACCGAGACTTTCTAAAAGAATATTTATCCTTTACCTCAGAATTTTTTCAAATAATCTTTCCACAACCGAGTTTAGGCCGATTGGTGTGTAATCGATCATTGATCCCTTTCTCCCTTTTTGAACAAAGATACGACAATAGCAGTCCTCGAGTCCTCTGGCACCACACCTGTAGCCAGAGAGTATTATTATGGTCAGACCCTCTGCTATTTCCTCTTTTGCTTCTCTTAACAGCCTGGGTACATTCCACGTGGCCCTGTGGATGTTTCCACTTTAAAAGCTGTTAATCCGCAGAAGACTTCCTCTCTTACTATGTTTATTTCATTTAATATTTTACATTCCTCCCCCCCACCCCCCGACTGACACATCTGCATCGCCGCTCTCTTTTAAGAAATCAAATGCAAAATATTCATTCAGAATCATAAACAAATATTCCACCTCCGCACATAGATTACTTTACGATCTCTAATGAGACCTACCCAATCTTTAGACATCGTCTTGCTCTTAATATATTTATAAAACTTTGGGTTTTCGTTGATTTTACTTGCCAAAATATTTTCATGCACTCACTTTGCTTTCCAAATTCTTTTTTAAATCACGTTTGCACTTCCTATAATCTTCTAGTCTTTCTGACGCATTGATGCATTGCTATGGCATAAGCCCCCATATTTATCTTTATTCTACCCTGTAACCCCACTTTGTTTCAAGGGGGCTCTGGATTTGCTCGTCCAACCCTCTTTCTTTGAGGGAAGGTACTTGCTCGGAACCCTGAGGAACTGCTCCTTGAATGCCTCCCAATATTCTGGCACCGTTTTGGCTTCAAAGATCTGTTTCCATTCAACGTTGGCTAAATCCTAACTCTGCTTAACAGAATTGGCTTTTCCCCAATTGAGATTGTTTATTTCTTGTGAAAACTTGTATTTTTCCATAAATACACTAAATGTAACTGAATTATGATCTTATGATTACATGTACCAAAATGCTCTCTTACTTGATACCCCTTCCACCCGCTCAGCTTCATTAACTAAACCTAAGTCGGAATCGTCCCCCCCTTCTTTGGCTTGCAACAAAATGGCAAATAAAGATCTGCTGAATGCATTTTAGGAATTCTGCCCCAATATGTAATTCGTACTAATTCTATCCCTGTTAAGATTAGTGTAGTTGACATCGACTTCTATTCCTCCCCTATAACTTTTCCAACAATTTTGCTCTTCTCTCTCATTCTGACTGGTAGCGGTCGAAATACCCTCCCAGCAGTGTGACCGCCGCGGTTATGTTGTTCAATTGACCCATCTATCTAGAATTGATGATCCATCAAGCATATTATCTCTCCTCAGCTGCAATGGTTTCTTTAATCGATAATTGGAAGTATCCCCTCCCCTCGTTTTTATCCCCCTCACTCTCCCGCCTAAAAATCATATCAGCAGAAATGTTGACCTAGCATACCTGCCCTTATTTCAGCCATATCTCCGTAATCGGTATAAAATCATACTCATCACTGGCACCTGGCGTTGGGAATAATCCGGAAATTACGACTTTTGGGGTCCTGCTTTTTAATCTCTCTCTACAATCTACCTGCAGTGCCTGATCCATCTTTCTTCCGATATCATTGGTACAATAATGGACCACAGTCTTTGATTGTTCAGTCACTCCCCGCAGCATCTCCTGCAGCCGCTCAGTTAAAACCTTGACTCTGCACCATGTTGGCAACATACCATACTGGAATGATGTCTGTGGCCTGTCTGCTCCACTTACAATCGAAAATTATACTATTACTGCTCTTACACTCTTCTCCCCCAACCCCCGCCCCCCTGTGCAGCTGTGCCAGCAGTGCTACTGTGGAATTAGCTAT
The DNA here is from genome assembly GCF_044704955.1 of Pristiophorus japonicus. Classification (NCBI taxonomy): domain Eukaryota; kingdom Metazoa; phylum Chordata; class Chondrichthyes; family Pristiophoridae; genus Pristiophorus; species Pristiophorus japonicus. The sequence continues at coordinate 6,608,770 of NW_027254201.1, forward strand.
CACTGCATTCCCAGATGAACTATCGCCCCACCAGTACTGAGAACAGAATGCTGCTAGGAGATGCACTCGGGGGACTTCTATAATATCTGGCTGCTCCTCCCCTTCTGCCTGATGACCACACATCCATTTCCAGCCTGCACTCTCTTAAGCTGCCGAGTGATCATCTCAAGTAACGTGCTATCCAAGATGGTCTCGGTCTTGCGGAGTCACTGCCGTGATTCTCCCATTGATACCCCTTTCACCTGCATAGCTTAGTTGACAAAAACGAAGTTAAGAACCGCCCTCTTCCTTGTTGGTCTTGCTACATACAGGCTAAAAAAGTTCTCCTGAATGCAACTTAGGAATTCTATGCTGTCTATGCGTTTTACACTGAATGTATCCCAGTAAATATTACAGTAAATGAAATCACCCAATATTACTGCAATATGTTAATGAATCTGTCAGACATTTGCCAACACATTGGTTTTTCTCTCTCCCTCGGATTCTTTTCGGGCCTACTGTACACTCCCAGCAATGCAGTTGTTCCGATTCTTCATTTAGCCTCATGTGAAGATAACTCAAACATATCACCCCTTCTCATAGCTGCAATATTTTTAGGAATCAACATTGCCACCCCATCCTTCTTAATCCTATCTCTATCTTGTTTGAAATACCTGTAACCAGGAATGTTGAGATACAAATACTGCCCCTCTTTATGCCATGTTTCAGTAATTGCAAAGATATCATGCTTCAACATAACAATCTGTGCCATCAGCTCCGCTGCCATATTCACCCTACTCCTTGCATTTAGGAATATACCATTATGCACAGCCAAACTTATGTATTGTCTATTTTCCAATCATTGTTTGTTCTGTCTTTCGAACTGCCATACTAATCTTCGACCTTCCAGCTGTAGCTGTGCTTTCCTCCTTTCTGATTCTATGCTCATCTTCTAAAGAAGAAGTGACTGAAACGCAGTTTCCATGGAATTCCGCAAGTCTCGTACGTAGTTACCTTGCGTTTAGTGCCATATATCAATGAATTAGTCATAAATGCAGGGGGAATGCTAAAGACGTTTTTAGATTATACTAAAATCGGCTGTGTGGTTGATGATGAAGAGGAAAGCCAGAGATTGTTGGGCAGAATAGTAGAAACATCAATTCAATCATGAGGAGTCTGAAGTAATTTACTTGGGGAGGGCTATCAAGGCAAGGGAATAAGCAATCAACGATAGGACACTCAGATGTATAAGGGAGCAGGTGGTCCTTGGAGTGAAGTTTCACAGATCCATGAATGTGGAACGAGTGTTGGTTAAGAAGGCATACGGAATAATTATTTATTAGGTGAGGCATACTCTATAAGAGCAGAGAGGTTATGCTTCAACTGGATAAAACAACATTTGGGCCTCAGCCAGAGTACTGCTTGCAGTTCTGTTCACTACATTACAGGAATGATGTGATTGTACAAGAGAGGCAACTGTACAGATTGATGAGTAGGCGAGCATTATTTTGCTGAAGCACCAATGTTCGGATTTATACTTAATTTTACTTTCCAAACTCTGCAACTTATATGCAATCATTTTATTTCATATTTGATCGGGGGGACACCTCAGCAACATAAAACGCAATTTGCAGCAGATGCTATGTGAAATTGTTCAATAAATAATAGAAACACTCAGCAGGTCAGGGAACATAGTTGGCGAGAGAAACACTGGGTTTACCTCTCAGGCTAATGAGCTCTCGGCAGATCAAACGTTTTGCGGCATTACTTCAAAGCATTGTGTGAGTTTCCTTTCAAACTATTAAGCAGCTTAAAAACAACACGAATAATATACTTGCAACCCCACAAAAAATGTTATCACCCATATGGGGTTCGAGCCCGCGAACAGGGCGTTAGCAACATCACGCTTTAGCCAAATGTGGTAAACGTCAGTACTGTGAGCAGCTAAATTCAACATACTTTTGTGTACTCGGCTGATATTTCCGCGACGATTCAATTCCTGGAACCATCCTTCAAGTACATCCACAAGTCTCTCTGCATACAGCCTGTAATTATCAATCATTCACTATCCTATCGGCAATTATGGTGCATGTGTTACTGTGTGCCACAAATCGTCACGGCATCAGCGCAGTTCTATATGCCTGGTCTGCGGCGGATTACATCGTCATATGCAGACAACGTTCGTGCCCATCTTTTGATGTGGGACGAAGCATTGGTGTTGATACCTTTGCTATCTGAGAGCAGTGATGTGAGCGGTTTGTGTTCTGTTCCGATCTCGAAACGGAGACCAAATATTTATTTGTGCATTTTCTTAACGCCGTATACACAAGCCAGCGCTTCTTTCTCCACCATACTATAGTCTCTTTCAGCCTTGGACACATTTTTGGTTGAAGATGCAACTGGTTGCAGTTTGCCTGACACATTTGCTTGCTGTAACACATAATGGACCGTGTAAGGCTACAAGTCACTTGCTGGTACCAAACGTTTACATAGTCATACAATACACATAATTTCTTGGAGCACAGCATGTGTCTTGCCTTCTGAAATGCTGTTTCTTCAGATTTACACCAAACCCAGTAGTCACCCTTTCGTAGCATCTAATGCAAAGGTTCCAGCAAAGTACTCAACCCCGGTAGAAAGTTAACAATGTAGTTGAGGATTCCCAGGAACGAACGCGTGCATTCTTGAAGGCCTCTGTCTTGGAGTCCGTGGGACTGGTGTCGTCCACCGCAATTTGTTTCCCCAGAAAATCGACCTCTTGCACATGGAAAACATACTTGAAGCGTTTCAGCCTGAGTCCCACTCGGTCCAGTCGCTTTAGAACCTCTTCCAGGATGTGCAATTGATATGTGGTGTTTCGACCAGAGATCAAGATGTCGTCCTCGAACACCACTGTAATAGAAGCGATTTCAGCAGATTAAACTCAACACGGTGCGGTCAACAGAGCGATCGTGCGTGTAAAAGCCATACCTGGCCATCAGGATGCTATCTTTGGGCTTGAGGTGATCATTAGCAAGCGTGCAGAGCTATGTGTACGATTTGTCCGTTAGTTTGGCCGGTGCCTGCCAGTTCTTCCGGAGGCCATATACCGATGACCCACATATGGTGAGGAGAATCGCCCTGCGCTTGATCCCTGTTTCAGGCGTGACCTATTTGTTGCCACAAAGTACTGGTCGAGGCGCTCAACGAAGGCGTCCCAATCATCATCCTCAGTAAATTCCAAAAGAATACCAACAGCAGCCATTTTTGCGTGAAAGTTCGTGGTTGTAACTCGTCGCTAGTTGTTATATTTGGAATATATCCACGAGGCTGTGTTGTAGATTTAAACCAGTGCGAACTTGGTCTGTTTTATATAACCCCAAAGTGAGGCAGCAACGTGGTGGACTGCCTTTTAATGCCTGTTTGCACAAGGTTACACACACGTGACTCATAGGTCTTCCACAGGTGTGCCCTCTGGTGGCAAGTCTTACACACAAGTAAGTTTCACATACATAACAAAACCCATCACATAATCCCCCACCACCAACATTCTCGGGGCTCACCATTCGCCACAAATATAACTGGACAATCATCATTTTAGGCAGTCCCTCGAAATTCGAGGAAGACTTGCTTCCACTCTAAAAGTGAGTTCTTTGGTGACTGAACAGTCCAATAAGGGAATTACAGTCTCTGTCACAGGTCGGACAGTCATTCGTTGAAGGTAAAGATGGGTGGTGAGTCTGGTTTGCCACACGTTCCTTCCACTGCCTGCGATTGCTTGCTGCATGCATTCGGCGACGAGACTCGAGTTGCCCAGCGCCCTCCCGGAAGCTCTTCCATCAATTCGGGTGGTCTTTCGCCAGGGACTCCCAAGTTTCGGCAGAGATGTTGCATTTTATCAAGAGGCTTGATGGGTGTCCTTGAAATTATTTCTATGCCCAACTGTGCTTCGCTTGCCGTGTAGGATTTCCGAGTAGAGCGCTTGCTTTGGGAGTCTTGCATCAGGCATTTAAAAATGAGGCCCGCTCAATGGAGCTGGTTGAGTGTGGTCACGGCTTAGATGCTGGGGATGTCTGCATGATCACGGACACTCATATTGGTGTGTCTGTCCTGGGCCATTTGGAGGACCTTGCGGGCACATCGTTGTTGGTATTTCTCCACAGATTTGTGCGGTAAAATGTTACGAATCACAGTGGCAGAAGCTGCTCCAGGAGGATGAATTGGACCATGAATGCCGGCATGGAATGCTTGGGCCAAATGGCCTGTTTCTGTGTCGTTGATAATGAAGCAGAAAGCTGCAAACTGCAGGAAGATACCAATGCCTTGGTCCGGTGGGCAGAACAGTGTCAAATATTAACATAGAAACAGAAA